>NC_137804.1:50824981-51034981 GCF_963383645.1 Muscardinus avellanarius | reverse complement strand
CTTTCTTTCCTTCTTTCTTTCTTTCTTTCTAACTGGGGGCTTAGCCAAGGAACATCCTACCTCTGAGCTACACCTTTAACCCTAATTTATTTTTATTTAGAAACATGATCTCACTATGTCACTGGGGCTGGCCTTGAACCTGTGATCCTCTTGTCTCAGCCTCCCAAGTACTGGGATCACAGGCATGCCCCACCATGCCCAGCTACCCTTAATTATTTAATTAATTAATTCCAACTGGGATCACAGGCATGCCCCACCATGCCCGGCTACCCTTTATTCTTTAATTAACTAATTAATTAATTTATTTATTTCATGGTTGGGGATTGAACACAAACGCACTTACCAGGGATGGAACCCAGGGGCCTTCTACCTTTGGGCTACACCCCCAAGCCTATTTTATTTTTCACGTGGAAACCAGAATCTTACTATGTGACTGAGGCTCACTTCAAATCTGCAATCCTTCTGTTTCAGCCTCCCAAGTACTGGGATTACAAGCATGCGCCACCATGCCAGGCTCCTAGTTTAAATATATATATTTTAATATATATGTATATACATATATTTGAGACAAGATCTCCCAAAGCGACCAGATGCTAGCCTTGGTCCTGCAATTCTACCTCAGCCCCCAGGTACTAGATCTACAGGCGTTAAACACCACAGTCAGCTTTAACCTTAACGCACGTCCTTTCTTCCCATAGTGGGGATTGAACCCAGGAACATTCTATCTTCGGGCTCCACCCCCAGCCTTTTATTATTATTATTATTTTAATTTCGAAACAAGGTCTTGCTAAGTTGCTGAGGCTAGCCTTGAACCTGTGATCCTTCCTGTCTCTGCCTCCTAGGTCCTGGGATCGCAGGTGTGGGCTACCTGCCTGCCGGGCGTTCCCCCTTAATTCTTCAATATAGGTTCCTTAAAAGTGGATTTTTCAAATCCACTCAATGCTACTTCACCCTCTCCAACTCCAAGGGGGGGGGGACAATTATTTTAAATATCTAAGAGGTATCATCTGCGAGCTTCTGACCCAAGTTGGTAAGAGGCAGCTGTCTGAGGCTCCTTCAGTCCCAGGGAAGGACTTCCACTTTCCCGGGCCCTGAGCCCCGCCGGTCCAGGCATCCTCCCCCGCGGGTGGCGAGTGGGCCACGGCCTCGCTTCCCCGCCCCCTTGGGGCAGGGACCCCCCAGGCCCCGGCCAGCGGGAGCTGGAGGCTGCTGCGCCCCGCCCCTCGGCAGGTACAACCCTAATCCTCTGGCCCAGATACCGCAGCCTCTAGGAGCCCGGGCCCTGTGATGTAATGCTCTCCGCCGGCTTAAATACAGATGGAAATTGTTGTCATGTGTTAGAAATGTCGCCAGTGATATAAAGGCGCCAGCTCGGGCGTCCCCACTCCCTGCGCGCGCCCTGGGCTGCCCCCGCCCCGCCAGCCTCTCTGCCCCGGAGGAGCGCGGGCCGGCGGCCAGGGGTTCGGATCCCCACTCCCACCGGCCGAGGGGCGGTCAGGTGGCCGGGACCCCGCGCCCACCCGCCTCTGCTGGCGGTGGGCGGCTCTGCCCGGCGCACAAAGAGGAGAAGGGCGGGTGTCGGCGAGCGGCGGGCTCCGCAGGCAAGTCGGCGGTCCGGCGGTCCGGCGGTCCAGCTCCGCCCGGGCCGAGCATCCGCGCATCCGAGCATCCGAGCATCCGAGCATCCGAGCATCCGAGCATCCGCGCGGGGAGGATGCGGGCAGGATGCGGGCGGGGAGGATGCTGCGCGCGGGGCGAGGGGCCCAGCCAGATGGCCGGCTGCCTGGACGCCACCGGCAGGCCCGGGAGGGGGGGGCGGCGGGGCGGGCCCGGGGGGGGGGGGGAGCCCGGGGTCGGGGGGGGGGGCGGCTCGCAGCAGATGCCCGCGAACAATGGGGCTTTTGAGGGGTGCCGGAGGAAGCGTGGCGGGCGCTTTGTGTGTCGCCTCCGCATTGCAGGTTGGAGCCGGGCAGCTACATTTTAATGAAGTGCATTCCTGAGAGCGCTCGTCAGCCCGGCTTTGGGGAGAGGGGCTCCGGGCTGAATGGGGACCGGGTGGGCGGGGGCGCGGAATGAGTTCCCGATGCCTGGGTTGGAGCAGATGAAAGCCGGCTGTGTGTGCCGGGCTCCGGGCGGGAGGGGCCCCGCGCGGCTCGCTGCATATTAATAGCAGCAGGTGTCGGTGGACGGAGGTCGCTGCGGGGTTTGGGGTTCGGGCCGGAGAGGGCGAGCATCTGCTCCCCGGCAGGCTCGGTGGGCGAACGCCTTTGCTCTTCCAAGGGGGGACTTGCCATCGCGCCTCTGCCTTTGACCCTTTTCAAAGGAAGGATGTACCCGCACAAGGCTTAAGTTTGCTTCCTGGAAATTGACGAGTGTTTGAGATACCCGGCTTATCTAGGTAAGCGGTGCATGTCCGCGGACATCAGGAACCAGAGGGACACCCCCCCCTAGTGTGGCTTTCTGGGTGCTGGGGAGCTGGAACGCTTTTTTCTCTCCCTGGTTCTTGTGAGTGGATGCTCCTAGCTCTGAAAGCTGGGGGTCTCTGGGGCAGGAAGGGGATGTCTGCCTCCTTTTGCTTCCCAAGTTCGGAGTCTACTGACCTGGGTAACTGGGGGGCAGTTTGTGGAGGAGGAGGCTGTCTCCTTCCACAGCGTTGGGACAGACTTTGCCTCGCACACAAAGGGCTGGATGTGTGTGTGTCTGAACGGCATTATCTGCGGCGATGTGTAGCTTATCTATAAAGATTAGAAATGGAGTGCCCCCAGCCCCCTTTCACGAATCCTCCGGGGCTCTGTCCTCCGAGAATCCTTTAGGGGACCACTTAGTGCCGACCCCATTACCTCTGCTGTTTCTCTGGGTCTGCTTGTTTTATTTTATTACCCTTGAGTGGAACCACTTCTGTGTTCTCCCAAGCTCCAAACATTATTTGTTGGAGATTCGGCCCTGTGACTTTTTACACCGAAAACATTTCACCGCAGGTGTAGCCACAATTCCCGTTAAACTCTAGTCAGATGCACATGTGTGGCTCAGACGATAACAGATTGTCTTTAGGGTTCTGGGGGTGGGGGGGAATGAACGTTTGCGTGCAGAAAAGCTTATCTCTTAGGCTCGATGAGGCTAATGCCTTCTGAAAATTGATGTTTTACAACTCGGGAAGCCCGCACTGATCAATGCACGCTCAGATTCTTTTCGGGATTGAACTCGCCCCAGAACTCCTCAACGAGGCGCGCACATCACTTGCCAGGGTTTTGCCGTGCTTTTGAAAGCTTGAGCTGATTAATGGCATCCACGGAGGTGTGATTCCTCCATTTCTCAGCTGAGCAAACAGAAAACAGCCCGCCCCTGCCCCCCTCCAGCTGTCTGTCTTTTTATTGGTGGTGGGGAGGCTTGGGGAAGGGGCTGGGGCGCAGGGAGGTGATTCCTGCTTAGAACCCTTCTCTCTGCTCCGTGGAGGGCTCTACCGGAGGTTACTTGATATCTTGATGCCCCAGGTATTTTCTTAGACTGCATAGTTTAAATTGTATGGATAGCAGTGTTGGAAAAAAAAAAGTGCTTGCGGTTTGGTGCTTGCTTGGGATTTTGCTGTGTTTAGAGTACGGAGCCGTGCGATCTGTCTGGTAGCGTTTTCACTCCCTTGAGACTCACATTTGGCGGGTGTCACCTCTGGGCCGGAGGCTTACCTGCTGTTGCCTTTGCTGAATGGGAAGCCCGAGCTCTTGGTGTGGGTCTTCTTCCAGGGGGACCGGAGCCTCCTTAGCCAGCCGTGGCCAGAAGAGGTAGTTGGTGATGGAACTCACCTTCTTTCCGCTGGAGGTATGGGTGCGTGGAGCCCAGGTTCTCCGAAGCTTACAGAGGATGGTTTTGTGGGGGTTTTCTTAACAGGAAGGCAATCTCCGACTTCTGTATTTCTTCCGTACTCAAGACCGTGGTGGGGTGCATTGTCGATAATGTTCCCCGGGCTGAACCCAGAAATTAGACCCATGAATTTAGGCCACCGTTGAAGTAAGGACCAGCGCCCGGGCTTGCTCGGGCACACGTGGCAAGGACTCCTGGTGAGCCACCGCCTTCTCACCCCTCTTTTCTCATTCTTGGCGTATATTGGCGAGGAAAGCCGGGCATGATGGGGCACACCTGTGATCCCAGCACCTGGGAGGCTGAGACAGGAGGGTCGCAGGTTGGAGGCAGGCCTCAGCAACTTAGGGAGACCTTGTTTCAAAATAAAATGAGTAAACAAATAAATGGGACTGAGAGTGTAGCTCAGAAGTAGAATACCCCTGGGTTCAATCCCCAAAATGTGCATGCGTGCGCATGCGTACACACAGAGAGAGAGAGAGAGAGAGAGAGAGAGAGAGAGAAGAGAAGGGAAAGAATGAGAGCAGAATGCCCTGGGAATTAATAAATAAATAAGTTGATTAGCTAATTAATTTTTTAAAATGGCCATATCCTTTGGCTCACAATGGTGGTTCTGAAAATTTATCCAGCAAAATAAAATTAAATACTTCCATAGGTATACAAAAAGTATGTACAAAGACATTCACTGTAACAGTTTTGTAAAGGCTACATAGGATTGATAGATATATGAAAGAGTCAAGCAGCGTGGCTGACACCAGTTATCGGAAAATTGACTTGTAATATATATCCCTTGGACCCTACAGAGTGTCATAAAGCGTCAGTGATGTGTTAGCACTGAGATGGTCTAACGATTCCAATCCGTCCACCTGCAGACCATGCTTTTTTCCAATACTGGCTCTCAGCACTTGCTGTAGGGAATAAAATCGGGGAATAAAAGGATTTATCAAGTTAAAAGTAAATGTAGGTGTGATAGTAATAGGAGAAAGGCTAAATCAAAACACCATATATAGAGCCGGGCGTGGTGGCGCACGCTTGTCATCCCAGCATCTGGGAGGCTGAGACAGGAGGATCGCGGTTCGCTGCCAGCCTCAGCTGCTTAGTGAGGCCCTTTGTAACTCAGTGAGACCCTGTTTCAAAATAAACAAGAAAAAATAGGTCTGGGAGGTAGAATGCCCCTGAGTTCTATTCCAAGTACTGCAAAAAAAAAAAAAAAAAAAAAAAAAAAAAAAAAGAAAGAAAAAAGAAGGAAAGAAAGAGAAAGGAAGAAAGGAAAGAAAGAAGGGAGAACTCTATACAGCTGTTATGAAGCCTGAACTGTTGGCTAGATCACTTTTGCTATTACCAAAGCAAAGCAAAAAAAGTCCATACAACCCCATGGAAAGTCATTTCAACAATAGAAAATGTAAACGTAGATTCCCCTGTATTTAATGATGGCCCCTTACAGACCAGGTAGTTTATCCTGCAATCTGTAGGAAATGAAATAGCAGTTGGCTTTCTGCTTACTATTAAATCGGTCTAAAAAGCCGGGCATGGTAGCACACACTTGTAATCCCTGCGCTTGGGAGGCTGAGACAGGAGGATCGCGCAGGTTCAAAGCCAGCCTCGGCTACTGAGTGAGGCTCTCGGCAACTTAGTGAGACCCTGTTTCCAAATAAAGTATAAAAAAGGTCTGGGAGTATAGCCCAGAGGTAGAAAAACCCCTGGGTTCCACAAAAAATAAAATAAAATAAAATGCGCGTCTATAGATGGAGACCTGAAAACTAAGCAAAAAAGTTCTTCAGTGTTTAAAAGTCTTTTTTATGAGGTGGAACGCTCCAGTTTATGGGGCCTTTGCTATTTCTCGTGCTGGCGTTTTGGGCTCTGTAGCCCACGGCTTCTGTTTTTACCTGGTGGTGGTCTGCTAGCAGGAGTAACTTAACTTTCTACAGAGTCGAAGGCTGCGAGGTGCCAAGCTCTCAGGTGACAGCACCGCGAACCGGACCGACGCCGTCCTGGGGCCCTCCTGGAGTGCGTATTAGAACCCACGTGAATTTATAATTTCGTCCTAATAAGATCAGGGAATAGGGACTAAGGTGGAAATGATTAGTTAAAATGAAGTCTTTCAGCTGTGAGACGGTGGCTCCTAAAAATTAGGATGGGTGGCAAAACGGTGGTTGGTGGAATTGTTTGCAAAATGTCAAGCGCGAGAGAACACGGTTGTGCAAAGTTAGGAGTGTGTGTGTGTGTGTGTGTGTGTGTGTGTGTGTGTGTTACCAATCCTTCTGCATTCATAATTCATGCACAACTTATTTTCTTTCAAAAAAAATATCGCCGGGCGTGGTGGCGCACGCTTGTCATCCCCGCGCTTGGGAGGCGGAGACAGGAGGATCGCGCAGGTTCGAAGGCAGGCACGCGGGCTTAAGAGACCCTGTTTCCAAATAAAAATATAAAATAGGTCTGGGAGTGTAGCCCGGAGGTAGAAGGGCTTCCAGGAACCCCAGTACCACCAAAAAAAAAATAAAAATAATAAATAAATAAATAAATAAAAAATATTTATTTGTTTTTGTGGTACTGAGGCTTAAACCCAGGGGCACTCTACCTTGTTATACCCCCCACCCGCCCTATTTTATTCTTTATTTTGAAACAGTAGGGCCTCGCTAAGTTGCGGAGGGCCTCACTAAGTAGCTGAGGCTGGCCACGAACCTGTGATCCTTCTTTCTCAGCCTCTCAAGTACTGGCATTATGAGAGTGGACCACCACACCTGGCTCCCCAAGTCCTTTTTGGTTTCTCATTTGTTTGTCTTGAAACAAGGTCTCACTAGGTTTCTGTAAGGCTTACCATGTTGCTGATGCTGGCCTCGAACCTGCGACCCTCCTCTCTCAGCCTCCCAGATACTGGGATTACAGGTTTGAGCCATCACACTCGGCTCCTCCAGCCAGCCCTTTTCGGATTTTGTTTCGAAGCAGGGTCTCGCCAGGTTGCCGCAAATGTCACTACATTGCTCAGGCCGACGTCAAACCTGAGATCCTCCTGTCTCAGCCTCCCAAGTACTGGGGTTCCAGGTTTGCACCAGCTATCCAGCTTTCTCTTTAAGGAAGTTTATCAGCCCTAAAGGATGGCGTTCACGCCGGGAAACCATCAATGAAGAAGCTGTGTCCAAACTGCAAGCCAAACTCAGGCGAAGGAGGCAGAGAGGCCCAGGGATGACTGGGAGAAAACTCTGAGGGCTTCGCAATGGACCAGGGCGTGCCTGGGGGAGGAGGGCCTTGAGGGGCCACTCGGGGTCCTGGGGTGACCAGATGGCTGGAAGGTCCCCAGGGTTCAGCTCATGGAGATGCCCCGTGGACCAGGGCGGCGAGAGCCGGGACTGGCCTCAGTGGGTGTTCAAAGCGGCAAGTATCATCTTCTGCCTTTTGCAGCAACTCTTATAACCCAGAGAAATGCAGAAGCCCTGCTTCCATTGCCCCAGCCTGACAGTTCCGGATGTGAATCCCACCCGTTTCCGCCATTTGTAACTCCTCTGGACCATTCAGGGCTCAGTGGCGTCCGCACACCCGAGGACGCCGTCCCTGTGCTCTGACCTCCTCCGCTCCGAGCTGGGCACCGTGTCATTGGAACTCTTCGATGCTCTCTTCTCAAGCAAAGGTCTCCTGTTTTCCAAGCGAGGATATCGGTGTCAGGATCAGTCAAGCGCCTCCTGCGCTCACCTGGGCCTCCCAGGAATCGCAGCTTAAAGGTGCGGTTTATTTCTTGGTTACAGAACCCAACGGTCCAGTGAAGGAGCCGGGCAGCCGTTTGCCACTTTTACCGCCGGTCATTGATAATTCACCAAGAATGTATCGGTACACTGGCTATACCAGGCACTCGGCAAGGTGCCCGGGGTGCCCTGGTTAACAAGTCTGGCTTATCTTTTAGTAGAGGAAGAATAACACCCTGTCCCCTCCTCGTCCTCTCCCATGCCCTAGAACTCTGGAGTTTAATATTGCCAGAGAATTTGAAGATTTGCCCAGACTGCGTAGAGATAGAGCTTGGGCTGCCGACCGCAGGGGTAGCATCCTGAGATATGTTCTCCAAAATGAACAGTGGGATCTGATCCCCACCCAAGGGCGGTATCATTCATTCATTGCTTTAGCGTGCATTAAAGTCAGATGCGGTGGCAGGCGCCTGTCATCCTAAGGACTCGGGAGCCTAAGACAGGAGGATCACAGGTTCTAGGCCAGCTTCAGCAACTTGCCGAGCCCCTCAGCAACCTGTTTCAAAATAAAGAAAACAGGAGCTGGGCGTGGCGGCACACACGTGTAATCCCAGCATTCGGGAGGCTGAGACAGGAGGCTCGCGGTTCACGGACAGCCTCAGCTACTTAGTGAGGCCCTCTGCAACTCAGTGAGACCCTGTTTCAAAATAAAGAATAAAAAATAGGGCTGCGGGTGTAGCTCAGAAGTAGAATGCCCCTGGTTTTCAGCCCCAGTACTGCAAAAGGAAGAAGGGAAGGAAGGAAGGGGGAGAAAACAGGATTAGTTCGGAGATGGAATGTCCCTGGGTTCGATCCCCAGTACGTCTCTGTCTCTCTCCCTCTCTCTTACACACACATGCACGCACACACACTCGCACACAGTATGTTTCACGCAAGAGGAACGGTGACGAAAGCGTAGAGATCTTCATAATAGGTGACGATGTCGCCCCTTGAAAACCGGATCGGGCTCGTCATCTCTACGGCGGCCAGTGTGTAATTCTGAAGGTGGCTTCTTTTTTTTCCCTTTTTCTTTGCTTATTAACATTCCTATCAGACTTGTCCCTTACCGGGTCACATGTCGGGAGGCGTGCGGGCTCTGGGTGCACCAGCACGTGACCCTCTAGCTAGTCTTCTTCAAACACGACAGGAAAGGACGCAGATTCTGGCAGCGGCCCCTCTTCGTCGTCACGGGAGCTGAAAGCCTCAATTTTCATTTCAGCCTTTGAATTGCCTGTGATGTGGGCTTTCGGTGAGTCCTTGGCCGGCAGAGGAGCCAAGCGCGGGGGCTGTTCAGGGAAGAAAGCCTCAAGGAGCCACGAGATGGGGCTCGGGGGGCTGCAGGAAGGACCTAAAGTGAGCCCCACACTCTACACCTGCGCCTGCTCCCGGCCTGAGCGGGGAGGCTCGCCGGACAAGGACTGAGTCATTGAGTGCTTCTGCTGAGTCCCCCTCACCCCGGTACTGAGGATGGAACCCAGGGGCGTTTGACCTCTGAGCTCCACCCCCAGCCCTATTCTTTATTTTGAAACAGGGTCTCACTGAGTTGCAGAGGGCCTCACTAAGTGGCCGAGGCTGTCCGCGAACCGCGATCCTCCTGTCTCAGCCTCCCAAGTGCTGGGCTGACAAGGGTGCGCCTCCACGCCCGGCTTCTGCTCAGTTTTGTGGTGGTGTTGTTGGGGGTTAGAAGAAGGGAGGCGGGAAGCGAGGTTAATATTCCAGGCGGCAAAGGAGCCCCCGGGTTTTGAGCCCAGCAATCCCTTAGAGGGGACTGTCAAAAGATGTCACAGGGCCTTCATCCCTGACCTGGATTGCGAAGCAGTGGGTTAGGATGGAATTCCTTTTTTGTTGTTGTTGTTGTTTTTGGAGATCAAACCCAGAGACATCCTACCACTGAGCTATACCCTCAAGCCCTTAAAATAATTTTTAATGTGACTTTATTTATTTATTTTTTATTTTTATTTTTTTGCGGGTCTGGGGATAGAACCCAAGGGCATTCGACCTCCGGGCTACACCCCCAGCCCTATCTATCTATCTATCTATCTATCTATATTTATTTATTTATTTATTTGTCTGGTGGTACTGAGGTTCCTGGAAGCCCGTCTACCTCCGGGCTACACTCCCAGACCTATTTTATAGGTTTTATTTGGAAACAGGGTCTCTTAAGCCAGCGCGCGTGGCTGGCTTCGAACCTGCGCGATCCTCCTGTCTCCGCCTCCCAAGCGCGGGGATTTATTTTTGAAACGGGGTCTCACTGAGTTGCAGAGGGCCTCACTAAGTAGCTGAGGCTGTCTGCGAACCAGGATCCTCCAGTCTCAGCCTCCGGAATGCTGGGATGACAAGCGTGCGCCACCACGCCCGGCTTCCCACCTGGTATTCTTAAAGGTGCCTCTCCCTCCCTGGAGAGCGGTACCTTTGGGAGATTGCGCTGCCCCTCTGTTAAGAGCGCGATGGTGACTTCTTACAAGCTGAAGAGCCACCTGCATCTTGTCTCAGCCGCCTCCCTGCGCCCTGTGTGCATTTTTTTTCAAACTGTAGCCTGAACGTATCTGTTGTAGGGAACCGCTCTGCCTGCCAACCGGCGAGAAGGTGTTAAAAATAAAATAGCTGCCAGTTTGAAAATATGTATGTCCCAACATTTTGTCATTAAGAAAACTTACTTTGGTTTGGAATGACTTCAATCTAGTTAAATTTTAAGCTTGTTTCTTTTTTTTTTTTTCTGAGAAGTGTGTAATTCCTAGGGTTAAAGTTACAATTTTGATTGTGATTTTCTTTAAAAAAAAGTGATTCTTATTCACCTTTTAAAAAATGTCTTTACAATAAAGCTGGGGATGATGGCACACTCTTGTAACCCCAGCACTTGGGAGACTGAGACGGGAGGATCACAGGATTGCGGCCAGCCTCCACGGCTGAGCCAGCCCCTGTTTCAAAATTAAAATAAATAAATAAATAAAAGA
The DNA here is from genome assembly GCF_963383645.1 of Muscardinus avellanarius. Taxonomy (NCBI): domain Eukaryota; kingdom Metazoa; phylum Chordata; class Mammalia; order Rodentia; family Gliridae; genus Muscardinus; species Muscardinus avellanarius. Next base: position 51,024,462 of record NC_137804.1, on the reverse strand, counting down.
GGCCTGTGGGGTACAGCTCAGAGGAGAATGTCCCTGGGTTCCATCCCAGTACTCAAAATAAAAAGAAAGAAATGTATTTATAATAAAGGCCGCTCTTTTTGGTGTGTAGTGCTGGGGGTTTGAGCAGCTGCGTATACTATTCCCACTACAGCTTCATTCAGGAGGCAGAATAAACCAGGCGTGGTGGCACATACTTCTAACCCCAGTACTTGGGAGGCTGAGACGGGAGGATTAAAGGTTGGAGGCCTGCCTCGGCAACTTAGCAATACCCTGTTTAAAAAAAAAAAAAACTAAAAAGGGCTGAGGGTGTAGCTCAAAGGTCGAATGCTCCTAGTTGAGTCCCTAGTAACACACACACACACGTGCCCGATCCCCCATGTTCTTTTCTTCTGCGCCCCTGGCCACCACATCTATTTTCTGTTCCTCGTCACTTTGCCTTTTCCAGAATGTCACATAAACGGAGTCGCGTCGCACCAAGCTCTTGGATTGCGTCGCTTCCGCTTAGGCGGCGTTACGCCGCTTCTGGGTGGTTGCTTGCCTGGCCCATCCTTTTGCACTGCTGCATATGATTCCATTTTATGGACGTACCACAGTGTTCTACCAGACACCGATCGAAGGGCCTTCAAATCGCTTTCACTCGTGGAGATTAGGAATAAAGTTGCTTAAGGAGCCTCCCCCAAAAGAGCCAAGGAATCTTCTCTGAGCCTTACAGAAAGAATCGTATCAGTACCATAGAGGTTTTCTGTTTACCCAGGTTTTCATTCTGGGTAGATAAAGACCCAGCAGTGAACTCTCTGGGTCACATGGTTAGCGTGTGTTTAATGTTGTCATAAGAAGCCGTCGCGTTTCTCCACGGTGGCATTGGCCGTGCTTCCCTTCTGTGTTCTCGCCGGCACCGTTTGGTATAACAGTTTCCGTTGTTCCTCGTCATTGTCAGCATTTGTTACGGGCTGAGGAGCCCTCACCCAAAAACCTGAAATCCAAAATATTTTGAGCGTCACTCCGGTGCTCAAAACTTTTCTTTTGGCGTCTCAGAGCCTGTAAGCGTTCAGATTTGCAGTGGAGGGATGCTCCCTGGGTATAGTCTATGCAAATATTTGAAAACCCAGAAGGCTGTGAAATCTGAAATAGTTCTGTCTCCAAGCATTTTGGATACGTGATACATTCTCATCCCCGTATCATCAAATTAAAAAAAAAATCTTTTTCTTAACCTATTAGTGTGATGGTTTTTTATTATGAGTTTAATTCACATTTCCCAAACGATTATAATGTGAAACATGTTCATAGTTGCTTATTTGCCATCCATATATCTTTTTGTGGTGAAATGTCTGTTAAAATCCTTTATCCAGTAAAAAAAAAAACCACCTGGATTATTATCACGTGTTTTAACAGAATATACAAACTGTCAGTCAATCCTGCTAAGCATTAGTTTGCCCAATTTTTAAAATATCAAGATGATATCTTCTCTTCTTTAAAAAAAAAAGTTTGTTTGATATCTTCAAGCAGTACACTCACGAGAGGACGTGGCTAAGTCTGTGCTCACGTCCTGGCTCTGTCGCGCCTGCGAGGGTGACCTTGGCCGGGCATCTGACTTCTGTGAGGTCCGGGTCCCTCATCCTGCGGCGCTCCTAGTGTCTGTTTCCGGCAGCATTCTCAAAGTTGGAGGGTTGAGTACACACACATGTACACACACACGCGCACACACACGCACACACACACACACACACACACACACGCACGCACGCACTGTACCCACCGCTGAACACGGCTACCTCGAGAGCATGAGGCCAGGGATGATTTTACTTCCCCGCCATGACAGCCTGCTCTGGACGGTTGGTAGGACTCGGGTCGCTCAGCCTAGAATGCGCCCGGGGTGGCCGTCGGCTGAACTTCATTCTTCCTCCAGTTCAGCGGTGTGGCTCGGCGAGGTCTCCGCACACCTGCCTGCCTCCCTCCGGGCTCTGGAAGGCCCCGGCGGCAGGCTGTCCTCGGGCTTGGTGTGTCAGGGCCGCAGCAGGGTCCGGCACAGGACCTGGTCCATGAGAGGCTTCGAGGCGCCGGCCCGGCGGCTCGGCTGAGAACCTCTGCTGCGGTCCAGCACATCACGGGCAGGCGTCCTGAATCTGGGAGCGTTTGCTAGTTGTGCCTTTTTCGCATGTCCCATTCATTCATTCATTTTTTACTTATTTTGCTGGTTATTTTGTGGTACTGGGGATTGAACCCAGGGGCATTCTATCTCCAAGCTACACACCCAGCCCTATTTTTTTTTTTTAGTTTTTTTTTTAATTTTAATTTTTTATTTTTTGGTGGTACTGGGGTTCCTGGAAGCCCTTCTACCTCCGGGCTACACTCCCAGACCTATTTTATATTTTTATTTGGAAACAGGGTCTCTTAAGCCAGCCCGGCTGACTTCAAACCAGCGTGACCCTCCTGTCTCCGCCTCCCAAGCACGGGGATTACAAGCGTGCGTGCCACCATGCCCAGCATTAAATTTTGTTTTTGTTTATCAGCACTGGGGATGGAACCTAGGGGCATTGTACCTCTGAGCTACACTCCCGGCCCTATATTTAAGTCTTTTTTTTTTTTCTTTTCCGGTACTGGGGATGGAACCCAGGGGCATTCTACCTCCAAGCTACACCCTCGGCCCCCTTTTTTATTCTTTATTTTCAAACAGGGTCTCACTGAGTTACAAAGGGCCTCACTAAGTAGCTGAGGCTGTTCTTGAACCATGATCCTCCGATCTCAGCCTCCCCGGAATGCTGGGATTACAAGGGCATGCCGCCACGCCAGGCTTTTAGTTTTATTTTGAAAAAGGATTTTGATTGATAAGAGTCTCACTACTTGCTGAGGCCGGCCTCGAACCCGTGATCCTCCTGTCTCCACCTCCCAAGTACTGGCATGACCGGCAGGCGCCACCATGCCCCGGCTAGCCATTGAGAATCTCACTGCCTAGTTCAGATTCATTTTCCGAAAGGCCAAGGGCAGAAAGGATCAGGGATGTGACAGGCATCTACTTCTCTTGGCTTCATGTAATTATAAAATAAATTAAGGGCCGCCCAGCTCAGGGCCACCGGTGCTTACCATTCAGATCTCCAGGGCTGCTACCATTTATTTATACCTTGGCTGCTATTAGCATAGTAGGCACGCCATAAGCCAGTCTTTCTTGTCTCCAGAATCCAGGCCGGTAGCTACAGCATGTGGCTCCCTCCGACCTGACCCCATTTGTAAGAAATCGCTGACTGGCAGGGTGGGTCCTATCAGCGCCTTTCCAGTTCTGGCCTGGCCTCTGTGCTGAGTCAGCAGCCGGGGAGAACTAGGCCAGCGTAGCTCGGCACTCTGGGCCGAGCAGCCCTTGAATCAGCCTCCGGTCAGGGAGAAAGTTAACTTTAAGTCAGTTCGCTTTCTCTTTGCAGAAGTGGCTCTTGGAGGCCACGGGACCGGGAACGTCAGAGCCCCGGGGATGTGTGAATTATTCTATGTAGCATCCACCTCTGAGCGTCGCACCGCTGCTGCTGCTACTACGGAGAGCTCCTCAAATCGAGCTGTCTTTCATATCCCAGTCCATTTTCCCCTTTCGGAAGCTGGTGGGGGGGAATCTCACCTCCCAGGCAGCGACGATGGCGCTTTCCTGGGTGGGCATCTTCAGAGCACCGCTCACCTGGTGAAGTGTCACACCTTGCTTGAACGAGTTTCGAACTCTTTTTCATGAAACGCGTGGTGAGAGCCTTCCTTTGAGTCCTTCAAGGGCCCTGTTCTTCCCGAGCCTCGTGTTGGCTAGGCTTGTTAGAACACCAAACATCGCCGGGCATGGTGGCGCACGCTTGTCATCCCGGCGCTTGGGAGGCAGAGACAGGAGGATCGCGCAGGTTCGAAGCCAGCCGCGCGCGCTGGCTTAGGAGACCCTGTTTCCAAATAAAAATGTAAAAATAGGTCTGGGAGTGTAGCCCGGAGGTAGAAGGGCTTCCAGGAACCCCAGTACCACCAAAAAAAAAAAAAAAAAAGAACACCAAGCATCGGGGCAGGGTGTGGGTTTATAACCAGACGATAAGGAAAAGGACTTGAGCTCCTGCTACTTTCTGCCTCCGGGGCGCCTGGTGATGTTCACTGTATCTTTGGTTGTTGTTGACCTCGCCGTTTCCAAAAACCTCACGGTCAGCACACATTCGTGTGTGGTTTCATTCACAATTTGCCCTTGGAATTCAGCGAAATGGGCTCTTAGTTACAGGTCAGCGGCACACAAATATTTTTTTGCCAATAATAGAGAGGTGCACACTTTAACTGACTCAGCAGCCATTCCTACCTGTTTTAATCTGCTTTTCTGTAGCTGTGACTTAGACACTTGACAAGAGCCACTGAGAGGAGGAAAGATGTATTGGGGCTCATGGTTCCAGAGGTCCCAGCCATCGTTGGCCGGCTCCACGGCAGAAAACACAGGGGCAGGGCATGTGGCAGATAAAAGCCTCTCCTAGAGGTGAGAGGAGAGAGAGGGAAAGAGACAGACAGACAGACAGATGGGCATGGATAGGAAGCAGCTAGAGGTAAGTATGTTCCCTGAAGCCACACCCCCCAGTGGGCTGTGATTTCCACCTGCCTATAGTTACCAACCTGTAAATCCATCTGAATGATTAATCTTTCAGCGCATTTACTCACTAAGGTGATTTGAGCCCGGTTAAAACGACTTTACTTCTGTGAACACTGTCGTAGCAGGAGCCTGAACCTTTTGGGCGACATTCCAAACCAAACCCTACCACCTCTGTAACGCTGTCTTGAAAGAAACGTGTGTTGAGCCGGGCGTGGGGATGCACGCCGGCGACCTCAGTACTTGGGAGCCTGAGACTGGAGGATCGCAGGTTCGAGGTCAACCTCAGCAACACAGAGAGACCCTGTTTGAAAGTAAAGAACAAAAAGTAGGGCAGGGCCGGGCGTGGTGGCGCAGGCTTGTAATCCCCGCGCTTCGGGAGGCTGAGACAGGAGGATCGCGCAGGTTCAGAGCCAGCCGCGCTGGCTTAAGAGACCCTGTTTCCAAAAGTAAAGAATGGGTCTGGGAGTGTAGCCTGGAGGTAAAAGGGCTTCCAGGAACCCCAGTACCAAAAAAAAAAAAAAAAATTAGGGCAGCGGATATAGCTTGGAGGTAGAATGCCCCTGGGTTTCATCCCCAGACCCACAAAAAAAAAAAAAAAAAAACTGAACAGAAAGGAAACCACCCCTGGTTCCTCTCGGGAGGAACAGTCATGCCATAAGACGCTCGCTTGACCTGGATTTCGTACTGGCAACCGCAGGCGGGGCGGGCTCTGGGATCCGCCTTTGATGCCCTGTGTCTAATAGGAATTCCAGAGGCTCTCACCTGGAGCTCAGTGCCTGTGTGGCATGTCGACAGCTGTCCCTCTCACTGACACCCCCAGGCATGCGCAGAGAGGTCCGTGTGCATTGCTGCTGGCCGTGGTTTTCTGGACAGACCTTCAGGGGATGCGATGGGGCTTGCGGGGCTGGGCCTCTCCCGCGCCTCCTCCCTCCACCCTGCGTGGCCTCTCCTCCTGCGAGCCCAAAGCCTCCCTTGGCCTCTGTGGCATGGCACCCTTATTCCACCAAACCCCGGCCGCCGCTGCTCCTTGAGAGCTGACTCCAGGTAAGCGAGCAGGGGGCCCGGGCCCGGACTCGGGATCCAGTGTCGACGGCAGGCGATTGTCTCATGAAAACCCGAACCACCGTGTGTTCGTGGATAAAAATCTAAGGTCAAAACTATAAAAAAAAAAAATTCAATTAACTATTAACTATTGGGACCAGAGTCTGAGCCCAGGGGCATTTCACACCCAAACTCTTTTTTATTTTTTATTTGGAAACAGAATCTCACTAAGTTGCGGCGGCCGTCCTCAAACCTGCAATCCTCCCGCCTCAGCCTCCCGAGTAGGCTCAGGCATTTTTGAAGGCCAAGCCATTTACTTAAAAACCGCTCTCACTGTGGGTAGTGAGCCTGTTGTGGCTTGCGTATGTCTCTGGTGGACGCGGATTCATTCAGCAGACATTTATTAAGCATCTGAAGTGTTCCAGACCCTTCTCTTTGTGCTGGGGATGTGTTCAGGAATGAAAAAACACTTGTTCTCAAGAGACCTGGGTTCCAGCTGGGGGCAATAGACAACGCATGAATTTTAAGTAAGTTATATGGAATGTTAGAAATTCCTAAACACTGAAAGGCAAGAACCAGGAAGGCCATTCGCGGGGGGCCGGGGAACCCTGACCTGGGAAGAGAGGCAGTTCTATTTATTTTTATTTTTATTTTTATTTATTTTTTGGTGGTGCTGGGGGTGGAACCCAGAGGCTTTCTACCTCCGGGCTATACTCCCAGACCTATTTTATATTTTATTTGGAAACAGGGTCTCACTAAGTTGCCGAGAGCCTCACTAAGTGGCTGAGGCTGGCTTCGAACCTGTGCGATCCTCCTGTCTCCGCCTCCCAAGCGCGGGGATTACAAGCGTGCGCCACCACGCCCGGCGTATAAAACATTTTAAAAATACTAAAAAGAAGGAAGCCCACGTGTTCCTTGTGAGAAAGACCGTCAGTGACATTTGTAGGGGTCAAGTGTTAGTGTTTAGGGTTCAGAGGTTCTTGAAGAATCTGATACTCCTGGTCACCCTGGGCTGCGCGGTGTATGGCCCTTGATTAATTTCTCCTTTCCTTCTTCAATACAAAGCTCTGGTCCTTTCACCCCCTCTCCCCTTTTTCATTTTCTTTCTTGCTACTGGGGATCGAACCCAGGCGCGTTCTACCTCTGAGCTACACCCCCAGCCCCTTTTATTTTTTTTAAAACAGGGTCTCACTAAGCTTCAGGTCTGTTTGGACTGCCCGAGGTTCCCTTGGGCTAGGTTTGCTTGGTAATTAACGAGCCAGGCGTGGTGGCGCACACTTGTCATCCCAGCACTCGGGAGGCCGAGACAGGAGGATCGCGGTTCGCGGACAGCCTCAGCTACTTAGTGAGGCCCTCTGCAACTCAGTGAGACCCTGTTTCAAAATTAAGAGTAAAAAAAAAAATGGGCGGGGTGTGTAGCTCAGAGGTCAAATGCCTCTGGGTTCCATCCCCAGACCCACAAAATAAAATAAAATAAAAATAAAAATAAATAAAACGGCTGACCTGTGTGCTCAGGAAGGAGGACCAGGCCCGGAGAGACGCAGCCCGTCACTGTGGGAACCTTCTGGAAGCCACGGTGGCTCTGTTTCCGGTGCCCTCGGCCCCCCGAGCTTGGGTCTCACAAAGGAAGACATGGAGATGGAAGCCAAGACATGTAGCTGTGGGGGGAATAGGGACAAATGCTGCGGGAGTCTTTATCCAAATTAGATGAGAAACTTGTATTCTTGCTTCTGGAGCTAATAGATGACGACGGTGACCGTCGCCATCTCTGTGGTGGTGAGTTTGACTTTATTTTCGCTCTTTCCCCCTTGATTTGTGCGTGGATGGCAGGTTTTTATGCACACGTTTTGGGAAAGGCTTTGCACATACTCATCCACTTAGTAGCCGTTTATCGAACACTTATACACGGGTATTTGCTTGTCTGGAGATCTGGGCTGAAGATGTAAACAGAAAAGAGAAAATGTGGCTAGCCGGGTGGAACAAGCTGGAAATAGACGTGCATGTGTGCAGAAAGGGATTCGAAAACAAAGAAAATAAAATATAGGCATCTAAGATTTTGCTCAAAATATCTTTTTTTTTTTTTAACAGTACTGGGGATGGAGCCCAGGGGCATTCTACCTCTAGTTACACCCCCAGTCCTATTTTTTATTCTTTATTTTGAAACAGGGTCTCGCTGAGTTGCAGAGGGCCTCACTAAGTAGCTGAGGCTGTCCTCAAACCGCGATCCTCCAGGTCTCAGCCTCCTGAATGCTGGGATGACAAGCATGTGCCACCACGCCCGGCTCGCTCTATCCATCCATCTATCCATCTATCCATCTTTCTATCTATCTATCTATCTATCTATCTATCTATTCATTTATTTGTTTATTTAATTATTCATTTATTCATTTATATTTATTTATTTTAGTACTGGAGACCGAACCCAAGGGCATTCTTCCTCTGTGCTACCCACCCCCCCCAGTCCTATTTTTAAATTTTCTTATTTGCAAACAGAGTCTCCCTAAGTTGCCGAGAGTCTCACTATTAGCTAAGGCTGGCTTCAAACTCGCGATCCTCCTGTCTCGGCCTCCCCGGTTCCAGGATCACACTTACACCACGTTGATTATTGAATTTATAGAATATTTTGTATATTTGAATAAAAGTCCTTCATCAAATATACAAGTTGTAAATTTCGGCCCAGTCTGGGTCTTGGGCTTTCGTGCTCCTAATGGTGTGTCTTTGGGGAAAGATAATTTTGATTCTGCGGAACGCCAAGCCTCCGGTTCGTTCTCACATGGACCAGGGTTGGGCATCGTCTCCAACGTGCATTCCCATCACCCAAGGTCACAAAGGTTCTCTTCGGTTTTCCTCTATAAACTTTCTAGTTTGGGGTTTTGCTTGTGTGTTTGGTTTTTTCTAACATGGGGCTCCGATTGTTTTTTGTTCCACCTATGGAATCCATTTCCTTTTCCCAAGGAGCCGCTCCGCCTCTGCCAGTTAGCTCTCATGGTCTGTGTGATCATGTGAGTCCTGTTTTTCCGTCCAGGTCCCTTGATCTCTTAGTCTGTCTCTTCACAGATGTAAAGATTATCTGAGTGACAGAAAGTTTATTTCATAAAATTCTTGCAATTAGGTCCTATTACTCCTTTAACCTGATTCTCCACTTCCAACTTGACTTTGCTTCTTGGAGGTCATTTTATATTCCAGGTGAACTTAGAAACACTTTTTCCAGTTCTGTTAACTCTTTTCTTTTTTCTTTTTTTATTTTGGTGGTACTGGGGGTGGAACCCAGAGGCTTTCTACCTCCGGGCTATCCTCCCAGACCTTTTTTATATTTTACTTGGAAACAGGGTCTCACTAAGTTGCTGAGAGCCTCACTAAGTAGCTGAGGCTGGCTTCGAACCCGTGTGATCCTCCTGTCTCAGCCTCCCAAGCACAGGGATTACAAGTGTGCGCCACGACGCCCGGCTTAAACTTTTTCTTAAAAGGCTAGGTAAATAAGTACCTTAGGCTGGTTGTTGGAGCGATATCTGTGGCAGTTCTTCCCGCTGGTTGAAGGTGAAAGCAGATAGAGATAACACAGGTGCGTGGACGTGGCTGCGGTCCAGCAAAGCTTGGTTATGAGCAGGTTATGAGCATTGCCCATTCTTGCCCACGCTGACATGGATAACCGTGCCCTGCCATGGGGAAGATAAGACAGTCCCACCCCTTGCTTCTCCACACTGGCCAGATACTCTAACATTTTATTTTATTTTATTTTATTTTATTTTATTTTATTTTATTTTATTTTGGTGGTACTGGGGGTGGAACCCAGAGGCTTTCTACCTCCGGGCTATACTCCCAGACCTTTTTATATTTTATTTGGAAACAGGGTCTCACTAAGTAGCCGAGGCTGGCTTCGAACCCGCGCGATCCTCCTGTCTCCGCCTCCCAAGCGCGGGGATGACAAGCGTGCGCCACCACGCCCGGCTTACTCTAACATTTTAAATAGATATCCTTATCCCGATCCCTGTCAGGACCATCAGGTATATATCGGGGGAGCATCCTCTTTTTCACTGTAGAGATGCTGCTGTCTATAGATCCTTCATAAATCTCTGGATCAGGTTGGAAATATTCCCTACTATTTACACTTTGCCAAAAATTTTTATTAATGAAGCAGTGTTATAATTTCTCAATGCCTTTTTTTTTTTTTGTCTACTGAGATAACTGTATGGGTTTTCTTTGTCTTTCTTTGGGGAGGATCCTAGGGGATGAACCACCTCCCACCTGTACCCCCAGCCCTATTTATTTATATATGTATTCATTATTATATTTATGAATTATCTGGAAGCCAGATCTCGCCGCGTTGCTGAGGCTGTCTTTGAACCTGCGATCCTCCTGTCTCAGTCTCCCAGGGCCTCGGACGTTGTGGATGGAGGTGGAGAAATAGATGTCTTGGTCCTGTTTCTTATCTCATTGGGAACATTCTTTCTTTCACCTAAGGGATGATGTCAGCTGTAGGTTCCTCATACATCTCTCTATCAGATTGGAGATATTTCCTGCTGTTTACAGTTTGCCAAAAAATTAATAAGCAACGCTGTCATTTTCCAATGCTTTTTCTTTGTGTATTGAGATAATTGTACGGGTTTTCTCTTTTTCTTGTCTGTCTTTTTTTTTTTTTTTTTTGAGGGGGTACTGGGAACTGAGCCCAAGGGCATTCTACCTCTGAGCTACACCCCTGACCCTTTTTTTTTTTAATATATTTTGAAACAGGGTCTTGCTAAGTTACTGAGGCTGGCCTCAATCCTGCAATCCTCTTATCTCAGCCTCCTAAGTACTGGGATTATAGATGTGTGCCACCTGGCTGGGTTCTCTTTTTTAGTTTATGAATACCATAAACCGTACGGATAGATTTTCTGATGTTAAACCACTTTACACCAGTGGGATAAGCCCTACTTGGCCGTGGTGCATCATTCCTTCATTTATTGTTGAACTTGATTTGTGGAAATGTTATTACCTATTTTCGTATCTTTGGTCACGGCCCCTTTAGCTAGCTCCGGCCTTGGGGTCTTGTTATCTTAGCTCTGGCAAGTCCTCGGACCATCTTTAACTTCTTAATTTACTTATTCATAAAAATGAGATAAGTGTTTCCCTTCTTGTAGGGTAGAATTGGTACATCTTAATGTATTGAGGCTGGTGTTTGGCTTATATTAAATACCCACTATTATAAACTATTCTGCTCTGAATCATTCAATTTTTTTTTTTTTTTGATACTGGGGATGGAACCCAGGGACATTCTACCTCCGAGTGACACCCCCAGCCCTATTTTTTATTCTTTATTTTGAAACAGGGTCTCGCTGAGTTGCAGAGGGCCTCACTAAGTAGCCGAGGCTGTCCGCGAACCGTGATCCTCCGGTCTCGGCCTCTCAAGTGCTTGGATTGCAAGCGTGCGCCACCACACCCGCCTCACTGAATCACTCATGATGGTCAAAATTAAGTAGTATTAATTGCTTCTTTTTTATATATTGCTATTGTATTAAAGGATAATTTCTTCTGCCTCTTTCTACCAAATACATTCCGTCAGTTTATGGATATATGCTTGTATTTTTTTTTTCTTGAGCTCCACCTAAAGAATTATTCTTTATCTTCATAATCTTTACTTGTTGAGTGGAGTATCTTGTCTAAACTGGCGATGGGATTTTATTTCTCTGACTTTTATTGGCACAGTGTAATTATACATCACGGTGAGCTGCAGGGTGGTACTTTAATCAGCACTCGCCGAGTCTCCCTCCGGATCCCACCGGCTCCTCCTCCCTCTCTCCACATTACAGAGGTTGGTGCTGAGACCTTTGTATACGGACATAGCACCATTTCAACTTTTTCCCGCATCAAACCTCTTTTGCCCCTCCTCACCCCTTCCCCCGTTGCCCTATTCTACTCTTATATATTTGAAGTCTCCCCCAAATTTGTGGTACTGAGGGATTAAACTTGGGGGGCATTCAACCTCCAAGCGACACCCCCAGCCCTATTTTTTATTTATTTTTAAAACAGGGTCTCACTGAGTTGCTGTGGGCCTCACTAAGTAGCTGAGGCTGGCTTCGGACCTGCGCGATCCTCCTGTCTCAGCCTCTGAAGAGCGGGGATTACAAGCGTGCGCCACCATGCCTGGCTGTGTTGTTGCAATTTTTAACAGAATTTTCCAGGCCGTTATTCCCTCGTGTGGGCAGGTGTGTCTGTTTTTTTTTCATTTCCTGAAACATGTTTCATGTTTAAAATTTTAATGAAAAACCGTAAAGATGCAAACTGGGTTATAGGTTTCTGGAAAAAGAAATCACTTTCTGTCTTTTCTCTTGGAGGTAACACACTTAGTAAACACACCTGATTTTTGAGGTTCTTCAAAAAATGTTTAAAGGTAATTTTCTTACAGATTCAGTTGGCAAAATTGAGTTACTCAGTAACGTGGGTTTTCTTTTTTCTTTTCTTCTTCTGTCTCCCTGCCAACTCTCCTTCCAAACCATTATGAGACCCCAGACTTAAAACATTACAGGTGGGAATCCTAGCTACCTGGGAGGCTGAGGCAGGAAGACCCCAAAGTTCAAGGCCAGCCTCTACAATGGAATCTGAAAGGGCTGTGGGTGTAGGTCAGTGTTAGAGCGCCCCTGTGTTCAGTCCTCAGTACTGCCAAAAAGATAAAAAATGTTTTAAAGAAAGAGAGACAGAGAGAGACAGACAGAGACAGACAGACAGAGAGAGACAGACAGAGACAGACAAACAGAGAGACAGAGAGAGAGACAGAGAGAGACAAACGGAGAGAGACAGAGAGAGACAGAGAGAGAGACAGACGGAGAGAGACAGACGGAGAGAGACAGACGGAGAGAGACAGACGGAGAGAGACAGACGGAGAGAGACCATAAGAACCAGACAGACTTAAATAGAGTGAGGTGGTAGGAAAGAAAATTTAGTGTCTGTTCTTGTTTATTCTATTTTTCTTTTCTTTTATCTTCTTTTCTCTTCTCTTCTTTTCTTTTTCTCTCTCTTCCTTTTCCTTTTCCTTTTCTTGGTACCAGGGATGGAACCCAGGGGCATCGTACCTCTGAGCTACACTTTAGTCTTTTTTTTTTGTTTTTCAGAGGGGCATTCTACCTCTGAGCTACACCCCGGGTCCTATTTTTTAATCTTTATATGTTTTGAAACAGGGTCTCGTTGAGTTGCCAAGGGCCTCACTAAGTAGCTGAGGCCGTCTGCGAACCACGATCTTCCTGTCTCGGCCTCCCGAATGCTGGGATTACGAGCGTGCGCTACCACATCTGGCCTGTTTTTATTTTTAATTTGAAACTGTTTTTCTACTTCTGTAGAATGAATGCAGACACCCGCCGGCCGGGTTTAAGCTGACCACCTGGTCAGCCTTCTTTTCTCTCTCTGGCTCCCTTACACTGTACCCCTCCTGCCTTGGGTTATTTTAAAGTAAACCCAGATGTTATCTGAATGCATTCTTAAACATTTCAGTGCCTCTGATGTACTTTAGAATCCTTAAAGATAAAGGCCATTCCAATGTTAGGTACTGGTCTAACTCTTAATTGCGTAGCTCTGAGTATTCTAACCTTTGTATAAGGTTTTCTTTTCTTTCATTGCTATATTTTTCCTTTTTTTTCTTTCCTTTTTATCTTTGTTGGTGGTCCTGAGGTTCCTGGAAACCCTTCCGCCTCTGGGCTACACTCCCAGACCTATTTTATACCCTTTTATTTGGAAACAGGGTCTCTTAAGCCAGCGCGGCTGGCTTCCAACCTGCGCCATCTTCCTGTCTCCGCCTCCCAGGCGCGGGGATGACAAGCGTGCCCACCACGCCCGGCTCTTTTTTCTTTTTTAATACACCTTTATTGGTGTATTATAGTCTCACATCATAATTTAAGCCATGCTGATAGTGATACCCACGCACACAGCATCTTCTAGCCCCCCCCCCCCCCCGCTCCAGTGCCATTTCCCGTCCATTATCTGAAGTCCCTCTGGTATCCGATGGCGCCCTGGCTTCCGCATATTGGAGAGAACGGGACCCTTCGCGCTCTGTGACCGGCTGATCTCACTTAACCTAAACTTCTCCAGCTCCATCCATTTTCCTGCACATGGCATAGTTGGGTTCTTCTTGACTGCTCAGTAGGATTCCATGGTGTGCCCATCCCACCATTTTGAAATCCATTCACCTGTCGATGGACACCTCGGCCGGTTCCATCAATAACTTGGAACCATTGTGAACCGTGCTGCTGGGGACATGGCTACGCACAGTCACTGTGCTTTTTCTGGCTTGCTGTTATATTTTTATCTTTATTATTTATTTATTTATTATTTTATATTATATTATTTATATATTATATTATATTTATATTATATTATTTATATATACTTATATTATATATTATTTTTATTATATATTATATGTTATATATTATATATTATGTATTATATATTATATATTATATATTGCATTGTATTATATATTATATTATATATTACATTATATATTATTTATATTATATATTATTATATATTTTATATATATTATACAATATATTATTATAATATATTATTTATATTATATATTATTATATATTATATTTATATTTATATTATATTTACAATATATATATATTTATTTATTTTGGTGGTTCTGGGGTTCCTGGAAGCCCTTCAACCTCCGGGCCACACTCCCAGACCTATTTTATATTTTTATTTGGAAACAGGGTCTCCTGAGCCAGCGTGCGTGGCTGGCTTCGAACCTGCGCGATCCTCCTGTCTCCGCCTCCCGAGCGCGGTGATGACAAGCATGGCCACCGCACGGCTCGCTGCTATATTTTTAATCTGAGGTGAATGGCAGTTTTGGTCCCAAACCTTCTAGGCAAGGGCTCCATGGCTGAGCTCACTACTCCTGTCAACACGGATTCTTTTAGAAAATGTTGTCGGATGGCGGGGTCGTCCAGATGTGGAGGGACCGCTTCGTCTCTGTCCTTCTTCTAACGCTGCCGTGTTCCCTGTCCCAACTGACTGTTTCAGTAAAACAGTATAAGATCCAGAGCTCCCCGGATAATACTTTCTCAAACATTTTTAATCTTAAAGGATCCGTAATAGAGTCCGGGAAGGATATAAACAAACATAAGCCTGGTTATTTCCCAGTTGATGGAGGGTTTGTGTCTGTATTTCTGCATATCTATGTTTTTTATGTCCACAGTGCAAACATATTCTTTTTTTGTGTGTGTGTGGTACTGGGGTTGGAACCCAGAGGCTTCCTACCTCCGGGCTATACCCCCAGACCTATTTTATATTTTATTTGGAAACAGGGTCTCACTAAGTTGCGGAGAGCCTCACTAAGTAGCCGAGGCTGGCTTCGAACCTGCGCGATCCTCCTGTCTCAGCCTCCCGATTGCCGGGATTACAAGCGTGCGCCACCACGCCCGGCTCATAGGTTATTTTTAAGGTAACTTCAGTATATACTTTGATTAAAGAAAAAAAAAAACCTCCAGAAACTTTGAAGGTCGGCAGGTATCTCTCTTTTTTATAGGCGGAAAAAACTATTGAGGAAGGCGGTAGGCTTGCAGGTACACACATGGTCATCATCCGGATCCAGGGCTTGGGGCATCTACGCTGCCGGTCTGACGCTGATATACAAGTTCTCTTTTCTGGGATACAGGTTAAAAGTCCTAGAGCTGGTAGTTAATATAAATATGTGTGCCTCTCTCCCTCCCTCCCTCCCTTCCTTCCTTCCTTCCTTCCTTCCGTCTTTCCTTCTGTCCCAGGGACTGAGTACTTTTTCTGCCTGTAACTTGGGCACCTCACTGGCCACTGGG
The DNA here is from genome assembly GCF_963383645.1 of Muscardinus avellanarius. Taxonomy (NCBI): domain Eukaryota; kingdom Metazoa; phylum Chordata; class Mammalia; order Rodentia; family Gliridae; genus Muscardinus; species Muscardinus avellanarius. The sequence continues at coordinate 51,009,045 of NC_137804.1, read as the reverse complement.
GTGCACAGTGCCGTTGTGTGACTTGGCCTGCAGTTCCGGGGGGCCTTCACACCCCATTCCTGTCGCCTGTCCGTACCTACGCACCATCTCTAAGTGCCCCGTGGGGATGGTGGGACAACATGGCCTCTCTGTCAAGTCTGTGGGGGCTGAGATCTGTGAGTCACTCTGCAACCGCTCCCTGTAGGTAGACGTGGAAGGATATGGGAGCCGACTTGATGTAACCTCCCCAAGTGGCTTCTGTTATTAGAGATTTAACCACTGCGATTAAGGATTGTCCGATTGAAAGGTAAACTTTCTAAACACTCTTCCCGTGCCCCTTCCTGGGGTGGGTAGGAGGCTGCAGGGTGTCACCTCTGGGCCAGCGCACTAGTCACCAGGGATGAAGAAGCGTCTTTCCTCGTACAGTGGCTAATGCCCGGAATCCCAGTACTTGGGAGGCTGAGACAGGAGGATTGCAAGGTTGAGGCTAGCACACAGTCATTTATACTAAACTAAAATTAAAAAAAACAAAAAAACAAGCAGCCGGGCGTGGTGGCGCACGCTTATAGTACTTGGGAGGTGAGACAGGAGGACGGAAGGTTCGAAGCCAGCCTCAGCAACTTAGCGAGGCCCTCTGCAACTTAGTGAGACCCTGTTTCCAAATGAGAAATAAAATCGGGCTGGGGGCGTAGCTCAGAGGTAGAAGGCCTCTAGGTTTAATCCTCAGTGCCGCAAAAAGAGAAAGAAAATAAATAAATTTTTAAAAAGGGTTTGGGGCTGTAGATCAGAGGTAGAACGTCCCTGGGTTCAATCCCCAGTGCCACAAAAAGAATAAATAAGTAAATAAATAAATAATAAATGAAGGAAGGAAGGAAGGAAAGAATAGGGCTGGGGCTGGAGACCAGAGGTATAACGTCCCTGGGTTCAGTCCCCAGCACAACACACACACACACACACACACACACACACACACACACACACACACGGGCTCACTAAGATGCCTGCCCCAGGCACACCAAGCCCTTGGGACACCGAGAAGGTCCTTAGTCCAGGCACAGGGCACCCGCCTGCCCCGCTGGGAACTCCTGACCCATATTTCGGGGCGCAGGAGAACTGGAGCGTGTAAAGGGACAGGCCCTCCGCACGGCCCGCCGTGCCAGGCAGCACGGGCGCCGGGCACCACGGCTTCTCGTGTTGAAAGACAAGCTGGAAATCTGAATTGTTTATTTTTCTGGGGCTTTTTTCTAGTTTTAAATATTGACAACTAATATATATTTAGTGGGGCCCTTTGCAACTCAGTGAGACCCTGTTTCAAAATAAAAAAAAAAAAAAGAAATAGGGCTGGGGGTGTAGCTTGGAGGTAGAATGCCCCGGGGTTCCATGTCCAGACCCGCAAAAAAAAAAAAAAAAAAAAAAAAAAAAAAAGCTTAGCAGGCACAGCGGTGCACGCCTGTAATCCTTATACTTGGGATACTGAGACAGGAGGATGGCAGGTTTGAGGGCAGCTTTCATAATTTAGCAAGGCCCTCAGCAACCTAATAAGACCCCGTTTCAACAATAAAGAAATAGCCAGGCGTGGCGGGGCACGCTCGTAATCCCAGCATTCGGGAGGCTGAGACAAGAGGATCACCATTCGTGGACAGCCTCAGCTACTCAGTGAGGCCCTTTGCAACTCAGTGAGACCCTGTTTCCAAATAAAGAATAAAAAATAGGGCTGGGGGTGGAGCTCGGAGGTAGAAGGCCCTGGGCTCCATCCCCTGGATTGACTGTAAAAAGAAAAAGAAATAAAGAAAATAAAGAAAAAATTAAAAAGAGCTGGTGGTGTGGCTTGAGAAAGCAGAACGTCTCTGGTTCAGTTCTCAGTACCAATGAAGAGCAGAAAGAAGGAAGGAAGAAAGAATGGAAGAAAGAAAGAAAGGGAAAGAAAAAGATGAAAGAAAAAGAATGAGAAAAGAGAAAAAGAAAAGGAAGGAAGGAAAACAGAAAAGGGAAAAGAACTCAAGACACTGAGCTAAACAAAACGCTTCTCGCTTGGCCGGCTTTAGCACACGGCGTCCGCTCTCCTGTATGGCTAATAAAAATACAGGTGGACATTATTTATAAACTCGCTTGAGAGGCCATGAAAACCTTGCAAAGCAGCCCTGGCCATCACAGCGAAGGTCAGAGCTCTTGCCCTTGGGTGTTTCACTGAGTAGAGGTTTCTGGGGCGTCGCTGGAGACTCCTCAGGGCGCCCTGTGCGGCTGGACACTCAGCCTGGCTGAATCCCCACAGCAGACCCGGCAGCTGTGGCCTTTCCCTGGGAACCGAAGCGCAGCCCCTCGCCCGGGCGTGGGCCAGAGCAGGCCCTGATCGGGTGTAGAATGGATTAATGAATGAATTTCCGACTCGCGAGGGGCGCCCAGCACGCCGGGTTGAACGCAGATCTCCCGTCTCATCCTCCAGCCCGGGCCGGCCGTGGGGATTCTGTGATTCACACGGAGGCTCTGCGGTGGAGGATTCCCCGTCACGGGGGTCCAGCTTGGAGTTCTGAGGTCCTGATGGGGACGCACGTGAGCAGGGTGTGTGTCCAGTTTAGGTACTCCCCACCCTGCCGCAGAGCCGGCCTTCAGGTGTGTGCTGGCCTCCGCGGGTCCGTCATCTTGTCCCTTCTCTGGCCAATGGGTGCCCTTGAAGGAATTATCAGGGTGAGTCCCGGCTCAGGAACTCCAGATCGCCAGGGTCCTTGGCTAACGTGATGGAAAATATTTTTCTGCCAGTCAGAGACGTGGACAGAGGTTTGAGAAAAAGAGAAGGAATACATTCAAGGGAGAATGCGGGCCACCTCAAGGTGAGGAAGGCCTTTTTTTGGGGGGGGGTTTCAGGGCTCTCTTTTTATAGGGGACTTTGATGAGGGTTAGAGGAGGTGTGTGATGCTCTCCATCCGGTAGTCCCCGAGGCGGTTTCTGGTGGTCTGGTCAGCTTCAGGGTGGATGATCTCAGTCCAGCGGTCCCGAGGCGCTTCCTGGTGGTCTGGTCAACCTTAGGGTCCTCAGGCTGATTGGGGTCCTCATTAGCTGATCGACAGATAAGCTGGAGTGTCCTAAATTATAAGTTTCTTGAAATATTGTATTTGTCTTGTTATCGATGCACAGGAAAACTATAGTTTCTTTTAGTTAACTCGAAGATCTACAGGTTTCTCAGGAATTTGGGAGAGTCAGGCCTAGGAAAGGGAACTGGTTCGTGGAGCAGAGGGTGAAGCACATCAGCCCCAGGATCTGATTTTAAAGTTATATTTTCTTTTTCCTTCCTGTCTCCCTACTACTTAGCTGTTCTATCTTACATCAGTATTGACATAGAGTCTGATGTTGGGATTTATAGCTTGGCATTTCTTTGAAGGAAAACTTTTAACTGCTAAAGAGCTTTGTAGGGCATCATTAGGCCTAACTTAAATGTAAATAAGCTGGGTAGGGCAGTGCACACCTGTAATCTCAGTCCTAAAGAGGCTGAGGCAGGAGGATGGCAGGCTTGAGGCCTACGTCAGCAACTTGGCGAGCCACTGTTTCAAAGCAAAAAAGAGTTGGAGGTCTAGTGGGGGGGTTCAAAATAAATAAAAAAGGGCTGGGATGTAGTTCAGAGCTAGAGTATTCCTAAATTAAATATTTTGTTCCAAATAAAAAATAAAATGAAATGTTGTGACACTTTTCTCTGACTTGTTAATATAATCGCTACATAATTTGTTAGGATTCTCTTAAAGGCCATTAGTTACCTGCTGTATGTTCTGCCTGCGGGTGTGGCACGTAGGTCCTCTCAAAGATTATTTCCTTTGTATTTTTTTCTTGGCACTGGGATTGAACTCAGGGATGTTCCACCCCTCCGAGCTATACCCTCAGCTCTTTTTAAAATTTTAATTTTTTTAGTACTGGGGATTGAACCCCAGGGCATTCTACCTTCAAACAACACCTCCAGTCTTTTTTTATTTTTTATTTTGAAACAGTCTCACTAAATTGCTGAAGGTCTCGCTAAGTGGCTAAGGCTGGCCTCAAACCTGCGATCCTCCCGTCTCTGCCTCGCAAGTACCGGGATTACAAGCCGGGCCCACCACGCCCAGGTCCGAGACTGTTTCTAAGTGAGTTTGATTTTGCCCACCCTGAGCCCCACTTTCCTGCTGAAGAAGCTGAGGCTCGGAGAAAAGTCAGGTTGACTTTGGCTCTGAACCCCTCCTGCGGTCTCGCGAAATATTTGCCGGCCGCGAGCGTCGCTGCGTGTCTTGTCCTGGGTGTCCACACGCTACGCTGGGCTTCGTGTCGTAGCTTCACCGCCAGGAAGAAGATGGGCCCTCGATTAAAACGCCGTGTTTAAGCCGGGCGCGGTGGCCACGCTTGTCATCTCCGCGCCCGGGAGGCGGAGACGGGAGGATGGCGCAGGTTCGAAGCCAGCCGCGCGCGCTGGCTTAAGAGACCCTGTTTCAAAAATATAAAATAGGTCTGGGAGTCCCCAGTACCACCAAAAAAAAAAAAAAAAAAAAAAAGGCAGGGTTGGGGGTGTAGCATAGAGACACACACACACACATACATACACACACACACGTGTAATATCTTAGAGCTGAGCGTGGTGGCTCAGGCCTGGAATCTCAATACTGAGGAGACGGAGACAGGGAGATTGCAGGTTCAACGGCCACCAACCTCAGCAGCTTAGTGACATCCTGTTTCAAAATAATAATGAAACAAAATAAGTCAGGTGTCGTGGCTCACACTTGTAATCCCAGCATTTGGGAGGCTGAGACAGGTGGATCCTGGTTTGTAGACAGCCTCAGCTCTTCGTAAGGACCTTTGCAACTTAGTGAGACCCTGTTTCAAAATAATGAGCCGGGCGTGATGGCGCACGCTTGTCATCCCCGCGCTTGGGAGGCAGAGACAGGAGGATCGCACAGGTTCGAAGCCAGCCGCGCTGGCTTAGGAGACCCTGTTTCCAAATAAAAATGTAAAAATAGGTCTGGGAGTGTAGCCCGGAGATAGAAGGGCTTCCAGGAACCCCAGTACGACCAAAAAAAAAAAAAAAAAAAAAAAAAGTAATAATAATGAATGAAAATAAAATAGGGCTGAGGGTGCAGTTTGGAGGTAGAATGCCCCTGGGTTCTACCCCCAGTACCGCAAAAATAAATAAATTAATTAAATAAGAAAAGGAGCCAGGTGTGGCGGCGCACACTTGTAATCCCAGTACTTGGGAGGCTGAGACACGAGGATCGCAGGTTCGAAGCCAGCCTCAGCAACTTGACAAGGCTCTTGGCAACCTAGTGAGACCTTGTTTCCAAATAAAGAAAATCAGGCTGGGAGCATAGCTTGGAGGTAGAATACCTCTGGCTCTGGGTTCCATCCCTAGTATGGTAGGTAGGTAAGTAGATAGGTAGGAGATAGATAGATAGACAGACAGACAGACAGATAGGGAGGCTGGCTGGCTGGCTGGCTGTGTAGTTTGAAGGTAGAACCCCTGGGGTTCAATACTCAGTACCAAGAAAAAAAAATCACTTTTAAGAAAACAAAATGTCAAGCAAATAAACCTTTAGGCTGCTTCTGCTCATGAGAGGAGGCTATGCCTATTTTTAATTTCCCGAAGGATTCAGGAATAGCTGCTGCCTGGCCCACTATTTTTATTTTTGTTTTCTGGTCTTCACATTGTTAGTATTGTAAATTGGATGACAACTCTTTGTCCGCGGTTCTTCTAAAATTTCTGCGGGGAGTTATTTATAAGCAATCTGGTTTTTTTTTTTTTTTTTAATCCCATTCATTCTTATGCCATCTAATTGTCTCTTTGCCTGGGCTAGATCTATTCAGCGAACAAGGGGGGGGAAAAATTGGAATTAGATGTGGAAAGAATCCAAAAACAGGGCAGAAGGTGGCAGGAGAAATTTCCAAATGAGGGCCCTTGGGAAGCTGACTGCGATTGTGGAAGGGACCGAAAGAATCTTTAAAATAGATTTTTTTTTCCCCTGCCTCCTTAAAAGATTTGGTTATCTATTTTTATAGCCTTGGCGGAGGCAGGGAAATGGTCCAGGATTCATGGGGCCACTTGGCAGCCCCTTTTCCATTCCAGTCGGCTTCCCCAGATTTCTTCAGAGTGTAGGATGGAGCGGAGCCCTTACTGGAGAGTTTGGGGTGCGCGGGGGCAGGGGCAGCGCCTGGTCCTCCAGGAGAACCAGAAAAGAAAAGAAAGAAAAGGCCACACTTGGTCTTGGGTGATTTCTACAAGGGAGACTGCTCTGGCGCTCACACCATGGAGTTGAGAATCATGAGTTAGGGTTAGGGGTTAAGAGTTAGGGGTTAAGGGTTAGGGTTAGGCGTTAGGGGTTAGGGGTTAAGAGTTAGGGGTTAAGGGTTAGGGTTAAGGTTAAGGTTAGGGTTAGGCGTTAGGGGTTAAGTGTTAGGGGTTAGGGGTTAAGAGTTAGGGGTTAAGGGTTAGGGTTAAGGTTAGGGTTAGGTGTTAGGGGTTAGGGGTTAAGAGTTAGGGGTTAAGGGTTAGGGTTAAGGTTAAGGTTAGGGTTAGGTGTTAGGGGTTAAGGGTTAGGGTTAAGGTTAGGGTTAGGCATTAGGGGTTAGGGGTTAGGGTTAAGGTTAGGGTTAGGCTGAGAACTGGGGTTTTCTGGTGACCACCATCCCACACAACTTGTGTACTTTTTATCTAGCCTGTTTTTTTCCCTCCAAACCGCTTATACCAGTTACCTCGTTTATACCCTGACATAATTTAATTATATAGTGTGTAAACCAATGAAATACAAGCAAGAGGGGAAAAAGAGATTTGCCTTTTTTTTTTGAAAACTCATTCAGATCCATTAAGGGGACCCAGTAAAGGCCAGTGGCTTCAAAACTGCAGTGAAATCCGGTGCAGGTAAAGACCGTAAAATATAAAAAGAACTCGTAAAATCCTAACGCGTTCCAATTGCCTTGCGAGTGTCTCCTTTATCACTGCACTTCAGATAAATTTCCCAAATTGGAAATCATAGACTCTGAGTTATAAGTATGGGTTATGTCACGAAACAGCCTATAAAAGTCCAAACAGAGAACCTAGGCCCAACAAAATTCTCTGTACATTAAAAGCTGGGTGAGCGAAGGTGGTGCAGCTGGCACACGCCTGTAAACTTCTGATCCCAGTACTTGGGAGGCTGAGGCAAGAGGATTGCAGATTCGAGGCCAGCCTCAGCAACATAATGAGGTCCTCAGCACCTTAGCAAGATCCTGTTTCAAATAAAAAATAAGGCCGGGAAGGGGGTGTGGCTAAGAGGTAGAATGGCCCTTGTCTGGTCCCCAGTACCACAATCACAAAATAAAACTGGGTGAAAGAGTGGCCTCCCTCCTCCTCTCTTCTTTAAATATGTGTGCATATTTTTGTATGATTTCTTGCTTCCTGTGTGCTTTGGATTAACCCGTCATATGCTGACGGCAAATGTGTCAGAACGCGGTTTATTAATGTCTGTTAATGACCGGGAATGAGAAGTGCCCCGGGTGCTTTCTGACCGGTGCATGATGGCCGCGGGGAGCTCTCCACACTCCGCTCTTGCAAGGGCCGAAGAAATCGAGACATGGTTTTCGTGCAGTAGCCCTAGCTCATCAATTTCAAGAGGTCCGATTCTCCTCCACGTTAATGGTGCAAAAATTGAAATACAGCCGGGCGTGGTGGCCACGCTTGTAATCCCCGCGCTTGGGAGGCAGAGACAGGAGGATCGCGCAGGTTCGAAGCCAGTATATATATATATATATATATATATATATATATATATATATATATATATATAATATATATATATTAGGTCTGGGAGTGTAGCCTGGAGGTAGAAGGGCTTCCAGAAACCCCAGTACCAAAAAATAAAAATTGAAATACATTCCGCCGTCGGTGGCATTTTCTGAATTTTGTTGACAGAGCACCACTCCGATGCCTGTGGTAATTACGATTGCTTCCTTTGATCAGAGAAGAGGTGAGAAGTTTTTGTTGTTGTTGTTGTTGTTTTGGTACTGGGGGTGGAACCCAGAGGCTTTCTACCTCCGGGCTATATTCCCAGACCTTTTTTATATTTATTTGGAAACAGGGTCTCACTGAGTTGCCGAGAGCCTCACTAAGTAGCTGAGGCTGGCTTCGAACCCGCGCGATCCTCCTGTCTCAGCCTCCCAAGCGCGGGGATGACAAGCGTGCGCCGCCGTGCCCGGAAGAGGTGAGAAGTTTGATGGCGATGGCAGCTGGCTGACTGCGAGTGACGCGCGGCTTTGGGGCGCCCAGGCGGCGCCTCCTGCCCGGCTGTGGTTTGGCCTCGTGCGTCTGGATTTATCAGCAACCGCTGGTGAAGCGATGGCTTCATTTTAAGTATCTGCTTGTCTTTAAAGAGAAGCTACTAAACATGACCTGTGAACGTCCCCGTCTCCTCCAGTGTGAGAGGAGAGAATTAATAGAAATGATTTCTGGTGTCCTTTCAACTCGAACATCCTAAGATTTTTTAGTCTTTTTGAGAGAAAAATGGATTTGAATTCTTCATCTGTTGAGGGGGGCTGGCTCAGATATTGTTTAAAATAGAATGAAGCCAGGCGTGGTGGCGCACGCTTGTAATCCCCGCGCTTGGGAGGCGGAGACAGGAGGATCGCGCGGGTTCGAAGCCAGCCTCAGCTACTTAGTGAGGCTCTCAGCAACTTAGTGAGACCCTGTTTCCAAATAAAGTATAAAAAAGGTTTGGGGTATAGCCCAGAGGTAGAAAACCTCTGGGTTCCACTCCCAGGACCACCAAATAAAACAAAATAAAATAAAATGAAATCCATTAATCCTTTCCAATAAAAAGTATTCTATCTAGGTTACAATTGTGTGGTGTGTGTGTGTGTGTGTGTGTGTGTGTGTGTGTGTGTGTGTGTGTGTTCGTTCCTGGGGACTGAACCCAGTACTACTTTACTCCACCCCAGACCTTTTTATTTATTTATTATTTTTTATTTTATTTATTTATTTATTTTTGGTGGTACTGGGGTTCCTGGAAGCCCTTCTACCTCCGCCCTACACTCCCAGACCTATTTATATATTTTTACTTGGAAACAGGGTCTCCTAAGCCAGGGCGCGCGGCTGGCTTCGAACCTGCGCCATCCTCCTGTCTCCGCCTCCCAAGCGCGGGGATGATAAGCGTGCACCCCCATGCCCGGCTTGTATTTTAGTTTGAAACACAGTGAGAGTTGCTGAGGCTGTCCTCAAAACTGCCATCCTCCTGTCTCAGCCTCCCAAGTACTGGGATGACAGGCGTGCGCCACCACACTCAGCTTTATCTGGGTTACAATTAAATAGGAAAAATAAAGCCTATTAATCTATGGTCTATTAGTGTAATAGTCTGTTGCACAGTAAGGAGGCATCCACAGATAACAGAATGTATCGTATATTGCTAAATCTAGAGGAAGCTGGGCCCCGTGGCGGAACGTGCCTGTAATCCCAGCTACTCAAGAGGCGAAGGCAAGAGGATCGCAAGTTGAAAGCCAGCTCAGACATTGAATAAGACTGTGTTTCAAAATAAAATAATTAAAAGGGCTGGGAGTATAGCTCAGTGGTACAGCATTTTGGAGGCCAATCCCCAGTATATATATATAATCAGAAGGAAGAACTTTGAATGTTTCTGCTGTATAGAAATAAATGTCTAAAGTGACATATTTGAATTTTTGATTTGAATATTTTATACGGTATCCATGGTACCCCATAATACAAGCAATTTGATGGGTCAATTTAAAACACAATCAATAAAATAGAATCAAATCTACCCAGCGTTTCTTGAGTGAGTGTGTAAACGTGGAATTTGAGCACTTCTGGGCATCTGACTACACAGACTGTGGTCGCTGATGCTGCTACGGAATCCCGCTATTTATCAAGTTGTTGCGCCTCCAGTCTGGTGAGATGCTCCGCTCTCGCTCCTCTTGCCCAACCTTGACCGTGGGTCAAGAGATACTTGGTTTATCCTCAGAAGCCCTTGAGGGCGGGTGATGAGAGGCCCCGGGCTGCAGGATACCGAGAGGAGGCGGGACCCCTGTAGCCCTTGAGAGACGGGAGCCATGGTACAGGCGAGTGGATGGAGGCGTTTCCAGGGGGGAGCTTGGCGCGAAGCGCGTATCCCAGAGCCCTTTGGTGATGTCTGACTTTTCTGTGCACCTGCCGGCGATGGGTAGCTTTCATTGACTGCTTAAGAGTCATCGTCAAGTCAATACTACACGCGGTGGTGTTTACACCTGTAATCCCAGCTGTTCAAGAGGCCGAGGGAGGAGGGTGACAAGTTCGAGGTCAGCCTGGGTAACTGTGCAAGGTCTTTTGTCTCAAAATAAAAAGGGCTGTGGCTGCGGCTCAAGGGTACGGCACCTCTGGGTTCCATCCCGAATACGGTGTGGAGAAAGAAGAGTTGTAGCTACCCGGGTCCGCTGCCTCTGTGCTCTGGGTCTCTCGAGCTGGTACTTAGCCCATCCCAGGCTCCACCACGGGCTGCTCGCGGTACTGCTGGCTCCACGTTCTGGCTTCCTGGCTGCCAGGGCTGGTGTGCCTGGTCCTCTTTTACCAGATTGAACCTACCCTCCTTTGAGGCTATAGAATCATCTTTATTTTATTTTTCTTATTGTTAGATTTGCTCAAACTTACCAATGAGGACAGGCCCAAGTCTTGTCCATGCCCTTTCTATAGAAAGCCACGTCACCCCTAAGCAGGTGAACACTGGTTTGGGGCGGGGGAGAGAAATATTACCACGTGTTCTATGTAAAATATACACCTGCCGGGTGTGGTGGCGCACGCCCGTAATCCCAATACGTGGGAGGCTGAGACAGGAGAATCGCAGGTTTGCAGCCGGCCTCAGCTACTTAGTGAGGTCACTTGCAACTTAGGGAGACTCTGTTTCAAAATAAAAAAAATAAAATAGGAAGCCGGGCGTGGTGGCGCACGCTCCTAATCCCAGCATTGGGAGACAGAGAGGAGGATCACGGTTTGCGGCCAGCCTCAGCTACTTAGTGAGGCCCTCTGCAACTCAGACCCTGTTTCAAAATTAAGAATAAAAACTAGGGTGGCGGGTGTAGCTCAGAGGCTAATGCCCCTGGGTTCCATCCCCAGTACCGCATAAATAAATAAATAAATAGGACTGGGGGTATAACTTAGAGGTAGGATATCCCTGCGTTTGACCCCCAGCACCACACACACACACACACACACACACACACACACACACACACACAAAACCTAGGTAGTATATAAAGTTTATTGGAGCAAGCCCGGCGTGGTGGCACACGCTTGTCATCCCTGCGCTCGGGAGGCAGAGACAGAAGGATCGCGCAGGTTCGAAGCCAGCTGCGCGCGCTGGCTTAGGAGACCCTGTTTGCAAATAAAAATGTAAAAATAGGTCTGGGAGTGTAGCCCGGTGGTAGAAGGGCTTCCAGGAACCCCAGTACCACCGAAAAAAAAAAAAAAAAAAAAAAAGAAAAGAGAAAGATGTAGTTGGTGATTTTGTTTATTTTTTTTGGAGAGGGCCATACTGGGGATTGAACCCAGGAGCTTTCTACCTCAGAGCTGCACCTCCAGAACCCCCCCTTTTTTTTTTGCAATACTGGGGATGGAACCCAGGAGCATTCTACCCCCAAGCTACACCCCCAGCCCTATTTTCTATTCTTTATTTTTGAAACAGGGTCTCACTGAGTTGCAAAGGGCCTCACTAAGTAGCTGAGGCTGTCCTCGAACCATGAGCCTCCTATCTCAGCCCCCCAAATGCTGGGATTGCCACGCCAGGCTCCCCAGCCCTTTTTTTTTTTTCTTTTATTGTAAAAAGCTCTCACAGAATTGCAGAGGACCTTGCTAACCTCCCGAGGCTGGGCTCAAGCCTGTGTCCTCCTGTCTCTGCCTCCCAAGCACTGAGATGACACCACAGCCCAGCTGCCCACATCCGATCATCAAGATGGCTCTTTCTGTGTGAGGTTGGACCAAATCTCCCTTAGATCAGCAAAAAACAAACAAACAAACAAAAAACCCTCAGGTTGCAGAGGAATGTGGGTTTCCTCCTGGAGAAACTGCATTGACCACCCGCGACCTGGAGCCCGCAGTTGGCCCGCTGGTGGCCTTTCCGAGCACAGGACGTGCTTGGGCTGAGCTATAAGATACAGGCTCCTGAGGGTGATGGGACGAAGTCTGATTCTCCAGAATCACTCCCGAGAGGCAAGGGCAAAATTTCAACTTCCACAAGCCCCTCCGTAAGTAAGTAACATAAGCGATCAAAGCCCAAGACAAGCCACATTTCCTTAAAGGAATCCTTTTTCTTTTCTTTTTTTTTTTTTTTTTTCAGTACTGGGGATGGAACCCAGGGATATTCTACCTCTGAGCTACGCCCCCAGCCCTATTTTTTTATTCTTTATTTGAAACAGGGTCTCACTGAGTTGCAAAGAGCCTCCCTAAGTAGCTGAGGCTGGCCGCGAACCCCATTTCTCCTATCTCAGCCTCCTGAATGCTGGGATTCTAAGCGTGCGCCACCACGCCCGGCTGAAGCCAAGTTTTAATAACTATAAAGGAAAACTAGTCAAAAGAACCATGATATCTCCAACAAGCCTCCCTCCTTTTTTGTTTTTATTATTGTTTATTTTATTTTATTTTATTTTTGTTTTTGGTACTAGAGGTTGAACCCAGGGTTGATCTTCCTCTGAGCTCCACCCCAGCCCTTTTTTTTTTTTTTAAATTTGAAACAGGGGCTTGCTAGATGGCTGAGAGCCTTGCTTAATTGCTGAGGCTAGCCTCAAACCTGCGACCCTCCTGTCTTAGCCTCCCAAGCTCTGGGATGACGGGCGCACACTGCCACACCAGGCTAGAATCTCATTTTCTTGTTCCCAGTGGCATTTCTCTGCAGCCTTGAGAGGACTTCTAAGAAAAGTCGACCTCAAGTGCAAATAAACCAGAAAGCCACGCATCTGAAAATCGGAGGAGGGTTCGGAATTTTGCTGGCGGCTTCAAGGGAAGCCGCTTTTCCCACCCCTGTGTTAAATGCAAGCTTCTTTTGAATGTGGTGTCAGTTAACTTCTTTTCTCTACACCACAGTTTTTAGATTTTTGTCAAGTGGCTGCTTTTGGCTTCTCCTCCGAAGCCTATAGGACATGACATCCATGTTAAATAGGGAGACACACACACACACACACACACACACACACACACACACACACACAATCACCTGAGCCCAGCCCTGTTCATCAGAGAGGGTGGGCTGTTGAGGGCTTCTAATTGTAGGCTTCCTGCAGCCTGCCTCTCAAGAACCTCTCAGTAGGAAGGCCACGTGTGGCAGACACTTTATTCTACACGTGGGATGACCTTATGCCATTATTCAAAATTGAAGATCGCTTTTGCACCAGTAAAACCGCCTCCTCTCTCCTCCCTCCGGACTCGCCCGCTCACACAACTATGTCCGCCTCTTATCTGAGGGATATCGCCCTGCCTCTGCTTTGGGGAAGCCCTCAGCTTGCATCCTTGATAGTGGCTGCCTTAAAAAAATAAAATAAAGCCGGGCGTGGTGGCGCAAGCTTGTAATCCCTGCACTTGGGAGGCAGAGACAGGAGGATTGCAGGTTTGAAGCCGGCGTCAGCAACTTAGTGAGACCCTCGGCAAACTAAGCGAGACCCTGTTTCCAAATAAGCAAAATTTTAAAAGGACTAGAGGTGTAGCTTGGAGGTAGACTGCCTCTGGGTATTCTATACATATTTATACATATTCTTTACATATTTATACATATTCTCTACATATTTAAATATACTAGAGGTTGAACCCAAAGGATGTTCTACCTCTGAGCTTCACTCTTAGCCCTTTTTAAAAATTTTATCTTGAGCCGGGCGTGGTGGCGCACGCTTGTAATCCCCGCGCTTGGGAGGCAGAGACAGGAGGATCGCTCTGGTTCGGAGCCAGCCACGCTGGCTTAAGAGACCCTGTTTCCACATAAAAAAGTTAAAAAATAGTTCTGGGAGTGTAGCCCGTGGGAGTGTATCCGGGAGGTAGAAGGGCTTTCAGGAACCCCAGTACCACAAAAAAAAAGAAAAAAAAATCTTGAAATAAGGTCTACCTATAATATATTTAAGATTAAAAAAAACCAAGAACCAAAATGAGTAAATGTGATGTTGAGAACTTACTCTCCGGCTAAAGCGTTCGTTTCTCACCCTTGAGAGAAGCCAGCTTCAGCTTCAGCCCCTCCCCATGGATCCCCCGACCCCAGTGCTCAGGACCTTGGGCGCCCTGTGAAGCACTCCCCTGGCTGTTCTTTGACTCCATTCTGGGGAGACCATTCTCTCCGTGGTGAGCCCGAGGGGGAGGTGTCCCGATTTAGTCAAACTAATGATTCCCCACGAACGCCCCTTGCAAGACCGCCAGGCCCCACCTGAAATTAGAATTCCAGTTACATTTGAATCCAGAGAAATCATTGGCAGGGTGGTGGTGTTAGTGGTGGCAGTGAAGGGGACTCTCTGGAATTATTATTTTTTTCTTGGCTTCGGGAGCCTGATTATTTTCAGCTTTTATTCTTCCACAGAAGAGAGAAAATATCTCCTCAAAGTCCTTTATGGCATGAAGCCTTTGCACAAGGCAGTGGGGGGCTGGGAGACCCCAACTCTGGCTTTGAACTTGGGCTTGCTGGGACCTTTACTCCAGCATTTCTTGGCTGGGTGACTTTTGCAGGTTTTTAACCGCCCAGAGCCTCGTCTTTCTGAGCTCTTAACGGGAAAACAAATAATTCGCTCATTTCTGGGGTGCAGGAGGGCGAGACGCATCCGCTTGGGGCCTGCGGAATTGGGCCACCATTGGCCTGTAGCTATTTCGGGGTCCTGATAGATGATTTCAGGTGGTTAAGTTCATTCTCTGACACCAGGGCCAGTGTGCGTGCCTCATCAGATTTGTACTAACCAGAGCAAGGGTGGCGCACCCCAGCTGAGCTTTCAAAACGACCCATCCCAGAAAAACAACCGGGGCAACTAGTCATTAATTACTTAACCAAAGAGCAGGTGCTGCAGGGCCTGGTGGCACAGTACCTATGATCCCAGCGCTTGGGGGGCCGAGACAGGAGGCTCACAGTGTCGCCGAGGGCCTCCCGCAACTGCAAAGGAGATATAGTGAGATCTGTTTCCAAATTAAAAAAAAAAAAAAAAAAGACATCAAAAGGACTGGGGGTGTAGCTCAGACTGTAGAAAGCCCCCGGGGTTTGGTCCCCAGCACCTCCCCCCACCCTGCCAGCTAGCATCTCCACGCCCATGTCCAAGGCCAAAGGATGCCCGGGGCCACGTGACCCTTCCTCCGGGTGGTACCCTGCCTGCCTGCCTGCCTGCCTGCCTGCCCGCCTGCGAGCCGCTGGCCCCCTCCCCAGCCTGCCCGCCCGGGCGGGGGAGGCGCCCCGCCGCAGCCAGCAGTGTGCCAGGCGCGTCGAGGCCGGGAGGAGGAGGGAGGACGCGGTGGAGTGGCCGGGCGGGCCCTGGGCGACCTGCAGCAGGTAACCAGGGGCGGGGATGCAGGAGGGAGGAGGCGGGCGTCCGAGGCCGGGTGGGGTGAGGCTGCAGCGCGCCGGCGCCGGCTGGCTGGCTGGCTGGCTGGCTGGCTCGCCTCCGCATCCCTCCCGCCTGCCTGCCGCGCTGGGACGCGCCGTCGCCATGCTCGGCCATGGGTGTCCCTGGCATGGCCGCGCGGGGGGCGGGGGACGGCCCTGGAGGAGGCTGGCCGCGGCCCCGCGCCCCCCAGGCAGGAGCTGGCCCCAGGTGCAGCAGACTGAAGGAACGCCAAGGAGAGGCCTGGTCCTACAGCCATCTTCCTCCCGCGGTCCCCAGCGCAGGAGGAGGGGGGGGGGCTGGCCCCGGGACCTTGGCCTGCTGCCTCCCTCCGGCCGCCCCTTATCATCTGCGGGAGGGGTGCTCGCAGGCCTCACCTGGGATGCCCCCCCCCCAATTCCCCAGGGCTGATACCAAGCCTCTTGAGTCTCTTCCAGCTGCTGGGCTGCAGGAGGCCAGCGCCTAGGCCCGCTCTGGGAGCCTGGCTCCCCGGCCACTGTCTTTGGTTTTCCCTAGCAATGGAGCTTCAGGCTTGGCTTTTGAGACAGCGCCCGGTGCTGGAACTCTAGGCTCTGCCCCGAGGGCTTCTCTGCCGGTGCTATAGGATTTGGGAGCCTGGGATTCTGTCCTGCAGGGCAGGAGTTCTGTTCTTTAACATACATTATCCATTTTATGTTATAGATCTGGGGAGAAAGGCCAGAGGCATTCTAACACTAGACCAGACCCCCAGCCCTTCTTCGGTCTCCCCAAGCTGCTGAGACTGGCCTCAGCTGAGACCCTTGATCCGCCCGTCTCAGCCTTCTGAGTAGAGTACTGGGTTTACAGGTGTACACTAGCATGTCCGGCGGTTATCCTTTTTTATTTATACTTATTTACTTTATTTATTTTGCAGTCCTGGGAATTGAACCCAGAGCCCTTCTGCCTCTGAGCCACACCCCTCCACCCCCCCCCCCAGCTCTGTTTTCTTTTTTTAATTATTTGGAAACAGGATCTCACTGAGTTGCAGTGAGCCTCACCGCGAACCCGCCACCCTCCTGTCTCAGCCTCCCAAGTCCTGGGATAACAGGTGTGCGCCGCCACACCTGGCTATCAGCCTTTTTAATATACACAGCTACCTAGGATGTAACACACACACACGCACACACGCACACACGCACACACACAATCGTGTTCTTACCCTGTTGCTTTACACTGAAACTTCTTCCAGCTTGACCTATCACTAGCTGTGAATAGATGTGAGGTGAATTTGGCCTCCACTGTCCACAGAATTCCCAAGTGGTCCTGTTTAGAGCCTACATGGTATATTATGTGCTAACGGGTAGAAAATGACTGGCCCATGATTTTTGTGTGTGTGTGTGTGTGTGTGTATGTGGTACTGGGGGTGGAACCCAGGGGCTGTTCTACCTCCTGGCTATACTCCCAGACCTATTTTTATACTTTATTTGGAAACAGGATCTCACCAAATTGCTGAGATCCTTACTCAGTAGCTGAGGCTGGCTTGGAACCCGTGCGATCCTCCTGTCTCGGCCTCCCAAGCGCTGGGATTACAGCGTGCGCCACCGCGCCCGGCCAGCTCGTAATTTATAAGCGCGTATTATCCATTATGTTGAAGTTAGCAGAGGCAGAATGCCCTCCTGAATACGGATTTGAAGCTGGAGGCTGTCTGAATTTGCCTTCACCCCTGTCCCTGAGGGATTGCGTGTCCTTGGCAAAGGACCTAAACTGCTCCAAGCCTGGGTTTTTATATCTTTAAAAAGGATTATTTTGGCCAGGCGTGGTGGCGCACGCTTGTAATCCCCGCGCTTGGGAGGCAGAGACAGGAGGATCGCGCTGGTTTGGAGCCAGCCTTGCTGGCTTAAGAGACTCTGTTTCCACATAAAAATGTTAAAAAATAGGTCTGGGAGTGTAGCCCATGGGAGTGTATACCGGAGGTAGAAGGGCTTCCAGGAACCCCAGTACCACCAAAAAAAAAAAAAAAAAAAAGGATTATTTTGGCCAGGCGTGGTGGCGCACGCTTGTAATCCTAGCATTTGGGAGGCGGACGCTGGAGGGTCACGGTTTGCATAGAGCCTCAGCTACTACTTAGTAAGGTCTTTGCAACTCAGTGAGACCCTGTCTCAGAATAAAGAATAAAAAAAATAGGGCTGAGGTGTAGCTCGGAGGTAGAATGCCCCTGGGTTCCATCCCCAGTGCCACAAGTAAATAATTAATAAATAAGATTGTTTTGCATAGAAGGTGAATTTAAATCGGATTATCGCCTGGCACTCACAGAAGGTTCTCAAGAACTGGTCTAGATGGGGATATTGTCTTAGAAATCAGGCTCTTGTATTTGGTGTGTTTTTATGTCATAACGGTTTGTGTAGGGGTGACCTAGCGTTACTCCCGCAGTTCCGGTTTCTTGGAGATCGTCTACAAACGTTTGTTTATATACATGGCCACCCACGTTCACCCATATGCGTAAACACACATAGCCAAAAAATTCGACATTTGAAATTTGTAAGAATTTACCGAATTCTGACTTGTTCGGTAAGAGCTCTGTTTTGCTTGGCAAAGCAATGCTGACTTGAAGGGTTAGGGAAACTTGTAAGTTGATTTTGAAACTATCTGAAAACCAGCTGGGAGAATTAGCACTACACCCAACACTTCTGAGGGGAAAAGTGGATTGACTGTGGCATTCACTTCCTTCCTAGGCTCTTAAAAACTGTAACATAGTCTGCGAAAGTGTTGCGAATTACCAACTGGAATCTTAACTTAGTTAAATACTTCTAGGATGAATATCTTCTTGGATATGGTTATGTGGATGTTGTTAAGCGCAAAAACCAGTCATCCGGATGAAACAGTTTCAAAATAAGATGTAGAGTAACCATTTTCAACAGCTGTTCAGGTTTTGGCCAAAGAGGATACTGTAAAACCAGTGCTTTAAAAAAAAAAAAAAAAAAAAAGGATGTGTTATATGGGAAATAAACTCAGGGGTCCCCAAGAGGGGACTGGTTGGATTGTGAACTGGAGATGGAGTGTACATCTGGGTAAACTCATCAGAAGTTAAAAATATTATGTAGGAAATGTGGGATTAGGGGTGTGGCTTTGTGCCCAGTGTGGGTAAGGCCTTGGGTTTGATCCTCAGCAACACACACACACACACACACACACTCAAACACACACTCACACGATGCACCTCACCTACCTGACACCTTACTTAGCAACCCAGGATACTGGATAAGACCATGGTATTTTGATCATGTGACTGATGGGAGAGCTGCGATTGGCTGTCACCACGCCGCATCAACAGGCATGTCTGACCACACATGGCTGGCCCAGGAACAGTCGACATTCGAAGTATAGTTTCCACTGAACGTGTCTCCCTTTTTTGCCATTATCAAGTCGAAAAATCATAAGCGAACCCATCCTGAATCAGGGATCGATTAAGTGAACCCACCCTGAATCGGGGATCGATTAAGCTGCACTTAATTTGGGAGCAAATGTGCAGCTATTAAAAGAATGGGTTTTCGTTTATATGTGGATTGGAACAGGACCACGGAGAGACCGGCTCCTCCAGGGCGAGAACTCTATCCCCTTTGCCCTCCATGAATGGTGCTTGCTACTTGGTAGTTGTTGAAGAAAAGATTAAATAGCCGGGCATGGTGGCGCACGCTCGTAATCCCGGTCCTTGGGAGGCTGAGACAGGAGGATCACAGATTCGTGGCCAGCTTCAGCTACTTAGTGAGGCTTCCTGTAACTTAGTGAGACCTTGTTTCAAAAGTAAAGAATAAAAACAAATAGGGCTGAGGGTGTAGCTCGGAGGTAGAATGCCCCTGGGTTCAGTCCCCAGTACCGCAAAAACAAAAAACCCAGTTATATTTGTAATGTTTTACATGTACAAATATAAAACATGAATTCCAGTGCCATGTTTGAGATATCACGCGTCCCCCCCCACCGTGTTGATGTGACGCTGCATTGATGTTCTCTTCTTTCTTTTCTCTTTTTTCGGCTGAGCTGTTTAAAGGAAGTCGTGGGCACTGTGCCACGCCACCTTTGCCCATTTCTCCAGCTCTTAAGTTTCTTCTAAGTTACTGGTGGCTGCGGCTGGGTATCAGCTTTTTTTAAATTTATTTTTTATGGATTTGTCAAGGCTAACACGTAGGTTATGACAGGTATTTGAAAAGTTGCATCTGAGTAGTTTCCAGTGTGTGTCCATTCCTAAGATTTCCATCCTCTTTGACCATTCTGGGTGCAAATGTCTGTGCAGCTGCCACGGACACATCTGTACTAGATGGGACGTGTGTAAATGATAATGATAGTGCAGGTGTTAGCGGTATGGTAGTGTGTGTGTGTGTGTGTGTGTGCGCACGCGCGTGTGTACTGGATATAAGTTATAAGTCATACTTGTCTTGGTTCCTGAATCACACAACAACCCCATCAGGGTTCTGTTTGTTATCAGAGAGAGAACACTAATTACACTACACCTTTTTCCATATTTCTTTTTTTCTCTCTCTTGATTTTGGGGATTGTTTGTTCGGGCAGTTGGTTGGTCGGTTGGATGGTTGGTTGGTTGGTTGGTTGGTTGGCTGGTCGGTTGATCGGTTGATTCGTCGGTCAGTTGGTCAGTCAGTTTGTTGGTCGGTTAGTTGGTTGGTGGGTTGGTCCGTTGGTTGGCTGGTTGGTCTGTCGGTTGGTTGGTTGGTCTCTTGGTTGGTCGGTTGGTCAGTTGGTTGTTTGGTTGGTCGGTCAGTTGTTTGGTTGGTCGGTCGGTTGTTTGGTTGGTCAGTTGGTTGTTTGGTTGGTCAGTTGGTTGTTTGGTTGGTCGGTTGTTTGGTTGGTCCGTCAGTTGTTTGCTTGGTCGGTCGGTTGTTTGGTTGGTCGGTCGGTTGTTTGGTTGGTCAGTCGGTTGTTTAGTTGGTCAGATAGTTGTTTGTTTGGTCAGTCGGTTGTTTGGTTGGTCAGATGGTTGTTTGGTTGGTCAGTCGGTTGTTTGGTTGGTCGGTTGGTTGGTTGGTTGGTTGGTCGGTCTCTTGGTTGGTCAGTTGGTTGTTTGGTTGGTTGGTCAGTCTGTTGGTCAGTTGGTTGGTTGGTTGGTTGGTCTCTTGGTTGGTCGTTGATTGGTCGGTTGGTTGGTCAGTCGGTCAGTTGTTTGGTTGGTTGGTTGGTTGGTTGGTCAGTCGGTTGGTTGGTTGGTCTCTTGGTTGGTTGGTCAGTCGGTCTGTTGGTCAGTTGGTTGTTTGGTTGGTTGTTTGGTTGGTCGGTCAGTCGGTCTGTTGGTCAGTTGGTTGGTTGGTTGGTCGGTTGATCGGTTGGTTGGTCTCTTGGTTGGCTGGTTGGTCAGTTGGTTGTTTGGTTGGTCGGTCAGTCTGTTGGTCAGTTGGTCGGTTGGTCGGTCGGTCGGTCGGTTGGTTGGTCAGTTGGTTGTTTAGTTGGTCGGTCAGTCTGTTAGTCAGTTTGTTGGTTGGTCGGTTGATTGGTTGGTTGTTTGGTTGGTTGGTCGGTTGGTCAGTTGGTTGTTTGGTTGGTCGGTCAGTCTGTTGGTCAGTTGGTTGGTTGGTCGGTCTGTTGGTTGGTTGGTCGGTTGGTTGGCCATTCGGTCAGTTGGTTTTGTGGTGATGGTAGAACCCAGGCTTTGCACGTGCTAGGCAAGCACCCAGTCACTGAGCTGCACCCAGTGCCTCACCTCAACGCACCTATTCCTTAGCATCTAGGAGCTGGCTGAGGACACCGGTGAGTCTGTGGCGTTGCTGGTGGGCAGATGGCGATGGATTGGGACACAAACCAGACCGCTTGTAACTGTGCTCCGTGCAGACACATGAAAATCGTCCAGACCTCAAAAATGACTCCTCCTGGCTAATGCCTGTCATGGCCGCTCCTTCACCACTGTACCTAGGGTTGCTCTGCTCTTCTTGTGTCCTTGTTCTGTTAGATCAGGTGGTGAGGGTGTAGCTAGTGGTAGTGTGGGCTCTGGGTTCAATTCCTAGCATCCTAAAAAAAAAGAAAAAAGTGCAATTAACAAATTGTCCCCACTTGAGCATCCAGTCTAGAACAAAGCCAGGCTTCTAGAACCCTTCGCAGCCAGGCGTGGTGGCGCACGCTTGTAATCCCCGCACTTGGGAGGCTGAGGCAGGGGGATCGCGCAGGTTCGAAGCCAGGCTCAGCTACTTAGTGAGGCTCTCAGCAACTTAGTGAGACCCTGTTTCCAAATAAAGTATAAAATAGGTCTGGGAATGTAGCCCGGAGGTAGAAAAGCCCCTAGGTTCCACCCCCAGTACCACACACACACACACACACACACACACACACACACACACACACACACATAAATAGAACCCTTCCCAAGTCATCTATTGTTACCTGACATATGTCCAAATGCTATAAAGTATTTTTGTGATATCCTCTTACTCAGATACCCCACGCTAAACTTACCTGGTGTGAATTCTCCCTGTCGCGATGGCCAAATAGTTCAGGTACAGGTGTGTTTCTGGTGGTCTTTGAAGTAGTTGCTATTTAGTTACTTAAAAAAAAAAAAAGAACTTTCAAGGAGTCTTTAAGCGATGTTTTCCAGTAAAATAAAACATTTTAAAATACAGTGCAATTCTTCATTATGGGGAGTCTGGAAAATAAACAGAGGTGCTGAGAATGAAAGAAAATTTCTTGGTAATTCTATTATCTAGGACTAGTCATTGTGAATATTTAGCTACACCTCTTTTATGAATCTGTGTCTCCTTTTGTGCACACACACACACACACAGACACACACACACACAGACACACACAGACATAGCCCTGTATATAGAGTTTTATATCCTGTGCTCTTCTTTAATATAACAAATATTTCCTTACATAACCCAGTTTTTCTTACATACATTATAGAGTTTTATTCAGCCACAAAATAAGAACAAGACGATGTCTTTTGCAATTAAGTGGATGGAACTAGAGAATCGGAAGGTGAGGGCTTGTGTGTTCTCGAATATGTAAAAACTAAAGAGAAAAATAGGAAATGTATGGTTAGTTGTTGAATCTTCTTGTGCGAGAATAGAATCATTCTACAATGATCGGTTTCTTCTTTTTAAACAGCTGTGATAAACATGTCTTCACACATTTATCTTCGTGTTTTTGTCTATGTTCAGATTCATTTTTATTTCTTTCAGATAGATTGCCCTAGAAAAGCATATGCCATCCAAAAAGTTCTTGATTTGTATTGCCCAATTATTATTATTTTCTTTTTCTCTTTCTTTCTTTCTTTCTTTCTTTCTTTCTTTTTTTTTTTTTTTTTTTTTGTATGTGGTACTAGGGATGGAACCCAGAAGCATTCTACCTTCAAGCCACACCCCCAGCCAGTTTTATCTATCTGGAAATAAGATCTCCCTAGGTTGAAGAGTCTCACTCATTCCTACGGCTGTCCTCGGACCTGTGATCCTTCTGTCGCAGCCTCCCAAGTACTGGGATTACGAGAGTCCGCCACCATGCCTGGCACCCAATTATTTTTCAGAAATTATTTTGGCAGTAATGTGAATTGAACACCAGAACCTTTCTACCTGTTACCAACATTCCTGGCCCTTTAAAAATTTTTAAAATCGGAGACAGCATCTTGCTAAATCGCCCAGGCTAGCCTCCGATTTGTGATCCTCCTGCCTCAGCCTCCCGAGTTGCTGGGCTCCCACCATGCCTGGCTCAGAAAAATAGTTTTGATGTATATACCACCCAGAGCAGCAGTTGGGACTGTCATGGGCTCCCTCAACCTGGGGAGCCCAGAGCCCCCGAAAGTAGCAGCAGGCTGGCTTTTCCACTCTACCAACATGGCTGGGTTTGCGGAAAAGAGAGACGTTTTCCAGGAGGGAGAGACAGAGAGGACTGTCTTGAGGATGCCACCCGGGGTCTGCGGAGCAGATTACCTTTCTCCGCAACCGGCAGGCAGCTTTGTGAAACACTCTGTCAGGTAGACGCTTGTTGGACGAATCGCTGATGATTCTGTTTCAGGTGTCAGCAACCTGCGGCATCGGTAATCTTTTAAATAAAATATATAGCCCCTTCCCAGAAACAAAAGCAAAAAGGTGTGGCCCCTTTTTATTCTCCAGACTTAACATTTGCCATCCTCTCCTGCAGATATTTATTGGGGGCCCCCTGCTGGGCACGATTTTAGGCACGGGTGGGGCCGGTATAGCAGCGAGCTAACCCCAAGCTTCTGACGTGGGGCAGAGATATAGAAAATGAACCCCAAAGAAATTTTTAAAAATGCCAGGGAGCCAGTGAGCTCTGTTATGGGGCAACATAATAAAATGGGGTGAGAGGCGAGAGAAAAAAAAAGGGTCTGCCGGTATTTTAGATAAAGTTGTTACGTAGCAAATGTCAATTTGAATTTGTCAGTTGAGAAGTCCCTCTCCTGTTGATGTAATGGTTGATCCAGGGTATTCCTCAGAGCTTAGATACTGTGTGTGTGTGTGTGTGTGTGTGTGTGTGTGTGTGTGTGTGTGTGTGTGTTTTGCTGGGGATTGAACCCAGGTTGCTCTACCTCAGAGCTACACCCCCAGCCCTTTTTATTTTGTATTTTGAGATGAGGGCTCGCTAAATTGCTGAGGCTGGCCTCCAACCTGCATCCTCCTGTCTCAGCCTCCCGAGTTGCTGGGATCGCAGGTCTGTGCCACTGCGCCGGCCCCTTAGAGCTTAGATGATACTGAGTTACAACTGTGTGTGGCTTCTGATGTTTCCCTTGAGCCTTGGACTTGTGATTCATTTCCGCTAGTAATTCCATGGATCTTGCGAAGTGAAACTAGGCAGAGGCGGAGTGGGGAATGGCAGAGCTGAGGGTCAGACTCAAGACTTTGTTTAAAGCCCTTGGAACTGACAGGATGGGGCGGTGCTCACCGAGAATCCTAGTACGTGGGAGACTGAGACAGGAGGATTGCAGGTTCGAGTCCATCCTCAGCACCTTAGTGAAACCCTGTTTCAAAATAGAAAGGCTGGGGTGTTGGGGTGTAGCTTGGAGGTAGAATGCCCCTGAATTCCATCCCCAGTACCAGTATTTTTTTGTGTGTGTGGTACTGGGGATGGAACCTAGGGGCCTTCTACCTCCGGAATACACCCCCAGACGTATTTTATTTATTTACTTTTATTTCTTGCAGTACTGGGGGTGGAACCCAGGGGCATTCTACCTCTGAGCTACACCCCCAGCCCTATTTTTTTATTCTTTATTTTGAAACAGGGTCTCACTGAGTTCCAAAGGGCCTCGCTAAGTAGTAGCCGAGGCTGTCCACAAACCGCGATCCTCCTGTATCAGCCTCCCGAATGCTACCCCCAGACCTATTTTATATTTAATTTGGAAACAGGATCTCACTAAATTGCAGAGGGCCTCACTAACCTGCTTAGGCTGGCTTCGAACCTGCGATCCTCCTGTCTCAGCCTCCCAAGTACTGGGGTGACAAGCGTGCGCCACCACGCCCGGCTTATCAATACATTTTTAAAAAGCCCTTAAGGGATTGGTCATCTCTGAGGCTCAGAAGGAAACAGCACTAGTGAAAACCCCTAGTGGAAGGTTGCTGAGAACCTATGGCCGACAATCTGTGTTTCCATTAAGAGGATCGCCGTTCGTTCGGGGGTCCTACTTAGTGAGGCCCTTTGCAACTCAGTGAGACCCTGTTTCAAAATAAAAACTAAAAAATCAGACTGGGAGTGGAGCTCAGAGGTAGAACGGCCCTGGGTTCCATCCCCAGTACTGCCAAAAAAAAAAAAAAAAAAGGCTATTTTTCTTCCAGAAAGTGGGTCTGAGCTGGGATCTCCGTTCATATGCTAAGTAGCTGCACAGAGCCTGTCTCTGGTGGGGGGGCCCAGCTAGCCTCCTTTCCAGCAGGAGCCTGTGCCTGCTGTTTATTCCAGGCCTCTGCATGGAGTTATTTAACATATGTTTTCCCACACCCCTTTTATTGAGCCCATATGTTCAGGCCCACGGTCACAACTGCTGATGCAGGTTCAAAGGACGCGGCGTCTCCTCTGAATGCCGGCCCCTTCCCTGGAGAGCTGGGCGTCCCTTTCAGCTGGCCCCATGGTAGCACTTGGGGGAAGGTGGTGTTTTGTTTGACAGCAGTTGGTCTTGTACGTCTTGTTTTTTCTAAAAGAAAAGGATTGAGAATCAAACAGAGAGAAGGGGGCCCGCTCTGGGTTTGCTGCTGAGGCCCTTCTGTCCGCCCGGTTCTAGATATTTAGAGGAAGGTGCGGTGTCTAGTGGGTCTCACTGATGGAAGAGGGTCACGTTGAGGCCGTAGCTAATTTATCGGCTCAATTGCTTGCTTTTTAATTTTTTAATTTTTTTTTTTCTTTGCAGTACTGGGATGGAACCCAGGGGCATTTTACCTCTGAGCTCCACCCCCAGCCCTAGTTTTTATTCTTTATTTTGAAACAGGGTCTCACTGAGTTGCAAAGGGCCTCGCTAAGTAGCCGAGGCTGTCCCAGAACCACAATTCTCCTGTCTCAGCCTCCCAGATGCTATAATTACAATCGTCCACCACCACGCCTGGCTCGCCGGCCCCTTCATTATTTCTTATTTTGAAACAGAGTCTCACTGAGTTGCTGAAGGTCTCACTAAGTAACTGAGGCTGGTCTCAAAGCTGAGATCCTCCTCGTCTCAGCCTCCCAGGTACCAGAATTCCAGAGCGGTGGCACCGTACCCAAGTGTGTGTGTTCTGAAGACTCTTTTCCTTTGTCTATTCCATGGGAGGTTTTCTTAGTTGTGGGATTTAGTTGAACGTCATATTGAAGGTTTGGAAGTCCTGTGGCCATTTGCTCTCTGGATTCCCAGCAACAGGCCTGGGGTTTCCTTCCTCACACCCCGGCCTGTAGGTGAGAGAGACACTTGGCGTTTACATTTGTTTTTTAATTTTTTATTGGTGCATTATATTCATACATCATATTGGGGTAAAAAACTTGTGTGTACAAACATGTACACATCACTGATTTAACCCCTACCCAATTCCCACCCCATTCCCTCCCCTTCCCTCCCTCCCTTGCTTGGCTCAGTGATTGACTTCGATATGTTTAAGTACATTGTGTGTTTTAGAGATTTTCCTTCTTCCCCCCTCCTTTCTCCTCCTTTAGGTTGCCTTATTTGCTCCTCTATAGGATTTCCTTTTTCATCTAGAGTTCCTCCTATGACCCATTTCTCCTTAGCTTTCACATATAAGAAAGGCATCCGATTTCTTATTTTTTGTGACTGACTAATCTCACTTAGCATAATGTCCTCCAGTTCCATCCATTTCCCTGAAAATGATGTAATTGAGTATTTTATAATGGCTGAGTAAAATTCCATTGTGTACATATTCCACAGTTTTGTAATCCATTCATCTGTTGATGGACATCTTGGCTGTTTCCATAGTTTGGCGATGGTGAATTGTGCAGCTATGAACATAGATACACACGCATTAGTTTGGTAGTTTGGTTTCTTTTCTTTTGGGTAGATACCCAACAGTGGTATTGCTGAATCAAATGGTAGATTTGTTCCCATTCTTCTGAGGATGGCGTTTACATTTGACACGTCACTAATTTCACGATCTGTCTGCTTACTTATTTCACCTCCTGGAGGCTTGAACCGGGGTGGGAGTTGAAGCCACCACTGTGGGGCACCCCCAGCCCGGGCCTTCTTAAAGATACGCACTGACGGAGTTTTGGGGGAACAGGGAATTCTGATTTGATTACTAGTTTAACAGTCATTTCCTTTGGAGAAGTGATTCTTTAGTGGAAAGTGAGGGATTGGAAGGTTATTTTGGAAATATTTTAATCCATGCTGATCTTGGGTATTTTTGTGTGTGTGTGTATGTGTGGTATATTGTGTGTGTGTGCGTGCAGTATCGGGGATTGAACCCATGGCCGCAAAAACAAAAACAAAAACTCATTTTCATTTTGCCAAATGCAGGCTTGGGGTTTTCTTTTAGTCTCCCCTGTTACGGTTTGGGGGGTGAGGGTTACCACTTGGGGGAAACTGTCCCCAGGGATCTTTGTTAGACCCCTGGGAATAATTTCCCAATAAAACCACAAAAAGAAAAATAGAAAAAGTGCAGGTTCTTGTCCTGAGCTAAGGATAAATACACATTAGCCCAGACTCTTGCTAAAGATTTAAAGAAGTTTCTTAAAAAGAAATACAGAAGATAGTTAGAGCCCCGTGCAAGAAAGCATGGAGGGGGGGGTGGTTCAAATGAATGCCCCACCCAAGATACAGTACGTGGACCGGACTTTTTATACACGACACTCTCCATCTTGGCCACGTAATTCTGACATAGTAAAAACCCTGTAAGGTACCCCCCACCCCCACCTCCCATCCTAGCTAGATTATTAGGTAGATCTGCCTGTAGAAAGAGGAAGTCCACCGGGCGTGGTGCCGCACGCTCGTCATCCCCGTGCTTGGGAGGCAGAGACAGGAGGATCGCGCGGGTTCGAAGCCAGCCGCGCGCGCTGGCTTAGGAGACCCTGTTTCCAAATAAAAATGTAAAAATAGGTCTGGGAGTGTAGCCCGGAGGTAGAAGGGCTTCCAGGAACCCCAGTACCACCAAAAAAAAAAAAAAAAAAAAAGAAAGAAAGAAACAAAGAAAGAGGAAGTCCTAGCTCCCCACTCCTATAGACTTGCTAATTACTTTTAGCTAAGCCAATCTAAGTTTCAATAGCTCTTTGCTTCCTGACCAAAACCAAGACCAAGTCTTCCTTTGCCCAGGTCTGCCATTTTGACACAATTATTTTTGAAATATATCTATTAATAATCAGAGCTTTCTCAAATGTTCCCAGGCCATTCCCAATACTGGCACATCCCCCAGACTTGGGATGAGCCCCTCGCAGTCCGAGGCATAGAGTGGCTCCCGGATGATGGATGACAGGTGTGAAGGTCACGAGAGGCACCTTCCCCTGGGGAGGGAGGACGGCTGCTGGAGGCGGCCCAGGCTGACAAGCTGTGGGGCTGGCTGCTCGCTGAGCCCACGTGAACCTGTGCAGGGGGGAATTGCAGCTGAGCCTGAGCCTGATTCCTGGTTCTTTTTTTTTTTTTTTGAAAGAAACTTCGTCCTGCAGACCAGGCAGAGTTGAGTTGCTTGTCTTTTTTCCTGGTCTCCCGTTGCTGTTTCTGGCTAACTTCTTCCTGAACTGCAGGGGAGAGACAGGCAAGGGGAGGCATCTCAGGGGTTCCTCTGTCTGCTTCCCAGAGAGGAGAACCATGCCTTTAAGCTTCTTCAAAGGTCAGGAGGAAGCAGGGCCTGGGAACCCCAGTATTGGAGAGACTGAGGCAGGAGGATTGGAGGTTTGAGGCCGGCCTTGGCAACTTAGTGAGACCCTGTTTTAAAGTAAAAATAAAAGCTGGGCATGCTGGTACATGCCTGTCGACCCAGTACTTGGCAGGTCGAAGCAGGAGGATTGTGCCTCTGAGGCCAGCATTGGCCACTTAACCAAACCCTTAGCAATTTAGTGAGGCCCTCTTTCAAAATAAAAAAGAAAGAAAGAAAAGTTGGGCATGGTGGTACACACAGGTAATTCCAGTACATGGGAGCCTGAAACAGGAGGATTATCCGTTTGAGGACAGCCTCAGCAATTTAGCAAGACTCTGTTTCAAAATAAAAAATAAAAGAGCCTGGTGTGGTGCACACGCTTGTCATCCCCGCATTCAGGAGGCTGAGAAAGGAGGATCGCGGTTCGCGGCCAGCCTCAGCTACTTAGTGAGGCCCTCTGCAACTCAACGAGACCCTGTTTCAAAATAAAGAATAAAAAGTAGGGCTGGGGGTATAGGTCAGAGGCAAAATGCCACTGAGTTTTATCTCCAGTACCCAAAATAATTAAATCCATCCATCCATCCATAATACATCAGCACATACACAGCTATGCGGCCAGGATTTTCTCTGGAGCAAATATTCCCTTTGAAGAGCTGTTCCGCACCCGGCTCTTAGGACAGGGGAAATTGCCTTAATGACCTGGTGTTAGAACTATCCCATCATCAGACTTCTTTTCATGTTGCAAATCCTTTTCAAAACCCTGGGACGGAGTGACAGTGAAGTCCTCTGGGGCCAGAACCTGGGAGCAGGTGGGCTGGCCTCTGCCCGGCTCCTCTGCGGTCCGCCCCCTCCCTAATGGCCTCCCCTGGCTCCATCCCTGGCTCCCACAAACCACCTGCCCTGGTGCTGATGGGTCGAACCACTAACCACCCTCATTCTCACTAGCAGGCGTGTATTGAGCGCCTGCTGTATACTGCTGAGCCAGGCCCCGGGAGGTCAGCTCCCGCTCTTTCATTCCTCGGCGCCCAGGGACCCAGGCTCGGGAAGGTTGCCAACGCTTTAGCCAGCACGCCTTCCGAGTCTGAAATATCGTCTGGACTGAAGGTTGGCTGGCGCTTTCCGGCTCTGTGCCATGGCATAATCGGAGACAGTACCACAGGTGCTTGGACATCCGCTCGGCTGCCCAGGTGGATGGGAAGTTGGTGCTAGCACCTGTTTCTACTGGTTCTCTTTGGGCCCTGTTCACTTTAGTCTTAATATTACAAATAACCGGGCCTGGTGACGCATGCTGGTAATCCCCGCATTCGGGAGGCTGAGACAGGAGGATCGCGGTTCGCGGACATCCTCAGCTACTTAGGCCCTCTGCAACTCAGTGAGACCCGGTTTCAAAATAAAGAATAAAAAATAGGGCTGGGGGTGTCGCTCGAAGGTACAGTTCCCCTGGGTTCCATCCCCAGTACGGCAAAAATGAAGGAAGGAAGGAAAAATAATAGGGCTGGGGGTGTAGCTCGGAGGTAGAATGCCCTGGGATCCATCCCCAGTACTGCAAAAATCAATAAATAAGGAAAGAAGGAAAGAAAAAAAAAGAATAAAAATAGGGTTGAGGGTATATCTTGGAGGTAGAATGCCCTGTGTCCCATCCCTACTACTGCAATAAATAAATAAATAAATAAATAATAAAAATAGGTCTGGGGGTGTAGCTTGGAGGTAGAATGCCCTTGGGTTCCATCCCCAGTGCCACAATAACTAACTAACTAACTAAATAAATAATAATAAAAATAGGGCTGAGGGTGTAGCTAGGAGGGTGAATGCCCCTGGGTTCCATCCCCAGGACAGCAAAAGAAAAATAATAATAATAATAAGTAAAAATTTTAAAAATCATTGTATGTTGACCTATTAGTCGTAACCACCGCTATTAGGAATAGATACGGTAACCTTTGATTCTGAAACCGTGTGGCCTGCGGGCGGGGTGCCGTGTCCAGGAGCGCAGGGGCGGCCGCGCTGGCGCCCAGGCCCGGCGACCTGACGCTTGAGCTCTGCGCTGGCCCCTGGCCTGGGTGGAGTTGGACCAGTCGGCCTGGGCTGAGAGCAACGGGGTGGAAGTGTGAGGCTTCCGCGCGTCCTAGAGAGCTTCAGGGCACCTTTTTCAAGGTGCATCCATCTTTCCTTGATGTCCATGACAGCAGGGGACAGAGCCAGGAGGGTTTGGTAAACTGCTCTTACTGTACTGACGGTCTGCGTCCAGTCAACTCTTCTTTTAATGGACCCCAGAGGTGGTCTATAAAAATAACTCATTTCTGTAAGGACCGATGCTCCCTACATTTTTGTAAAAGGGCCAGTTGCTACTCCTGGTCTCCGGAATGTAATCAGCTCTGGGATATAACGCTGCGGGTGTGCAGGCGGGAGTGTGGGCGACACACCCCGGGCAGGTCCCAGGCTCGGGAAGGACCAGGCCCAGGGCATCATCGGGAGAGCCCTCGCCCCGGCTCTGCCGCGTGTTACACGGACACACGCAAGAAACCGCCGTGTGAGGGCCGCCTCTGTTATACAGGCCAACGCTTCCCCCCTGGCCTCAGTCTGAGCGGTCATTCTGGCAAAAAATAATAGTCAAAAAAGAGACAAGGGCATCCGCAACACCGTCGCAGAGAGCTGGACACCGAGGGGGCACCAAAGAGAAGAGGCAGAAAAAGAAAGGGAAAGGGAGGGAGAAGCTCCATCATCTCTCCCTGATGTCACAGAGGAAAACGGTGGCCGTTATTCACGCTGGGTTCTGAGTAATTAGGTAGTGTAAATTGTAGAAACGAAGATGAATATTAATTATTTCGGACAAACGATTCTTTGTTGTTTTTGCAAAGATCAGGAAGCCTTTGCAAAGATCAGAAAAATACATAATCTTTTTCCTTCTCTCTTTCTCTCTTCTCTGTCTCTGTCTGTCTCTCTTTCTTTCTCTCCCTCCGTCTGGTACTGCCTCCAAGCCACATCCCCAGCCCTTTTTACTTATTTACTTTTTTTTTTTTTTTTTTTTGGTGGTACTGGGGTTCCTGGAAGCCCTTCTACCTCTGGGCTACACTCCCAGACCTATTTTATATTTTATTTGGAAACAGGGTCTCTTACGCCAGCGCGGCTGGCTTCGAACCCGCGCGATCCTCCTGTCTCCACCTCCCAAGCTCGGGGATGACAAGCGTGCGCCACCGCGCCCGGCTATTTGTTTACTTTTTAATTTTGAAACCGGGTCTTCCTAAGTTGATGAGGCTGGCCTCGAACCTGCCATCTTCCCGTGTCAGCCTCCCCAGACACTGGGGTTGTAGCCGTGCCCCGCTGTGTCCTGCTGATACACGTTTTCTAAGAAAGGGAATCAACCCCCTTTGAGACTTGGTGGGGCTTCTGAAGACCCCAGCAAAGGAAGCGGTGAGTTTGAAAGGAAGCTGAGTTTGTCTCCTTTCTGCGGGACCCGGAGCCTGAACGCAGTAGGAGCTCAGGAAATATCTACAAGGCGAGCGTGTGCGGCACCCCTCTCTGTCCGCGATGGGATGACTGTTCCCATCTTCTGGGTTTTTTTTCCCCCACGATAGTTTTCCAACTCAGAGGTTCTTGGTGTCTGTAGTTAGGATACTGGGTGTCATTAAGCTCAGATGATAATTCGGCGCTGTTCCAGTCCAGAGCACGGGTCCTAAGTGAAGAGGCCTCTTGATTTTACCTTCTCCGAAGCCGCGTTCGCAGGCGTGAAAATTCAACATTCTAAGCGGAGTACTGGCTTTTCTCGGATCACTGTTGATTCCTGGGTGGCAATGACATCCTTGGGTATCGCGAGTTTATCTTGGTTCTGCAGGTTTTGAAAGTGTTCCAAAGGTTAGCTGGCTGTTTCTCTGCAGGTTCTTGTGTGGGAGATCAGGTGCCTGCTCAGAGATACACTAAGGGGAAAGAGACAGGGGAGGGGGTATTTAGGGACTGGGGGGCTTCTGTCCTTTCCTTTCTTTGGTACTGGGTTTGAGCCCTGGGGCATTCTACCGCTGAGCTATACCTCATCCCCTTTTTATTTATTTTATTTTTATTATTTATTTATTTATTTGCAGTACTAGGAATGGAAACCAGGGGCATTCTACCTCCGAGCTACATCCCCAGCCCTATTTTTCTTTCTTTCTTTCTTTCTTTCTTTCTTTCTTTCTTTCTTTCTTTCTTTCTTTCTTTCTTTCTTTCTTTCTTTCTTTCTTTCTTTCTTTCTTTCTTTCTTTTTTTCTTTATTTGTGGTACTGGGGGGTGGAACCCAGGGACTTTTCTACCTCCGGGCTATACTCCCAGACCTATTTTCTATTTTATTTGGAAACAGGGTCTCACCAAGTTGCTGAGAGCCTCACTAAGTAGCCGAGGCTGGCTCCGATCCTGCCCGATCCTCCTGTCTCAGCCTCCCAAGGTCGGGGATTACAAGCCTGCACCTCTACACCTGGCTTATTTTTTATCTTTTCTTGATTTGAAACAGGGTCTCACTGAGTTGCAGAGGGCCTCACTAAGTCACTGGGCTGTCCGCCAACCTCAATCCTCCGGTCTCAGCCTCCCAAGTGCTGGGATTACACGTGTGCGCCACCAGGCCTGGCAGTATTCTTTTTATTTTGAAACAGGGTCTTGCTTAGTTGCTGAGGGACTCAGCAACTGCTCAGGACCTGTGAACCTCCTGTCTCAGCCTCCCAAGTCCTGGGATGACAGCTGTGTCTACCATCACCCTGCCTTGATGGGATTGGGAGACTAATGTTGAACAGTCCTGCAGACTCCGGGAAGGTGCCCCTCCTGCTCGTGCCTGTCCATGGAGAGGGGGCTTGGTGGCTTGGAATTCTCACTGGCAGCCTTCCGCACATCAGGGGGCTTTGGCCTGGGGGCTGTAGAGTGTCAGTCTGAGGTTGATGGAAAGCTGCCAGTCATTGTAAGGAGATGATAGTAGAAAGGGGAATCTAGATCCACATGGGGGGAGCCAGGCGTGGCGGCGCACGCTTGGAATCCCAGCATTCGGGAGGCTGAGACCGGAGGATCATGGTTTGCGGACAGCCTCAGCTACTTAGGCCATTTACAATCCAGTGAGGCCCTGTTTCAAAATAAAGAATAACAAAATAGGGTTGGGAGTGTAGCTCCGAGAAAGAATGCCCCTGGGTTCCATCCCCAGTACCTCGAAAAGATAAAAAATAAAAATAAAGCCGGGCGTGGTGGTGCACGCTTGGAATCCCAGCATTCGGGAGGCTGAGACTGGAAGATCACGGTTTGCGGACAGCTCCAGCTACTTAATGAGGCCCTTTGCAACTCAATGAGACCTGGCTTCAAAATTTAAAAGACTAGAGGGGCGTGGTGGCGCACGCTTGCAATCCCAGGCTTGGGAGGTGGAGACAGGAGGATCACGCTGGCTTAAGAGACCCTGTTTCCACATTAAAAAAAAAAAAAAAAGTTAAAAAATAGGTCTGGGAGTGTAGCCCGTGGGAGTGTAGCCTGGAGGTAGAAGGGCTTCCAGGAACCCAAGTTACCACCAAAAAAAAAAAAAAAAAAAAAAAAAAAAAAATTAAAAGACTAAAAATAATAGGGCTGGAGGTGTAGCCCGGAGGTACAATGCCCCTGGGTTCCATCCCCAGTACTGCAAATAAATAAAATAATAAAATTAAATAAATTGACAGGGAGAAGCAGAAGAGGCTGAGGGTTCTAGCCAGTGGTGCAAGCAGATCTCTGTCACAATGCAATTGTGAGTTTTGTGTGTGTGTGCGTGTGTGTATGTGTGCGTGTGTGTGTGCAGTACTGGGGATGAAACTCAGGGCAGTCCACCTCTGAGCTTATACTCCCAGCCCTATTTTACGTTGAAACAGGGTCTCACTAAGTTGCCGAAGATGGCCTCCACTCTGCAATCCTCCTTTCTCAGCCTTCAAAGTACTGGGCGGACAGGCATGTGCTTGTAATTGCGTTTTGAGCACGTGGGTACGGTGGCACCTTCAGGACCCAGTGGCGCTCGACCTGAAGGGCGTTGTTCTTGGCTCAGTAATGGGCTGGGCCGGGGAGCTTGACCAGTTTTGCTGTTACGTTTCTCTGGATTGGGGCCCAAACCTCGCGGACGAGCGCCGGGCCCCAGAGAGGGGCTCACAGACTGCAAGTCGGAGTGAGTGAGCGCGAGGACTCGTGCGTGGCCTGGGTGTCACGCGGGATGCGCAGACGCTGTGCACGGGGCTGCCTTGTCGGGGCCCTGCATCTCCAGGGCCAGCTGTGGGGCGGAGCTGGGCGGTACCCGGAGGCTCCCTGCTTGCTCTGGAAAGACAGGCGGATGCACCCCGTGTGGACGGTC
Source organism: Muscardinus avellanarius (assembly GCF_963383645.1). Taxonomy (NCBI): domain Eukaryota; kingdom Metazoa; phylum Chordata; class Mammalia; order Rodentia; family Gliridae; genus Muscardinus; species Muscardinus avellanarius. The sequence goes on along the minus strand of NC_137804.1, from coordinate 50,974,035 downwards.
ACTTTCCTATCAGCGAACGCAGAGTGATACAACCACAGGAGAGCTCTCTTCTCCCGCTCTCCCCTCTTCCTTTGGTACTGAGGATCGATCCCAGGACCATTCTACCTCTGAACGACACCCTTATCCTTATTTATTTATTTATTTACTTATTTATTTACTTAATTTATTTATTTACGTGCTATTGGTGATGGAACCCAGGGGCATTCTACCTCCGAGCTATACCCCCAGCCCTATTTTTTATTCTTTATTTTGAAACAGGGTCTCCCTGAGTTACAGAGGGCCTCACTAAGTTGCTGAGGCTGTCCCCAAACCCGAGAGCCTCCTGTCTCAGCCTCCCAGGCACTGGGATTACGAGCGTGCGCCACCGCACCGGGTTTGTGGTTATTTTTAGCTGCTCTTTCCAGCACTGGGAGAACTTTTACTTAGGACGGTCCTGCGCTTGGTTTCTAACTTACACCGGGGTCTGTTTTCAGTCACATAAGGCGAACAAGATTGTTTAAGGTCAGGATGCCTCTTGAAACCCTTTTAATCTTCTGCGACACCCAACGGTTTGTGGGACAAGATGCCCCTTGGAGACCAGCAGAATAAGCCTCTGTAGGCGCAGGGGACACCAGTCACCTCCCTGGGAAGTGAGTTGCAGAGGGCCTCGCTAAGTAGCTGAGGCTGTCCACAAACCGCGAATCTCCTGTCTCAGCCTCTCGAGTGCTGGGATTACAAGTGTGCGCCACCGCGCCCGGCTCAACCTTTCTGTTTGAATGAAGGGAGATTTGCGGGACCCACTGCCACTTTAAATCACGGAGCTAGCCCAAGCGCGGTGGCGCACGCTTGTAATCTCAGCGCTCCGGAGGCTGAGACGGGAGGATGGCCCAGGTTCGAAGCCAGCCTCAGCTACTTAGTGAGGCTCTCAGCTACTCAGTGAGACCCTGTTTCCAAATAAAATATAAAATAGGGCTTTTCCAAATAAAATATAAAATAGGGCTGGGGGTATAGCCTAGAGGTAGAAAGCCCCTGAGTTCCACCCCCAGGACCACACACACACAAAAAAAAAATTAAAAAATTAAAAGATAAATGACAGAGCTATAAAGAGGTGTGCCTCCTAGATACATTAAATTCTATTGAAATATGCAAGAAGATTTATGTCCATTAGAAGTTTTTAAAAATATAACAAAGCTTTGATTATGCGCCCACAGAGCCGTGGAAAGATCCTTGCCAAATGTGTCTTCAGACTGTGGGCTTCTAATGACAAGTCTAATGCACCCCACCTTAGCAGCCTCAACCTCTCCGGAAGCAGCTCGGCCTTAAATTGCTCATTAGAATATCATGGTCTTGCCGGGCGTGGTGGCGCACGCTTGTAATCCCCGCGTTTGGGAGGCAGAGGCAGGAGGATCGCGCAGGTTCGAAGCCAGCCGTGCGCACTGGCTTAGGAGACCCTGTTTCCAAATAAAAATGTAAACATAGGTCTGGGAGTGTAGCCCGGAGGTAGAAGGGCTTCCAGGAACCCCAGTACCACCAAAAAAAAAAAAAAAGAATATCATGGTCTCAACAACTACCCCCATTGGAGGCTAAATCGCGCAGGGACTCGGGTATGCAGATTTACGTTGAAAGAGAGCGTTTTCGTGCCCGTGAATATTCACTGTACCGTATATTTGTTCAGTAAGTAAGCTAGACCTCAAGTCGATATTTTCCGAAATCTCTATTTCACCAACTAAACGCAGGCACATTTAAATATTCATTAAACCAGTCGTGAACAGGGGTCGTGCGCGCTCCCCGCTGTGGGCAGTGGCACGTTTTCAGACGGTGGCAGCTCCCCTCAGTGCCGAATTTGAAGGCTGGCTGTTATTACAGAGATAGATGAGGGAGCTTTTTCTCTGCTTCGCTGTAGCCGGTAGGCCCGAATTTTCTTGCTCTTGGCTGAAGGCCACGGAAGGACTTATGCCGCTAAAATCCACTCGCTCGTGTGTGTAATCTCTGTGATAAAGTGTCAGTGGCCGAGTAGCGGAGGCCTGGTACGCGCTGGGGTTGACAGAGCGGCGAAGGGCTGCCCTCTGCGTGTGGCCCGTCCCCCCCGTGGCAGGTGGATATTTCTTCATGGAGACCCTTCTCCAGGGGTCCACACCCACCGGTTCTCACCGATTGCGAGTAATTGGACGAGTAAATGGCATCCTTTTCTTTCCGAATCTCATGATTTGGTGTCAGAAGAGTTGGTTCCGCGCTCTGGGTCCAGTGCTCAGCGTCCAGTGCTCCCATGGCCCTGTGTGGTCAGGTCCCCACGAGCTCTCACTGCACCGTGCCGACGCTGTCCTGTGGTGTAATACGCTCCGCCTAGAATATCCCAGATTTTCTCTGTGGCTCCTGCCCTCTGGTGCTTAAGTCCTGTGCGCACATTTTACCTTCCCAGCCAGGCCGTGCATGGACTCCAGAAGCATCTAAGACTACAATCCCCCTCCGTCACCCACGATTCCCCACCACCACGCCTCTGAGTTTTTTCTCCCGATCGGCAAGCGGCGTGTTACCTATTTATTAGTTTACTTGTTGTTGTAATAAGTAGTCTATCCATTAGTTATTCTTTTACTTGCAATCTCCACCTCCTTCAAAATAAACTCCATCAGGATAGGATTTGGTTCTGTGTACTTGTATTTCTGCATCCCACCATCTTTTTTAAATTTTTTTGGTGGTACTGGGGTTCCTGGAAGCCCTTCTACCTCCGGGCTACACTCCCAGACCTATTTTATATTTTTATTTGGAAACAGGGCCTCCTAAGCCAGCGCGCGCGGCTGGCTTCGAACCCGCGCGATCCTCCTGCCTCCGCCTCCCAAGCGCGGAGATGACGAGCCTGCGCCACCACGCCCGGCTCATGCATCCCACCGTCTTAAACGGACGTATAACACTTGCGAAACATCTTCGGGACAGGTTTAAAAATTTTTTTTTCATGATGGTGATTTTTACGAAACAGTTGCATTGATGAATATTCATGCAATATCTCATAATGCTGTCAGATCACCACATCTGGTTTAACAAACTATGCCCTTGGTTACGTGGAAGCTGAATGGAGTTCAAGATAATTCTTCCTCTTGTCGTGTGTGTGTGTGTGTGTGTGTGTGTGTGTGTGTGTGTGTGTTGGCACTGGGGATAGAGTCCAGGGGCATTCTACCGACCTCCAAGCTACGCCTTTCTTTCCACAAATAATCGTGCAAATCCCACGCGCCCGGCTTGGGTTAAGCACCAAGGACGTAGAGGGACAGACACGACCCTAGTCCTTAGGACACTGATGGTACAATGAATGAGAAAGACGGGAAATAGAGAGACACGAGCCGATTACAGACGGTGAAAAAATTGTGTGATTATGAAATAAAAATAAAGCTAGGAGAGGAAGAGGGGACTTAGGTTAACGAGGGTCGGCGAAGGCTTTGGGGACACCATGACGTATTCCATGTGTATTCATTTATTTATTGTATATGACCGCTCACCGGGATGTGAATAAAGTTCATTAGGACAGGATTTGGATTCTTTTCTTTCCTTTTCTTATCTTTTCTCTTCTTTTGTAGGTCTGGGGATGGAGCCCAGGGGCATTCTACCTCCGAGCTGCACCCCCAGCCCTATTTTTTATTCTTGATTTTGAAACCGGGTCTCACTGAGTTGCGGAGGGCCTCGCCAAGTGGCTGAGGCTGGCCGCGAACCGCAATCCTCCGGTCTCAGCCTCCCGGATGCTGGGATGACAAGTGTGCGCCCGGCTAGGATTTGGTTTCTTATTTATTTTTTTTTCTTTCCCCGCCGCCATCTCAGACTGGTGCGTAGTGTTTACTAAACATTTGTGGAACTCGTGAAGCATGATTCATGAAACCTAGACACTGGCTTCTGGTTAGGTTTAAGTTACTAACTAAATGGATTATTCATTCAGGTAATGTTTATTCAGCACCTACCACGGGCCAGATAGTGTTCCTGGAGCTTGGAGCTGAGCAGCCGCAAGGCAGACAAAACTCTGCTGTCACGGTGCTTGTATTGTGGCCCAGAAAGATTTGTTTTCTAAATGTTGCTTATAATCTAAAATTATAATATAGTAGGTACTCTTTATGTACAAGGGACGTGTTCCTTATAAGACCCCCCTCCCCAAGCAGACACCTGAAGATTTAGGTGGTACCAAACCCTATATCTACACGATTTTCTCCACCATGCATCCATTTTACCTGTGATAAAGTTTAATGTCTAAATTAGGCACAGTAGCCGGGCGCGGTGGCGCACGCTTGTGATCCCCGCGCTCGGGAGGCGGAGACAGGAGGATCGCGCGGGTTCGAAGCCAGCCTCAGCTACTCAGTGAGGCTCTCAGCAACTTAGTGAGACCCTGTTTCCAAATAAAAATATTTTAAAAAAAGGTCTGGGAGTATAGCCCGGAGGTAGAAAGCCTCTGGGTTCCACCCCAGTACCATCAAAAAATAAAAATAAATAAATAAATAAATAAATAAATAAATAAATAAATAAGCACAGTAGCTGGGTACACTGGTGCATGCCTGTAATCCCAGTACCTCCAAGGCTGAGAAAGGAGGATCACAGGTTTGAGGCCAGCCTCAGCCACTTAGCAAGACCCTGGATCAATATAAAAAATAATAATAACAAAAAAGGTCTCAGCGTGTCGTTCAGAAGTAAAATGCTTATGGGTTCAGTTACCAGTGCCCAAAATAAATAAGTAAGCTGAATAACAAGGCTAAACAGAACAGGCGTGAGAGTCTTCCGAAACAAGAGTCACGTGAATCCGGTCTGGCTCTCGCCATGGCTCCAGCGGCACTGTTCCCACCTTCTTCTTGTTTCTATACTCATCCTGCTTTGTCGCTAAGCCTGCCTGTGTCGGGCTGTTACTTTTGCAGTTGGAGGCACAACAAGCCAAACTGGTATGAGCCGCCGCGTCTCTCCTTCAATCTCATGGCCAGAAGATGAATTCTTACGGCAGCGCTCGGCAGCCTCAGCATACGGTTTTTCTTTCTCTAATTGAGAACTTTCATCCTTTCTCTTTTAGGAAACATTTCACAGCTTCGCTCTGCCGTATCTAAGTGGCCGGCTCCTTCACTCTCCTGCACTTTGAGACTATGATTAAGTAAAATAACATTTAGATAAAGCAGAGCGCCGTGGGCTGGCACAGCTGACCTCATGACGAGGATGGCCCCGAGTGAATAACTCGCTGGTCAGTAGTGGATACGCTGGGCAGAGGGGGAATTACATCCCGGGCAGCAGAGAGGACAGCGCAGGATTTCACAGCGCTGCCCGGCCCAGCGTTTGGTTTGGAACTTATGAATTAGCGAGGCGTGGTGACGCATGTCTGTAAACAGGGGAGGCTGAGACAGGAGGATTTCAGGTTCGAAGCCAGCTTTAGCCATTTAGTGATGCCCTCAGCAACTTGGTGAGGCCCTGTTTCAAATTAGAAAGTGAAATAAAATAAGGTGGGGGACGGAGCTCAGAGGTAGAATGCTCCTGTGTTCAACCTCCAGTATTCCCCCCCAAAAGGAAAATAAAAAGTAACATTTTAGCCATACTTAAGTGGTGGCGCATATTTGTAATCCCAGGTCTTGGAAAGTTGAGACAAGAGGATTAGGATTCACAGCCAGCCTCAGCCAAGTAGTGCGGCCCTTTGCAACTCAGTGAGACCCTGTTTCAAAATAAAGAATAAAAAATAGGGCTGGGAGTGGAGCTCAGAGGTAGAATGCACCTGGGTTCCATCTCCCAATCCCCCCAAACACACACACACTCACACTCTCACAAACTCACACACACACACTCACTCACACACACACTCACACACTCAAACACACGCACACTCACAACCCCAGACACACACTCACAAACATACACACTCACACATTCACACACACTTACTTTTACACGCACACACACTCACTCACACACACCTACTCACACACCTACTCACACAGTCACACAGTCACACACTCACATTCATTCACACACTCACACCCATACTCCCAGACACAACACACTCATACATTCACTCACACTCACACACACTCTCAACACACACACGCTCACATTCCCACACACTCCCAAACACCCTCACACACACACTCACACACTCACTCACACACATTCACACATTCACATACTCACACTCACACATTCACACACTCACACACTCACACTCAATCGCACACACGCACTCACACACACACTCTCACTCGCACACACTCACGCTCACACACTCAGTCACATGCGCTCACACTCACACACTCACTCACACTCAATACTCTCTCACTCACACTCACGCTCGCACACACACACACTCACACACACACGGGACCATTTCAGTAAATACTTAAGTTTTGTGAGCTACCATGCGGCTGTTTTTGTGATACTAATCATGGGTACAGAGGCGCCAAGACAGCATCTCCCTGGAATTGTATCAACAAAGCGACCTGTGAGGCTGGCGTGGAGCGAGATGTGAAGACATCTCGTGCGTGTGAAAGGGTGCAGCTTTGATTCTACAATCAGCAGTTCTGGGTTTTAATCCCAGTTCAAGCCAGGCACGGTGGCACACACCTGTCCCAGTTCTCGGGGGAGCTAAGACAGGAGGATCACAAGTTCTAGACCAGCTTCAGCAACTTAGCGAGGCCCTCGGTAAGGTAACCGAGTAGGACCTTGTTTCAAAGTAACAAACAAAGAGCGGGCATGGTGGGCACGCTTGTCATCCCTGCGCTTGGGAGGCGGAGACAGGAGGATCGCGCAGGTTTGAAGCCAGCCACGCTGGCGTAAGAGACCCTGTTTCAAAAATATAAAATAGGTCTGGGAGTGTAGCCCGGAGGTAGAAGGGCTTCCAGGATCCCCAGTACCACCAAAAAAAAAAAAAAAAGTAACAAAGTAAAATAGGGCTTGGTGGTAGAATGCCCCCTGGGTTCAATCCTCAGTACAACACACACACACACACACACACACACACACACACGTTCAGTCCCCTTACAGAAGTAGCAAGTAATACATCCTTTTCAAATTCTCAGTTTTCCTCTTGGGAATATTAATTCTGTGCTCCTGGTTGTGATAAAATTTCAAGGGAAGAAGTACTAGCAGAGTATCTGTCTACAATGGCAAATGCTTGATAAATACATTGTGCGGTAGTGGTAAGTAGACCTCCATCACTAGGACAACACCTGCTGTGATGGTGGTGGTGATGGTGGTGGTGACGATGATGCTGATGATGCTAATGATGGTGATGATGATGGTGGTGATGATGTAGATGATGGTGATAGAAGTGATGATGATGATGGTGATGGTGTTGGTGATGATGGTGATAATAGTGATGATGGTGATGCTGATGATGGTGGTGATGGTGCTAATGATGGTGATGGTGATGATGGTTATGATGTGATGATGGTGATGATGATGATGTAGGTGGTGGTGATGGTAATGATGATGGTGATGATGTAGATGATGGTGATAATACTGATGATGGTGATGCTATAGGTGATGATGGTGATGCTGATGATGGTGGTTATGATGGTGATGATGGTGATGGTGGTGATGGTGGTGATGGTGATGAAGGTGATGATGATGATGAAGATGATGTAGGTGGTAGTGATGGTGGTGATGATGATGATGATGATGATGACGATGATGATGTAGGTGGTAGTGATGGTGATGATGATGTAGATGATGATGGTGATAATAGTGATGATGGTGATGCTATAGGTGATGATGTTGATGCTGATGATGGTGGTTATGATGCTAATGGTGGTGATGATGGTTATGATGTGATGATGGTGATGAAGGTGATGGTGATGATGATGGTGATAATAGTAATGATGGTGATGATGGTGATGATGGTGATGATGTAGGTAGTGGTGATGGTGATGGTGATGATGATGATGTAGATGATGATGGTGATTATAGTGATGATGATGACGGTTATGATGCTGATGATGGTGATGGTTATGGTGATGATGGTGATGTAGATGATGATGATGGTGATGAAGGTGATGATGATGGTGATGATGTAGAAGATGATGATGGTGATGATAGATGATATAGATGAGAATGATGATGGTGATGATGTAGATGATGATGGTGATAATAGTGATGATGGTGATAATGTAGGTGATGATGGTGATGGTGATGATGGTGGTGATGGTGATACTTTTTTTTGGGAACTGGGGCTTGGAAACTAGGGTAAGAAATTGCTTTGATCATTTCTGCTCTTTCAACTCCTTGGCCTCTTGTATCAGTTTTTGATACAAGCATCAGGCAGTATTGCTTCCTCTAACAAACGTCTCAATGTATTCCACTCTCGTCTTCAGTATCTCTGCAACTTGAGGCTTGGGAGTGGCAGGGATGCAAATATCATGATGAGAAATCACAGCTCTGTCTTCCTGGGATGTACCGGGCCGTGGTGTTCGGCGTGGATTATGATGAAGGCTGCCTTGGCAAGTGACACTTCTAGTGGCCCAGGATTTCACTAAAGGCTCCAGAAAGCCATCTCTGGCCCTGGAGTGATGCCCGAGGTCCTTGCATCCTTAACTATTTCACATGTACTTCCTATATCTGAAAAGAGAAATGTGAGAACTCTTCTCAGACAGGAGTACACCACCTGCCCGGGCCCCCAGACCCCCTGCCCCACTTGTGTTTCTCTGTGGCACATGTTGCCATCTGATCTTGTTATTTAAGTAGTCTTTTGCTCTCTTTAGTAACTCCTGCATTTCCTGTTGTCTTTTTTGATGTACATATCATTCACTGACAAGCACTGGTGTCCATTCAAGCAGAGCAGCTCCTTCTCTCTCAGATGGCTCAGTCCCTGTTTTACCCATGTAAAACAACAAATATTTTTTTCCTTGTACAAAATTCTTTTTTTTTTTTTCCTTTCTGTGGCACCAAGGATTGAACCCAGGGGCATTCTACCTCGGAGCTTCACCCCAGCCCTATTTTTTATTCTTTATTTTGAAACAGAGTCTCGCTGAGTTGCAGAGGGCCTTATAAATTGCTAAGGCTGCTCAGAAACCTGTCTCAGCTTCCCAAGTATTGGGATTAGAAGTGTGTGCCACCACACCCAGAATTTTGCACAAAACTTTATGAAAGCCAAGCACAGGGCTGCATGCCTGTAATCTCTGAACGTGGGAAGCTAAAACAGGAGTATTGCAAACTGGAGGCCAGCTTCAACAACTTAGTGAGACCCTGTTTCACAAAGTAAAATACAATAAAAAGGTCTGTTGGTGTAGCTCATCGACAAAACACCCCTGGGTTTAATCTTCAGTACTACAAGAAAAAAAAAGTTCATAACGTAATTAACTTTTAGAATCCCCGGCTTTCATTTCCTCATACTCTTTTCAGATACCACTGGTGGTCTTTGGGTTTACCAGCTAGCCCACTTCAACACTCTTTCTCTTTAGGAAAACTAAGTGCAGCAAGACAATGGCTGGAGTTTCAGGATTTAGTAAAGACTTTGACTCTTTTTGTCTCTCTGGGCAAAAATGGGGGTGTTTCAGAAAATTCTCAAGAGTGCAGCTGCTGGGCTAAAAGGTTCAGAGGCCTGTGTCTGAGGACTCCTGAGAGCTGAGACCCCGGCCTTGCTTCTCACAGGGAGCTGACAGTAACCACACCCGGCCACACACAGGGCGCCTTTCCCTAGAGAACCAGTCAGCTTTGTATGATAGAACATTTAATTAGTGTAGGGGAAATAAAATGAAAACACAAAATCCTTTAATTTTTTTTCTTATTAAGAGTAGAGCGTTTATGTTACAACCAAGGTATCAGGTTTTTTTTTTGTTTTTGTTTTTGTTTTTTTTGCGGGTCTGGAACCCAGGGTCATTCTACCTCCGAGCTACACCCCCAGCCCTATTTTTTATTCTTTATTTTGAAACAGGGTCTCACTGAGTTGCAGAGGGCCTCACTAAGTAGCTGAGGCTGTCCGCGAACCGCGATCCCCTTGTCTCGGCCTCCCAAATGCTGAGATTACAAGCATGTGCCACCATGCCCAGCTCAGTATCACTATTTTTAATGAATTGGTTAAAAAATTCTGGTCTCTAGTGAAGAATTATTGACTATTCTAGAATCACACAGGGTTCAGTTTGTAGAGCAGACAAGGGCAGTCTCTGTTTTTGGGGTTAAGGAGAAGCTTGCAGCTCGAGAGGTGATGACCACCTGAGACAGGGTAGTGTTCCCTGACAGCTTGTTAGAAAAGAGCCAGCTTCTATAGAATAACATCTCGTCCTTCAGCAATAATTATTCAGAGTAATATATGATAATTTTTTATTTTATTTTTATTTTTATTATTTTTAAAATTTTTTATTGGTGCACTGTATTCATACATCATAGTGGGATACAAAAAACTTTTGTAGACATACATGACACATCGCCCAGTCAGCCCCCACCCAATCCCCACCCCATTCCCTCCCCATCCCTCCTTCCCATGCTTGGCTTAGTGGTTGACATCTAGTATTATAGCAATTTTTCCAAAATTAAAAATGATAATCTCACATAACAGTTTCATTTGTCTGATTCCAAGCTTTTGATAACTTAAAGATAACATTTTAATATTTCTTTTTGCTTTCTTTCTTACCAGAGGATATTTTTTTCTTTTTTATTTTAGGTGAAACTATCATATATTTATATATTTATTTTTCAGAAAAATTCTATCCTAATATGGAATATGGACTCTAGATACCCAAAATGATCTCGAAAAAGAACAAAGCTAGAAGATGTATATTTTCTAATTTCAAACCATATAGAGCTACAATAATTGAAACAGTGTAGTACTGTTCTAAAGGCAGATATATAAACCATTGGGGTTAAATAAAAGCCTAGAGATACATTCTTCCATATATCGTCAAGTTATTTTTGACAAGGCTTCCACGAACATTTGGTGGAGGAAATAATAATCTTTTAACAAAATATTGTTGAAAAATAATAATTACATGAAAAAGAATAAAATTGGACCCTTACCTAATCCCACATACAAATATTAAATATAAATCTTAATACTATAAACTTTTAGAAAAAAATCTGCGTCATAAAACCTCACAACATTGAAATTGACAGTGATTTCTTGGATATGATTTCAATGGCACAGGCAACAAAAGGGTATACAAAATCCCTAAAAACTAAAATATTGTATATCCAAAGACAATGTAAACAGAGTTAAAAGTTACTGATAGAATGGGATAAATTATTTCCAAATGCTATATCTGAAGGTATATTAATATTTCAAATAGAAATCCCAGAAATTAGCAACAATAAAAGCAAACAATACAATTTAGAGATAGGTAAAAGACTAACATAAATAATGAATCTCCACAGATAACCAATCTTAGTTGTCTGTTGGATGGAAAGTCTTGTTTCTCTGGTTCTGGTGTGTGTTACCTATTTCTTCTTTGTAGTTAATCTCTTTGAGTATTTTCTCTAGCGCTGGTTTTGAAGACATAAATTCCTTCAGTTTCTGTTTGTCATGGCAGCTTCTTATTTCTCCATCTAATTTGATAGAAAGTTTTGCCGGGTAGGAAATTTTTGGCTGGAAGTTGTTTTCTTTCAGAGTTTGGAATATGTTACTCCAAGCCCTTCTGGCTCTCATGACTTGGTTTGGGAAGTCTGGAGTGATTCTAATTGGCTTGCCTCTGAATGTCACTTGGCCCTTTGTTTTTGTTGCCTTTAAGATTCTCTGCTTGGCTTCCACATTGGTCATTTTGACAATTATGTGGCGTGAGGATCCTCTTCTCCGATCCTGTCTAAAGGGAGTTCTATAAGTTTCCTGGACCTGTGTATCAACCTCTTGCTCTATGTTTGGAAAATTTTCTGCTGTTACTTCCTTGAAGAGATTGTTGATCCCTTTGGTTTCACCTTCTTTTCCCTCCTCTATTCCAATAATTCTTAGGTTAGCTCTCTTAAAATGGGCCCATATTTCTTCAATATCAGATTCCTGCTGTCGGATATTTTTTCCTAGATTAGAAACTATGCGTTCATTTTTGGAATGATCATCTTCTAAGAACGAGATTCTATTCTCCATGTGGTTGTTTGTACTTTGAACTGAGGCCTTTTACTTCATTAATTGGATCCTTTATCTCTTTTTGGCTCTCTCTGAATTCTTTTAGAAACATCTCTATTATTTCTAAAGTTATTTTCCTGATTTGATCTTCTAGAAATCTCTGAATTTCTCTTTTATTGGGTTCTGATGTTGTGGGGTTGTGGGCATTCATTGCTCCATTGTTATTCCTCTTTCCCATGATTTCGGGAGTTTGAGCCTTCTCTGGGTTCTTCCCTTGGGTCACTATGACTTCACTTAAGGTGCTCTGGATCTCGAGTCTGTGGTATCTCAGTCCCCACTACTCCTTTACTGGGTTGTATTGCAAAGTTTCAGATCCAGGGAGTCAATCGAGGCTGCTTTAGACCATGGGGGGTGCCAGGTTGGGCGTTCTCTATGGTGTGATATCTCTGCCACCGCCACTCCCCCACTGAGTAAAGTCCCTGGGAGTCAGTACTGGGATTTCTCCTCTAGGGGCCGCAATTTGACTCACTGTTGTTGAATACGCAGATGGAGCTGTAGTGGACTCGGTAAATTCGCTGCTGCTGCAGCTGCCGCTGGTGGCAATATCTTATTTTATTTTTAAAAACTGGCCAGTGATTTTTCTTTTTTTCCTTTTTTTTTCTTTTTCTTTTTTGTTTGGTTTTGTTTGTTTTTGGTGGTACTGGGTTCCTGGAAATCCTTCTACCTCCAGGCTACACTCCCAGACCTGTTTTATATTTTTTATTTGAAACAGGGTCGTTAAGCCAGCGCAGCTGACTATGAACCTGCGCGATCCTCCTGTCTCCACCTCCCAAGCGCGGGGATAACAAGCGTGCGCCACCACGCCCGGCAATAGGAAGGGATTTTTTTTTTTTTTTTTTTTTTTTTTGGTGTTACTGGGGTTCCTGGAAGCCCTTCTACCTCCGGGCTACACTCCCAGACCTATTTTATTTTTGGAAACAGGGTCTCAAGCCAGCACGGCTGGCTTTGAACCTGCGAGATCCTCCCATCTCCGCCTCCCAAGCGAGAGGATTACAAGCGTGCGCCACCACACCTGGCTGTGATTTTTCATTCTTGTCTTTGCTATTCTTTTGAAGCACGTGTTTAGAAGGGCTAGTAACTTATTTTTTGAAAGGAATATTGTATAGCCAGCCAGGATGAGACAGGCCTGTAATTCCAGTAGTTGAGAGGCTGAAACGGGAGGATCCCAGGTTTGTGGCCAGCCTCAGCAACTTAGCAAGACCATTTGCACACACACACACAAATAATAATAATAATGAAAAACCCAAAGGGCTGAGAGATAGAATGACCCTGGGTTCAGTCCCTAGTACTAAAAAATAAAAAGGGCTACGGGTATATCTCAGAGGTAGAATGTCCCTAGGTTTAATCCCCAGTACCACAAACTAAAAAAGGGCTGGCAATATGGCTCAGAGGTAGAATACCCCTGGGTTCAATCCCCAGTACTATAAATAAATAAATAAATAAATAAATAAACAAACAAACAAACAAACAAACAAAAATATTACCTCTGAAAACTACCTAACTTGGCTTAACAGTCAGAATGAAAAATCATAATTTATGTGACTCAACTCTCCAGAGAATGTTGTCTGTCCCATAAAATGTGCTCTCTAGAAAGGGCAAGCCCATAACTATAGTGTGAGGGTCTGAATTTCCTGCTGGGACCAGGACTTTCCAGATGGGCACCATGACAAGTGACCAGGCCAGTCACCGTCGTTTCCCGCCTGCATCCACGGCACGTCTGTTGATTTTGGATTGACACAGAGTTGTAGAGATGGTTGGAAAGCCTTGGGTAAGGTAGTGGGTGCTTACCGCGGGGTGTCAAGCCTCAACCCCATTTTTTTTAGCACTGGGGATGGAACCCAGGGGCATTCTATCTCTGAGCTAAACCCCAGCCCTATTTTTATTCTTTATTTTGAAACAGGGTCTCGTTGAGTTGCAAAGCGCCTCACTAAGTAATTGAGGTTGTCCGCGAACCGCGATCCTCCTGTCTCAGTTTCCCGAATGCTGGGATTACAAGCATGTGCCACAATGCCCAGCTTGAACCCAGTTTTGTGGGACTCTGTGGATTCGGTTATTTGTGGAGGACCCTCAGAGGGCACGACAGCAGTAATCCCAAGAGTGTACCCGGCTGCCTGGGGCCGTCTTCATGTGACATCCACGAGCTCCTGATTCTCCATCTTTGCACAGGACACACCTGTTGGATGTCAGAACTATTGGTGCCTCGTTTGATACCTTTTCAATAGCAAATACTGGTGTAACAAAGAGAAAAAGACAGTTAAAAAAAAAAAAGAGGGGGGATAAAGCCGGGCACAGTGGTGCTGGCCTGTAATCTCAGTACTTGGGAGGCTGAGACAGGAGGATCACAGGTTTGAGGACAAACCCACGGAGTTAGCGAGGCTCTCGGGAACTTAGTGAGACCTTGTTTCAGAATTAAAAAAATAAAATAGGGCTGAGGGGTGCAGCTCACACGTAGAATGCCACTGGGTTCAGTTCCCAGTAACTAACACACATTCAGAGAGAGAGAGAGAGAGAGAGAGAGAGAGAGAGAGAGAGAGAGAGAGAGAGAGAGAGAGAGAGAGAGAGAGAGAGAGAGAGGAGACAGAGAGGCTGAGACTTCAGGTCCTATCTATTTTCTGAGAAAGAGAGAAGAGAAGAAAAGAGAAGAGGAGGAAGGAGAGAAGAGAGTAGAGAGGCTGAGACCTCAGGTCTTATCTATTTTCTGAGAGAGAGGGAGGGAGGGAGGCTGGCTCTGTCTGTGTTAAGTCTTATGTATTTTCTCCAAAGCCCTTGCTCAGCTGGGCCCCCGTTGTGTAGAGGTCTCACCACCCCCACTGCTGTCCACTGCAAAGTCAGGCCCAAGGAGCACACACTAGGCTGGTTTTCTTTGGCTACACTTCACGTGTACCCAGTTTCTTTTTACTCTGTCAACATGTCACCTCTCCGAGCACACACACGTCCGTTGTTGACATCCACACATCACTGGCTGTGTCCCGTGGGCTCACAAATACGATTTGCACGTTCCTGAGGCTCTGTCTGACCACCTGAGAAGGGCCAGGGCCTCTCTCCTGCCCACGTACGCTGAGAAGCCCAGGATTTATGGAATCAGCATCCACTCCTTATTTCTTCTATCTGTCTCGAATCCCTCTTGTCATTGCTCGGTGTTGCGCTAGACATAAATTGATGATGTCTCTCTGTGCAGTTAAATAGAACTGGCCCAATAAATGAGGGTCCCATCGGTTCAATTAGGAGTTGGTCATGGGAGAAATAATAGAGTTGACCCAGGGTTAGGGATATTTAAGTTTTCAAATGTAGACGTCCTGTTCCAATAAATCGAAATTTTCCTGCAAATCAATACTCTGTGCAAAGTGCTTAATGGCCAGCGATTAATGACAGGCGCTTAGACTGTGGTTTCTTATCAAAAAGTAATCCAGAGAATTATAGTCAAATACTGTTGTGCGTTCATGTGAGAGCCTTCGAGAAGGTGATGGTTAAAGGTGGGAAATTCTGTTCAACTTGGAAAGTGTATTTCTCTTTGGAGAGTTAAATTAAGAATTATTAGCCACACAAGGTGGATCACACTTGTCATCCCAGCATCTGGGAAGCTGAGACAGGAGGATCACGGTTCACGGACAGCCTCAGCTACTTAGGCCCTTTGCAACTCGGTGAGACCCTGCTTCAAATTAAGAAGAAAAAATATGGCTGGGTATGTAGCTCAGAGGTAGAATGCCCCTAGTTTCCATCCCCTGTACCTAAAAAAAAAAAAAAAAAAAAAGAATTAGTAGCCAGGCAAGGTGGCACACACTTGCCATCCCAGTCTATGGGAGGCTGAGACAGGAGGATTGCGGGTTCCAGGCTAGCCTCAGAAACTTAGCTAGACTCGCCGGGCGTGGTGACGCACGCTTGCAATCCTTGTGCTTGGGAGGCTGAGACAGGAGGATTGCGCAGGTTCGAAGCCAGCCTCTGCTGGCTTAATAGACCCTGTTTCCAAATAAAAATATAAAATAGGTCTGGGAGTGTAGCCTGGAGGTAGAAGGTTCCTGGGTTCCATCCCCAGTACCACAAAAAAAAAAGAAAGAAAGAAAGAAAGAAGAAAGAAAGAAAGAAAGAAAGAAAGAAAGAAAAAGATAAGAAACTTAGCTAGACTCAGTTTTAAAATAAAAATAAAATAGGGCAGGGGGGTGTAGCTCAGAGGTAGAATAACTCTGGGTTTAATCTTTAGTACCACCAAAAAATAATAGCAAAACAGATATAGAGAAAACTTGTGTTCCGTGCTAGCAGTAGAGTAACTGGGTTAACTCCCCCCTCCCCCGCTATGCTATAGAGTAAACTCAGGAACGTCCTGTATCGCAGACCCCCCCACCCCCAGCCCAAGAGCTGGATCCCTCCTCTCCCCGTAGCAATTTCCCATCAGCAGCCAGAGTCCGTGGTAGTAGCGATGGCGACGGATGCCGCTACTCTCGGGGCTGATGTTTGAGTGCTCGTTATGACCGCGCTCAGCATTTTACATCTGCCGTCTTACGTTACCCTCACGCTGTCCGAGGAGACGTGTTACTGCTGCTGCTGCTGCTGCTGCTGCTGCTGATGATGATGATGATGATGCTGGTGCTGATGATGATGCTGTTGATGATGCTGCTGCTGCTGCTGATGATGATGATGATGCTGCTGATGCTGCTGATGCTGCTGATGTTGTTAATGCTGATGCTGCTGATGATGCTGATGTTAATGCTGATGCTAATGATGATGATGATGATGATGTTGATGCTGCTGCTAATGATGATGGTGCTGATGCTGCTGATGCTTCTGATGCTTCTGCTGATGCTGCATATTTCCACTTTAGCGACGAGGATGGAAGGCCACCGATGTTGAAACTGGCCGTGACTGCATAGTTCCTAATACCCAGAGCTGGGATTTAAACCTCCGAGGTCCGCTTTTAGAGTGGATGATGATTTCTCTGTACTGCCATTCTGGAAGCTCCTGAGCCCCGCTCTTTTTAAGGAGATGATGTGGCACAGTGCTTTCCGAGCTCACCCTTGCTGCATCTTAGCAAGACCCGGTTTCAAAAGAAAAAAATAAAGTTAGAGGGAGTAGTGCATGCCTGTAATCCGTGTGAGACAGGAACTCTTAGCAAACATCGCAGGACTCAACTGGAGGCTGTAATTCTTTTGCACAGTTTTGTGAAGACAAAACTAGTATTGAAGATATTTGAATAAAATGCGCAGGAATCAGATCATAAAATATTTCTTAAATAGCCTTCTGCCCCTGGGCTACACTCACAGACCTATTTTATATTTTATTTGGAAACAGGGTCTCACTAAGTTGCTGAGAGCCTCACTAAGTAGCCGAGCCTGGCTTCGAAACTGCGCGATCCTCCTGTCTCAGCCTCCCAAGCGCGGGGATGACAAGCCTGCGCCACCACGCCCGGCTTAAATCAATTCATTTGTATTCAGTTGATAAAATGCAGAAACAGCTCCTTGTTCTTTGGTATAGTTAAGGAGACGTATTTATAGACAGAAACGATCACTTTGTAAATCTTTCTATTTCTGAAAGCCATCAGCCTTTCCAGGTGATCACCATTAAAGGCTTGGTATTGCATTCCCTGTTCCCCAGGACTTTGGAGGCTGAGACAGGAAGAGTGCAGGTTCAAGGGCAGCCTCTGCCATTAGGAATGCTCTCAGCAGTCCAGCAGGACCCTGTTTTGGAAAAAAAAAAAAAATCCAGGTGAAACGCTGAAAATAGGGGTTCGGGGGAAATTGCAAAGGAGGTAAACACCAGCTGAGGTATCAGGAAAGCTCTTTAATCAGACCCGGCACCTTCGGAAGGGACAGACGAGCCACGCAGTCTGAAGAGTTGCACATAGCCCTGGTCGGCCGGCTGAGTCACCTGGCGGAGCGGAAGTACCGATGTCTTATAGGCTTGCCGATTCTTTCCAGACATCTGGAGTCTCTCGACCTCTGGAGTCTGCCTCGCGATGCCTGGAGTCTCGAGGCACCTGGATTCTCACGATATCTCTGCTTCTGGGGTTCCGCTTCCTGCTGCGGGGTCGCATGGGGGGAAGAGAGGGGGACCCAACCTATCGTCAGGCATAGTGGTGCACTGTAGTTCTAGTACTAAGGAGGCTAAGAGAAGATGAGTGCTGATTTGAGGCCAGCCTCAGCAATTTAGCAAGGCTCTCAGCAACTTGGAAAGACCCTGTTCCCGAATTAAAAAGAATAAAATAAAATGGGGCTGGGACGTCGGGATAGAACACCCCTAGGTTTGACCCCCAATACCAAAAGAGAAAGAAAAAGAAAGATTTGGCATCTTGGTATTAACATATGCGAATATAAACTTAGAAAACAGTCATTATACTTATTATGGCTTTGGCTTTTGAATGAATTGCAGCCATAGCGTCCATATTATTCTGTAACCCAGGGCCAGTCTACCTCCAAGATATACCCCCGGCCCTATTTTTTATTCTTTATTTTGAAGCAGGGTCTCACTGAGTTGCAAAGGGCCTCACTAAGTAGCTGAGGCTGTCCACGAACCGCGATCCTCCTGCCTCAGCCTCCCAAATGCTGGATTACAAGGGTGCGCCACCACTCCCGGCTCTAAACATTCCTTACCACTGCCTGTCACAGCTAGAACATTCCCCGAGGTGGCTTGGATACCTTTCATTTAATCCTTTCTGCCCTCCTGGGCACTCTTTTTGGGGTTGGGTTGCTTTCTTTTTGGTCTTTTAAAAATTTTTTTTTGTTATAAACCACCCTGCCACAAATATCTAAACTTTTTCTCCCGAAGAGACAACTGCCGATGAGAACCTTTATTTTATTTATTTGTTTATTTTGGACAAAGCGTAAAGTTTGGCTAGATCATTGTCAAAGCATTTTCAGAGTTTTGAAAAGGCTTTCTTAGCACAGGTCAAGATGTCTTGCTGGGTCATATAAGTCTGCATCTTGTTATTTAGAGAGCTGGAAACGCCACGGAGCACAGTAGCACACGTGTATGAGGCAGGCAACCCGGGCGCCCGATGTTTCAGAGCTGTCCTAGCTGGTCTGGTCACCGTTAGCAACATGCGGCGGCTCACATTTAAAGTACATAAAACGAAATGAAAATTGCAACTCCGGCCCCTTTGTCTTGGCTAGCCTCTTTTGAATAGGCCCACGTTAGACGGCACAAAGGACGGAGCTTCTGATGGACCAGGAGGGTTTAGAATGGGGTGGTGACGTCAGACTATGGGCGTCTGAACCCGGGCTCCCAGCAACTTGTCCTGTGGCCTTGGGCAGCTCCACCCCCAAACCCCTGCCTCTGGGTCCTCATCAATGCAGTGAATTTGATCCTAATCTTACTTCTGGGTTTGTGTGTGAGGAGGAAATGCAATAGCATCCACTTAGTACTTATTTACCCCTTTGCCTGGGGTACAAGTACACACCCCAGAAATGAACGCCATTCTTTCTTTCCCAGGACTTGGCATTCTCTTATTTTCTCTTTCTTTCTTTCTTTCTTTCTTTCTTTCTTTCTTTCTTTCTTTCTTTCTTTATCTTTCTTTTTCTTTTCTTTCTTTCTTTCTTTCTTTCTTTCTCTTTCTTTCTTTATCTTTCTCTTTCTTTTTCTTTTCTTTCTTTCTTTCTTTCTTTCTTTCTCTTTCTTTCTTTCTTAATCTTTTTCTTTCTTTTTCTCTTTCTTTCTTTCTTTCTTTCTTTCTTTCTTTCTCCCTCCCTTCCTCCCTCCCTCCCTCCCTCCCTTCCTTCCTCCCTCTCTCCCTCCCTTCCTTCCTTCTTTTTCTTTCTTTCCTTTCCTACTGGGGATGAAACCCAGATGCATTCTACCTCCGAGCTGCACCCCTTAGCCCTATTTTTTATCCTTTATTTTGAAACACGGTCCCCCTAAGTTTGGAGGGCCTCACTAAGTAGCTGAGGCTGTCCTCTAACGCAATCCTCCTGTCTCAGCCTCCCAAGTACTGAGATTACAAGTGTGTGCCACTGTGCCTGGCTCCATTCTCTTTTTCTTATTTATTTTTCCTCCTCCTCCTCTCCCCCTCCTCCTCTTCCTCCCCCTCCTCTCCTCCTCTTTTCACTCTTCTTGGTCTCAGTCTCGGGGTCTCTGTCGGGGTGCCCCTCCCCCCCTCTCTCTTCTTTTTCCTTTGCTACTTTTCTTCTTGAGGGAGAAGACCTTAAAGCAAAGCCATCACAAGGCGTTGGTGGTGGGAGTTGCAGCTAGATAAACAGAGTCAATAGGATAGGCTGCAGAAAACCCCAGTGTATCAGCCTGGTACCTTTTCTTTTTCTTTCTTTCTTTTTTTAACATGATGTCCCTGGAAACGTGATAGAATTTGTTTTTACTTCTCCTCCGTTAGGAAGTAACCCTTCTGGCTTTGTTAGGAGCCTGGTTTGTAATCATCGTACCCACCCCAGATGGCTTCTGAAAACCCTTTGAAATGACATCTGTCAGGCGTGTGTCCGGCGCCAGCCTGTCATTCCGCTATAAGAAAAGCGGAGGCGGGGCCGTCCCCGGTCCTTTCTCCAGAGCCTCGCTGAATGGATTCTGGCGAGGCTGGCGGGCACCCAGGGATGCTGTGGTTAGTAACCTGGTTTCCAGCACCCGAGGTAGCACAGCCTGGGAAGGCTTCTTCAGCCGGGCCCACCCACCTCCCGCCCCTGCCGCTCAAAGACCATTGGCAGCCCGTTTATTTACACAGAGGGGTGGAACATGGTCCCCCTGCGCGTTTTAATCCCCCTCTCTCATTTTTCCAAGTTCTTGATGATCTCAAACCCTTCCAGGAATTGAGACCCAGAGTCACGGTCGGCTTCAGAGTAAATCTGACAGGTTGGACGTCCAGCACGTGACTGGGAGAAGATGGCTCCAGCAGGAAAAGCAACTTAATCTGCTCCAGGGACTGGAAACCCTGCTGAGCTCGAGTTTGGTTGAATTTTGTCATGATCATTTTTTATTTTATTTTTTTCCCTGCAGCGGGGGCCTGGAGTGTGGATTTAGAAGCCGAGCATGAGAACTGCCGTCTAGAACAGATTTGGGGCAGGTCCTTTCACAGCATGCCTCAAAAACATGCTATTTTTGCCGCGTGCTGGGATTTCCCCAGTGACGCACGCACAGCACACTGCTGGTGTTGTGCTAGAAGCCGGCTGAGCAGCTTTTGCCGGTGGCCGGAGACTTCACACCCTCCTCTCTGTCCCCTCTCCTGGTTGCGGAGCTCACCCTCCTTCAGGAATATTGATGGTCTTTCTTTGCTTCAAGAAGTTAGGTCTTAGCCGGGCGTGGTGGCGCACGCTTGTAATCCCCGCGCTTGGGAGGCGGAGACAGGTGGATCGCGCAGGTTCGAAGCCAGCCGCGCGCGCTGGCTTAGGAGACCCTGTTTCCAAATAAAAATGTAAAAATAGGTCTGGGAGTGTGGCCCGGAGGTAGAAGGGCTTCCAGGAACCCCAGTACCACCAATAAATAAATAAATAAATAAATAAATAAATAAATAAATAAATAAATAAAATAATATAAAATAGGTCTGGGAGTGTAGTCCAGAGGTAGAAGGGCTTCCAGGAACCCCAGTACCACCAAAAAAAAAAAAATAAATAAATAAATAAATAAATAAATAAATAAAATAATATAATATAAAATAGGTCTGGGAGTGTAGTCCGGAGGTAGAAGGGCTTCCAGGAACCCCAGTACCACCAAAATAAATAAATAAATAAATAAAATAATATAAAATAGGTCTGGGAGTGTAGCCCGGAGGTAGAAGGGCTTCCAGGAACCCCAGTACCACCAAAAAATAAAAAAATAAATAAATAAAATAAAATAATATAAAATAGGTCTGGGAGTGTAGCCCGGAGGTAGAAGGGCTTCCAGGAACCCCAAGGTCTTCATGCAAACCCTCTAATCCCAGTACTTAGGAGGCTAAGACAGGAGGATCCCAGGTTCGAGACCAGCCTCAGTCACTTAGCAGAGTTCCTCAGCAACTCAGTGACACCCTGTTTCAAAATAAGAAAAGGAAGAGGTCTGGGGTATATCTTGGAAGTAGAATGCCCTCCCCAAGTTCAGGTCCCAGTACCTCCACAACAAAACAGGAAACGAAACACCCACTTTAGCTCTTCAGCCAAGTGGGGTGGGCACTCCTGTAATCCTGGTATTTGAGAGACAGATGCAGGAGGATCCAGAGGTTCCAGGCCAGCAGCCCCAGCAACTCAGCTGGACCCTCAGCAACTTAGCAAGCCCCTGTTTCAAAATAAAAAATAAAATAGGTCTGGGACTGTAGCTCCCTGGGTTCAATCCCCAGTAGCACTAAAAAGGAAAAAAAAAAAAAAAAGTTTTTCACGTTCATTCAAAAATTCTTAACTTCCTCCTCTTGCCTTTAAATACCCCGGTTCCCTCATCAACTGGCTGCTCGTGAGTTTCTGTTCCAAGATCCTTTCCGACCTTCAGACTGAGAAGGAACCTAACATCCTCAAAGCGAGCTCTGGGTCCTCCACCCCCAGGCTCAGCCTCTGTAAATGGCACAGAGCATCCGCAAGTCAAAAGGAAGTCAATTCTTGTTTTTTTTTTTTTTTTTTTTGGTGGTACTGGGGATGGAACCCAGGGCTATTCTACAACTGAGCTACAACCCCAGCCCTATTTTTTATTTTATTTTATTTCATTTTATTTATAAGTGAGATGCAAAGGGCCTCACTAAGTAGCTGAGGCTGTCCACGACCGGCGATCCTCCTATCTCAGCCTCCCAAATACTGGGATTACAAGCGTGAGCCGCCACGCCCGGCTATGGGAAAACTTTAAATGTCCTTCATCGACGATTCTTTGCGGTTCCGAGCTATCGTTTGAATGCAGGAGCAGAAATCCCTATTTTTCCCCCTTTTTTTAGATCTTCTATAACATTTCGCATAGATGCCTAGTACACCCCAGGTAATTGCTTCATGGTTTCTTTGCCTGGTTGATGTGTGTGTGTGTGTGTGTGTGTGTGTGTGTGTGTGTGTGTGTGTTACTGGGGATGGAATCCAGGGGCCTTCTACTTCTGGGCTACACTCCCAGACCTATTTTATATTTTATTTGGAAACAGGGTCTCACTAAGTTGCTGAGAGCCTCACTAAGTAGCTGAGGCTGGCTGCGAACCTGTGAAATCGTCTTGTCTCAGCCTCCCAAGCGCGGGGATGACAAGCGTGCGCCACCACGCCCGGCTGCCCGGTTGATTTGTAAGCCAGGTTCTGCTCATTGCTGGGCTAACCTGGCGGCTCCCAGCCCAGCGCCTGAACGCATCTCTCCCAAGAGAAACCATCACATCCCTTAGCCTCTAAAAATATGACTTCTTTTGTTCAGGGAGAGAAGTTTTCTACCAAACCCAGTGCCTTCCTGTAGCGAGGACTTGCCGTGGCCCCTTTGGCCAGCGGGTTGCTATTGCAGAGGGCAGTGCCAGCTCAGTCCCTGGCAGCTCAGCCTCGTGTTCACACACGCAGAGGCGCCATGGTCTTCCAGGGACCTACTAGGTCCTGTGTGCCCACATATATCAAGGAGCGCCGGGGTTCCTTTCTCTACAGTAATTTTATGACTGTAATCAGGTGCCACAGTGAAATTCAGAGGATGCATTTTATATACATCTGCGTATATAAGTGCATGGGGTGCTTTCCCAGATCCGCCCGCCTCTCTCTCCCTGTACGCGATGGCGAGGTTGGCAGTGAGACGTTCCTAGAGGACACAGCGTTACTTGAGACTTCCTTCCTCAGCCTCCTCCATCCCCTCCCGGCCTCCGTACGCAAGCTCGCTCATTTATCTGAGATAACACAGGACCCTTTGCTGTCTGAGACTGGAAACTACATTGTGTATATACACCGCACTTTCTTTTCTTTTCTTTCCTTTATTTATTTTTATTTTTTTAGTGGTTGCACTCAAGATTGAAGACTGAACCCAGGGGCATTCTGTCTCTGAGGGATACCTTTAGTCCTTTTTTTTTTTTTTTTTTTTTTTTTTTTTGCGGGTCTGGGGATGGAACCCAGGGGCATTTGACCTCCGAGCTACAACCCCTGCCCTATTTTTTATTCTTTATTTGGAAACCGGGTCTCACTGAGTTGCAGAGGGCCTCACTAAGTAGCTGAGGCTGTCCATGAACCGCGATCCTCCAGGTCTCAGCCTCCCGAATACTGGGTTGACAAGCTTGCGCCACCACGCCCAGCTAGTCCTTTTTTTTTTTTTAAACGGTCCTGGGGATTGAACCCAGGGGCATTCCACCTCCAAGCTACTCCCCTATCCCTATTTCTTTCTTTCTTTCTTTCTTTCTTTATTTATTTATTTATTTATTGTGATACTAAAGATGGAAACCAGGGCCATTCTACCTCCAAGCTATACTCCTAGCCCTATTTATCTATTTATTTATTTTTATTTATTTATTTATTTATTTATTTATTTATTTATTGGTACTAAAGATGGAACCCAGGGCCATCCTACCTCCAAGCTACATCTCTAGCCTTATTTTTTCTTTTTTCTTTTTCTTCTTCTTTTTTTTCTTTTTCTTTTTCTTTCTTTCTTTTTTTCTTTTTTAATTTTTTTAATTTTTTTTTTTGAGATACTTGTGATGGAACCCAGGGGCATTCTACCTCCAGGAAACACACCCAAGCCCTATTTTTTTTATTCTTTATTTTGAAACCAGGTCTCACTGAGTTGCAGAGGGCCTCACTAAGTAGCTGAGGCTGGCTGTGAACTGTGATCCTCCAGTCTCAGCCTCCCAAATGCTGGGATTACAAGCGTGTGCCATCGCACCCGGCTCCTATTTTTTTATTCTTTCTTTATTTTTCTGTGGTACTGGGGATGGAACCCAGGAGCATTCTACCTCTGAGCAACATCCCCAGCCCCATTTTTTATTCTTTATTTTGAAACAGGGTCTCTCTGAGTTGTGGAGGGCCTCACTAAGTAGCTGAGGCTAGCTGCGAACCTGCGATCCTCCTGTCTCAGCCTCCCAAGTACTGGGTTGACAAGCATGCACCACCATGCCTGTCTGCCCTAAACCTTTTAAAATATTCATTCATTCATTCACTCATTCATTCATTGTGATACTGAGGATGGAACTCCGGGGCATTCTATCTCCAAGCCACATCCCCAGCCCTATTATTTATTTATTTATTTATTTATTTTTATTCATTAATTTTTTTGTGGTATTAGGGATGGAACCCAGGGGCATTCTACCTCTGATCTACACCCCCAGACCTATTTATTTATTTATTTGTGGTACTGGAGATGAAACCCAGGGGCATTCTACTTCCAAGCCCTAACCCCCAGCCCTATTCTTTTATTCTTAATTTTGAAACAGGGTCTCCCTAAGTTGCAGAAGGCCTCACTAAGTAGCTGAGGCTGCCCGCAAACCTGCGATCCTCCTGCCTCAGCCTCCCAAATACTGGGGTTACAAGCGTGTGACACCATGCCCGGCTATTTATTTATTTTTGAAACAGGGCCTTCTTAAGCTGCTGAGGGCCTCGCTAAGTTGCCGAGGCCTTGAACAGGGGATCCTCCTGTCTCAGCCTCCCATGTGCTTATATTACACACTGCTGCCACCCAGCCTGGATCATTCCACATTTTCCTTTACCTAGTCAACGACTGTCAGGCACCCAGGTTTTAGCCATTGCAAATTGAGGCGCACATGGATTTTGAGGCTTGTAATAAAATAAAAACGGCCTAGGCTCGGAGCGGAGGGCGGAGGCCTTGTTAGTATTTGCCGGCGTTCTTAAGATGCTACCCGTGAAATGTCGTCGGTGAAGCTTCAGTGCACCTGTCGCTTTGGATGTATTGTTTTAAAAAACGGATCCTCCCGGGGCCTGGAAGTGAGGCTCTTGTGCTCTCGGGAGGCCGTCGCCCTACCTGTCCTGGCCTGGACCTCAGCCACAGGGCTCCAGGCGGGTCTGCGGCAGCACACTGGACAGGCAGGTTTAATGACACCGGAGGAGGGACTTCCTGTTCTCCCTGACTGATGGCTGCCTGTTCTCCCTGACTGATGGCTGCTTGTGCTTTGGTCTTTTCTGCTGCAGGCACCACCCGATCACCACGAGAAGGAGAAGTACCTGGCGTGGATTACAACTTTCTGACTGTCAAGGAATTCCTAGACCTCGACCAGAGCGGGACTCTCCTGGAAGTTGGGACCTATGAAGGTGATTAGCCGCGGGCCCCGGGGCAAACGCCATTCCCTGTCCATGTCCCTAGACAGGACACAGGAGCCGGGGCGCTGCCTTCCATCACCCCAGTACTCAGGAGGCTGAGACAGGAGGATCACAGGTTCAAGGCCAGACTCAGCAGCTAAGCAGCAGACTCTCAGCAACCTAGTGAGACCCTATTTCAAAATAAGAATTTTTAGCCGGGCGTGGCGGCGCACGCTTGTAATCGCAGCATTCGGGAGGCTGAGACGGGAGGATCACGGTTCGCGGACAGCCTCGGCTACTTAGCGAGGCCCTCCGCAACTCAGTGAGACCCTGTTTCAAAATAAAGAATAAAAATAGGGCTGGGGGTGTAGCTCAGAGGTAGCATGCCCCTGGGTTCCATCCCCAGTACTGCAAATAATAAAAATAAATAAATAAATAAATAAAATATTTTTGAAAAAGGGCTGGGAGGGTAGCCTTGAGGGAGAATGCCTCCGGGTTCAGTTCTCTGTGCCCTCCCAAATTAAAGCAACAATAACAGGACATCACAGGTCCTATTATTAAGTAGGATTCATAGTAATAGAATACATAAAATCAGGCTTTGGGGGCGCTCTGACAATGGTTTCTATTTCTCCAGAAGGTTTCTGTTTTTTATCATGAGTTGGCGTGTGCATTTTGTTTTGTTTTGTTTTGATTTTTATGGTACTGGGGATGGAAGCCAGGGACATTCTACCTCTGAGCTATATCCCCAGCCCTGTTTTTTGGACTTTTTATTTTTGAAACAGGGTCTCACCGAGTTGCAGAGGGCCTCGCTAAGTAGCTGAGGTTGTCCGCGAACCGCGATCCTCCGGTCTCAGCCTCCCGAATGCTGGGATCACGAGCGTGCGCCGCCACGCCCGGCTATGTGTGTTGTGTTTAAAAGTGGACGTGCTCCGCGTTCTAGAAGTGCGGGAGAGACTATATTAATCACAGAAGGTGGCCTGATGGGCCGTGGTGTTTTAATCTTGAAGGAATGAAATACTGTTTTTGCTGCTAGCTGGATTTGGGCGTTTTTAAGCAGAAAATACATTTTATTCTTTATTTTGAAACATTCTCACTAAGTTGCTGAAGGCCTCACCTCGAACCTGCAATCTTCCTGTCTCAGCCTCCCAAGTACCGGGGATCAGGAGGGTGCACCACCACGCCCGGCTCCTGCTGTTTTTTTTTTCTAATGTTATGCTGATTTGCGGTCAGCATATAAGGTTCTCTTTTTCCACCTCTCTGCCAGCCTTTGTTAGTCTGGGTTATTTTGATAATCACCATTCTTACCGGCATGAGGCCGGATCTCCTTGTGGCTTTGATTTGTGTTTCTAATGATCAGCCTTGCTGACAACTTATTTTTTCTTGTTGCTTATTTATCTTCAAAATGTTACATGTTCTAAAAAAAACGACTGTAGTTTGGTTACTCTTGGGAGCGGCAGTGTCTGAGAAGTGGTGTGGTGTGATGCTGTTAACTCGGCCAGATTATTCATTGGGTCACAGTTATATGTTTCTCTTTATAACTCTTAAAATTAAGATTTATTGGACAAGCAAAAGGGCAATTTATTTATTTATTTGTACTGGGGATTGAACCCAAGGCACTGTACCTCTGAATTACACTTCTAGCACTGTTCTATTTATTTATTTATTTATTTATTTGTTTATTGCGGGTTTAGGGATGGAAACCAGGGGCGTTCTACCTCTGAGCTACACCCCCAACCCTATTTTTCATTCTTTATTTTGAAATAGGGTCTCACTGAGTTGCAAAGTGCCTCACTAAGAATCTGAGGCTGGCCTCGAACCACGATCCTCCTATCTCAGCCCCCTAAAAGCTGGGATTACAAGCGTGCGCCGCCACGCCTGGCTTACACTTGGAGTTTTGGACGGGCAGAGTGTGAGTGGGAAGTGGGAAAACAAAGGCTTGTGATTAATTTTATTTTTATTAGTATTATTTTTTGAATGTATGAGATCTGGCGCTGGGGAGTAAACCCCCGGGGGCGTTCTGTCTCAGAGCTATACACCCAGCCCTTTTTATCTTTAAATTTTAAAAACAGGGTCATGCTAAGTTGATGAGGCTGGCCTCGAACCTATGATCCTTTTGTCTCAGCCTCCCAAGTACCGGGATTACAGGTGTGCGCCCCGGCACCCGGCTAGGACTTGTCATTTAGGCGACAGCTTAATTTGGAAAAAGAGAAATGGGCTTTCTTTTTCGATTGTCTGTGAGATAAGTTCTATGCAGGCAGAGAAGACTTCGTCCCACTTTCCTCTGTTACTGGGATGAGGGTCGCTGTATCATGGCTGCCTTTTTAGGGGTGAATGCCAGGCCGGCGGTACCGAGTATCTATTTCAGGGTCTCATGGTTGCCTTTCTGGTGGGCCAGACCAGGAACCAAACCCAGCCCAGTCTGATGTCCAGATCCTACAACCCTTCCGGAAAAGCCCTAGAATATCTCGGGTGTAACAAATAATCCATCCGTCTTCAACCTAACTTCCTGGTGTACAAAAATAAGGGAGTAAATATTTTATAGAAAAATGTCAGTCTTGACCGAAACTCTGTTTCTGTGAATGCTGTCTGGTTATGGCTGTTGCAATTTTCTCATGCTTTAAATTAATCCTTTGCACTAAAAAGTGGAGAGCTTTTTGTGGAATGTTAGCCTTTGACCTTTTATTTTATTTTATTTTATTTTATTTTATTTTATTTTATTGGTACTGGGGATGGAACCCAGTGTCATTCTACCTCTGAGCTATACCCTGAGCCCTATATTTTAGTCTTTTTTAAAAATATTTTTTTGGTGGTCCTGGGGGTGAAACCCAGAGGCTTTCTACCTCCAAGCTATACTCCCAGACCTATTTTATACTTTATTTGGAAACAGGGTCTCACTAAGTTGCTGAGAGCCTCGCTCAGGAGCTGAGGCTGGCTGCGAACCTCTGCGATCCTCCTGTCTCAGCCTCCCAAGCGCGGGGATTACAAGCGTGCGCCACCACACTCAGCCAGCCTTTGACCTTTTAGTGGTTTAATTTTTCTGCCATCTGAGATGGCCCATCATTTATTTATTTATTTATTTATTTATTTATTTATTTGTTTATTTATTTATTTATTTATTTTGGAACTGACTGGAGTCTGTTATATGTTGACTCTTAACAAGCCGAGAAAGCAAAGCAGAATTTTTATTAAATGCCAAATACTGAGCCCGGCGCGGTGGAACATGTTTCAACCCTGGTCCTTGGGAGGCCGAGAGCGGAGGATCACAGATTCGAGGCCAGCCTTAGCAACTTACACCATTTCAAAATTTAAAAAGTGACACCGGGCACGGTGGCGCACGCTTGTGATCCCCGCGCTTGGGAGGCGGAGACAGGAGGATCGCACGGGTTCGAAGCCAGCCTCGCTGGCTTAAGAGACCCTGTTTCCAAATAAAAATATAAAAATAAGTCTGGGAGTGTAGCCTGGAAAAAGAAAAAAAAAAATTAAAAATGAATAAAATAGGGGCAGTTGGTGTAGTTCCGAGGTACAAGCCCTATTTTCATATACAAAAAAATAAAAATAAAATGCCAAATCCTATTGAAGGGAAAGTGCTGGGGGGATCCTTGGAGAGCCACGTCTGCTGTGGCCTGCCCCGGCCCAGCCCCGGGCTGGCGGTAGCTGTCTTTTGATGGACTCGAAGGTGCGGGCAAGCTCTGCAGCCCGCTGTCCTGTGCCCCGGCTGACCTAACGGGCCGTGTCTGCGATGCGGATAATCGCGAGCGTCCTCTTAGGAAGGACTGAACGCGCCAGTAATTGGGAAGGGCTTAGTGTCGGTCCGGGCAAACTCTCAATCAGGAGTAGTGATTATATTGTCACAGTCGACTGCCCGGGATCCCCACCCGGCCTTCTCCTGGGTGAGCCGGAGGACCTGCCAGCAAGATCCCTGCCTTTGCTTCCCAGACACGAACCATCTTTCGTACCTCTTTGACTTTCTTTCGTTTGGCTTCATACTGAGTCCAGAGAGGAAAAGCCCAGCTCACACCACAGTGCTCTTGAAAGCCAGGTGCTCTGAATTTTTTATATATAATTTTTATTATATATTTTTATTAAATATATTTTTATTTATTAAATATATAAATATATTTTTATTTATTAAATATATAAATATATGTTTTATTTATTAAATATATTTATTACATATATATTTATTACATATATTTTTATATATAATTTTTAATATATATATATATATTTTTTTGGTGGTACTGGGGTTCCTGGAAGCCCTTCTACCTCCGGGCTACACTCCCAGACCTATTTTATATTTTTTGAAACAGGGTCTCTTACGCCAGCGCGGCTGGCTTCGAACCCGCGCGATCCTCCTGTCTCCGCCTCCCAAGCACAGGGATTACAATCGTGCGCCACCACGCCCGGCTATATATAATTTTTTATATATAATTTTTTGTAATAAGTGGACTTGATTTCTGGGCGTGGTGGCAGCAGCCTGTAATCCCAGGACTTGGGAGGCTGACAAAGGACGATCACAGGTTAGAGGCCCATCTCAACAACTCAGTGAGATCCTGTTTCAAAATAAAAATAAAGCCGGGCGTGGTGGTGCACAGTAATCCCCCGCGCTTGCGAGGCGGAGACAGGAGGATCGCGCAGGTTCGAAGCCAGCCTCGCTGG
This sequence comes from Muscardinus avellanarius, assembly GCF_963383645.1. Classification (NCBI taxonomy): domain Eukaryota; kingdom Metazoa; phylum Chordata; class Mammalia; order Rodentia; family Gliridae; genus Muscardinus; species Muscardinus avellanarius. The sequence continues at coordinate 50,943,288 of NC_137804.1, read as the reverse complement.
CTTAAGAGACCCTGTTTCCAAATAAAATATAAAATAGGTCTGGGAGTGTAGCCCGGAGGTAGAGGGGTTCCATCCCAAGTACCACCAAAAAAATAAATAAATAAAAAATAGAAAAATAAAAATAAGAAAGGATTGGGAATGTAGTTCAGAGGTAGAATGCCCCTGGATTCAATCTCTGGTGCCCCCCCCCACACAAACAAATGAAATAAATAGAAAGGTGTGGGGTATAGCTCTAAGGTAGAATGCCCCTGGGTATTTAATCCCCAGTACCTTCCTCCAAAATAAAAATCTTTTTATCTCAGAAAGCTACACACCGATGCAATAATTCCTATAATAAAGAACTTAAAAAAAACTTAAAAATATATGTTAGTTGGGCGTAGTAGTGCATGCCTGTAATCCCAGCATTTGGGAGGCTGGGACCTGAGGATCGCGGTTTAAGGACAGCCTCAGCTACTTAGTGAGGCCCTCTGCAACTCAGTGAGACCCTGTTTCAAAATATAAAGAATAAAAACTGGGGCTGGGGGTGTAGCTTGGAGTAGAATGCCCCTGGGTTCTATCTCTAGTACCGCAAAAATTGTGTGTGTGTGTGTGTGTGTGTGTGTGTGTGTGTGTGTGAGAGAGAGAGAGAGAGAGAGAGAGAAAGAGAAATGCTTGCTCTCTTCCCCAAGTAACCACTGTTAATATATATAGTAGTTGCACATGTTCAGAAAATTTATTCTAGATAGCATTTACATCTGTGTTCCTGTGTACTCTTTTTATTTTATTTTATTTTATTTTATTTTATTTTATTTTATTTTATTTTATTGGTGGTACTGGGGTTCCTGGAAGCCCTTCTACCTCCGGGCTACACTCCCAGACCGATTTTTTATATTTTTATTTGGAAACAGGGTCTCTTAAGCCAGGGCGACTGGCTTCGAACCTGCGCGATCCTCCTGCCTCCGCCTCCCAAGCGCGGGGATGACAAGCGTGCGCCTCCACGCCCGGCTTCAGTGTATTCTTTTCTTGCCTTTTGCACTTATTACACCCGGGCGCTCTCCCCACGTTACCCTCGCCGTCCCTTTATAAATACGACACGGCGTCTGCTCCGTGGATCTGCTCAAGAAGTCCCCTGAGATGGACATTGAGGACGTCCCCTCCCTTCCCTTAGCCCCTCCCCACTTCTGGTTGATGTTATTATAAACAGTCGTTCAGTGAGCATCCTCGCCCAAATGTCCCCTGGCACTATCGTGGGAAGAACTGTTGGGGCAGTTACTAGCAGTGCCGGGTTTTTTCTTTTAAGATTAGGTCACCCAGATGGGTTTCCAGGCCCTAGACTCAAGCAGCTGAGCCGAGGCACTTCAGTTTCAAAGCCCTTTTATGCATATAAACAATTTATTTCAACAAGTATTTTGGGAGCCTTTATTTTAGCCTGAGCCCAGGGTTATGATACGCTGGACAGAAGACAGAAGCAGCTCTGTGTTGGAGGGTGCTGTGTGTGTGTGTGTGTGTGTGTGTGTGTGTGTGTTGTACTGGGGACTGAACTCAGGGGCGTTCTACCCCTGAGGTACACCCTCAGCCCTTTTGATTTCTTATTTTGAAACAAGCCCCTTGCCCAGTTGCTGAGGGGCTCGCTAACTTGCCGAAGCTGGCCTCGAGCCTCCGATCCACCTGTCTCAGGCTCCCAAGTCTTGGGTTTACAGGTGTGCGCCACTACGCCCAGCTGGCCTATGCTTTTTAGTTACTTACGTTTGCTAACATTCGACCAGTATGCTTTGTCTGTGGGGTGCCCTTCAGAGTGCCTGAGCCGAGCTGGGGTGTGGACGCGCCTGGATTCCCAACTGCTTGGGGAGGTCACTTGAGGTCACAGATTAGAGACCAGTCTGGACAGCACAGATCCTATCTCAGAGAAAAACCAAAGAGCAAACATGTGTGACTCACCCAGTCGGTTCTCCTTAAAAGCCTGTGAGAGCCAGGCATGGTGGTGCACGCTTGTAATCTCGGTACTTAGGAGGCTGAGACAGGAGGATCGCGGTTCACGACCAGCCTCAGCTACTTAGTGAGGCCCTGTTTCAAAATAAAGAATAAAAAATAGGGCTGGGGAGCCGGGCGCGGTGGCGCACGCTTGTAATCCCGGCATTCGGGAGGCTGAGACCGGAGGATCGCGGTTCGCGGACAGCCTCAGCTACTTAGTGAGGCCCTCTGCAACCCAGTGAGACCCTGTTTCAAAATAAAGAATAAAAAATAGGGCAGGGGGTGTAGCTCAGAGATAGAATGCCCCTGGGTTCCATCCCCAAATACTGCAAATAAATAAATAAATAAATAAATAAATAAAATACAGGGCTTGGGGTATAGCTTGGAGGTAGAATGCCCCTGGGTTCTATCCCAAGTACCACAAGAAAGAAAGAAAGAAAGAAAGAAAGAGGAAGGAAGGAAGAAAGAAAGAGAGAGAAAGGAAGGAAGAAAGAAAAGAAAGGAAGGAAGGAAGGAAGGAAAGTCTTTGAGGCCAGTCCCATTTACAGAAGACTCACTTGAGCCTCAAAGGCGCTGGCCATCTTGGCTGGGTTAGCCAGGTGAACTGGAGCTGGCACTGGATTCAGCCCCAAGCCCTCCAGCTGCAGGGTCTGCACCTTCCCACCCTCAGCCTGTGAGGCTAAGCAGATGTAAAGTGTTTTAAGCAAAGCCTAGAGCATTCTGAGAGGGGAGAAGTATGGGGCGTCCGGAATCCCGTATCAAGGGCACTGCGGGGGTTGCCCTGGAGGAGCGGTGCTGGCAGATGTGGAAGAGGACCGCTTGGGCCAGTACTGGAGCTCAGTAGTCAGCGCGTACCCCGAGGCCTGACTCCAGCGGGACCAGGCACGGTGCCCCAGGAGAAGGTTCCAGGAGGTGCTGCGGCCCCTTGAGCTCTGTCCAGTGCTGGGAAAGTCCGATGTCTTTAGCGGTCAAATGTGGTAGCCACCAGCCCCGCCGGACTCCCGGGACCAAGCGTCTGAATTTATTTATTTATTTATTTATTTATTTATTTATTTATTTATTTATTTTGGTGGTACTGGGTTTCCTGGAAACCCTTCTACCTCTGGGCTATACTCCCAGACCTATTTTTACATTTTTATTTGGAAACAGGGTCTCCTAAGACAGCGCGCCATCCTCCTGTCTCCGCCTCCCAAGCGCGGGGATGACAAGCGTGCGCCACCGCACCCGGCACAAGCGTCTGAATTTAAAATTTAATTTATTATCAGCTTAAGCAGCCAGGCGTGACTGGTGTCAGTGCCGTTCTGTGAGGAAAGGCGCAGGCTGGTAGGGCCCCTCCGCCTGCTCGCCGGTGGCTGCACGCAGCAAGCGCGTCTCCAGCTAAGCGCCTTTTAAAATGTGCGATCTCAACCTTCCCCAAGAGGACAGTGATCTCCTCTTGTGGCAACGCTCTGTGTTGTCAAGGAGCATGAAGCGGTAAAGCTGAGAGCCTAGAACCTCCTGGTCTTCGGAGGGGCCAGCATTTGCCTGTCAGAGCTGGAGAGGCCACAGGGCCTGTCCCTTTCGATGGCGCAACTGAGGTCCAGAGAGAGAAGACTGGGAACGCACCTGGCCCTGGTCACGCCAGCCACGGACGGCACAGGAGACCGAGGGGGTTGACAATCTCCTGCTGTCTGAAATCGGAGCCCTCTTTGTTAGCCTGGATGCTACTGACTCACTAAAGATAAGAAACGAACAGGGCGCCAGCAGGCAAAGGCCCATCGTGCCAGTACTTGGGAGGCTGAGATGGATTGCAGGTGTGAGGCCCGCCTCAGCGATTTAGCAAGGTCCCTTAGCAGTTGAGTGAGACCCAGCTTCAAAGTAAAAAATAAAATAGGGTTGGGGTGGAGCTGCGAGGTAGAATGCTCCTGGGCTCAATCCCTAGTACCCCCCAAAATATTAATAATAAAGAAAGAAGAGAAACTAAAGCAAGTATGGTTACAGTTGTAAATGGTGATGTGGGCTCTTTTGCGTATTCGACTAAAGTTGGTTGAATAGAAAAAAATAAAATTAATTGGCAGCTCGGTGCAGCTTGAACAAGCCTCTATTACAAAAGCAATAAGAAATAGAAAGAAAGGAAAAAGCAGTGTGCTGGCATGCATGCTGGAGAGCCCGGAAATGGTACTCTGAGCCCCTCTCCATCCGGGCCTTTAAGCAGATTTAGTATTGGTATGTTCTCATCAGCGTCGCCAAGGCAACGGGCCAGTGACTTACTCCTGAGGCGGGCGGCGCCTCTGTCCCCGGACGGCGCGCTTACTAAGCGCGGGCTCGAGAATCCACCTGCCTTCGCCTCTATGTATTGGGCAGCGTTGTTCGCTCATCAACCGGGGTGCTTCCGAGCAGCACATGGACTCACCTTTCCTACACCCAGGCCGGGCCACAGAGAGAGGAGGTCAACAGAGGCACTGATCGCCTCTATATTTTTAGGGCTAAAGGCTTTAATCGTGTCTAAGGCTCTTAATCTAGGTTGATCATTAGAACGAAGGGCAAAGAGAAAGCGAGGGACTCTGCAATGTAGCAGCTGCGCCCCTCCCTGCCCGAGCGCCCGCGCAGCACCCAGGCCCTGACAGCTTTTCACATTTTGGAAATGAATACCAAAGCCATTTTCCAATACTGGCACAGTTACTGACTTTATGGTTCTTGTTTTCTAGTAGATAAGACACGTCATTCAAATAATCAAACACGTATTCAGTTGGTTGATTGCAGACGTGTCGAGATCTATCAGGGCAGCCGGAGCGTGGTGGCACACACCTGTGATCTCAGTACTTGGGGGCCGAGACAGGAGGATCGCAGATTTAAGACCAGCTTCAGCAACCTAGTGAGACCCTGATTCAAAATAAAAAAAAAAACAAAAAAATCAAAAGAAGGGCTGGAGGTGTAGCTCAGAGGTGGAATGCCTCTGGGTTCTAGTTTCTGGGTTTCGGTCCTCACCCCTTTAAAAAAAAAAAAAAAAGCTCTTTTTTGTATGGTACTGGGGATTCAGCCTGATTTTTTTTACCCTTTATTATTATTATTATTATTAATTTATTTATTTATTTTGGTGGTACTGGGGGTGGAACCCAGAGGCTTTCTACCTCCGGGCTATACTCCCAGACCCATTTTTTATATTTTATTTGGATACAGGGTCTCACTAAGTTGCCGAGAATCTCACTAAGTAGCTGAGGCTGGCTTCGAACCCACGCGATCCTCCTGTCTCAGCCTCCGAAGTGCGGGGATTACAAGCGTGCGCCACCACGCCCGGCCTTTACCCTTTATTTTTGAAACAGGGTCTCACTAAGTCGCAGAGGGCCTCACTAAGTACAGGAGGCTGACCACCAACCCGGATCCTCCTGTCTCAGCCGCCCAAGTACTAGGATTACAAGCGTGCGCCACCACGCCCAGAAGAGAGCAGAATGTGGGCAGATTCCCTGTCTGTGGGATGGGCCCACGGAAGCCACAGTTAAAAGTTGAGTCTCTGAAGCCGGGCGTGGTGGCGCACGCTTGTCATCCCCGCACTTGGGAGGCGGAGACAGGAGGATCGCGCAGGCTCGAAGCCAGCCGCGCTGGCGTAAGAGACCCTGTTTCAAAAATATAAAATAGGTCTGGGAGCGTAGCCCGGAGGTAGAAGGGCTTCCAGGAACCCCAGTACCACCAAAAAAAAAAAAAAAAAGTTGAGTCTCTGAGCGCGCTGGAGTTAGCTTGCTGAATGCAGCAAATGAAACAGCCCAGAGCGCCCTGTGGTGTAGTCAGTCCTCTGGCAGCTGGAGTTGGGGTTGGCTTTGGTCGGCCTCGGCCTTGCTGGGGGAAGACCTCACCGATCTGGGAGCTATTTATGTGATTCAACAGCTGGATTGGGTACCATGTTGGTTAGGCTCAGAAAGAGGTAGAAAAGACAAATGGGGCGATCCTTCTAAGAAAAAGGCTAGTGTCTCTATCCTGTAACTGGGTAGATTCTGGCAGTGCCATCCATTAAGATAAACAATACTATAACTGGACCAGATCGTGCTGGGAGGGCCGAGTCCTGCCCAGCAGCTGGACCGCTGGCTGTCGGCCTACTCTCAGGAGAGCAGAGCCTTCGGCCCCTGAGAACCTGACCCCCGTCCCCGGCCAGTGTGGACGTCATTGGTAGAGCCTCCGATGGGTCCCTGATCTGCGGGTTCAACCTCATCCTCCTTCCGTCACCAGGCAGAGCAGATACAAATAAGCTCCGTGGCCCGACGCCCTAATCGTGGCACGCCGAGCTAATTTATTTGATGAGGTCCTCAAAATGAATGGACATGCAACTTTCCCTTCCCCCCTCCCTCCTGCCTCAATTTCTTTTATTTTCTGTTGACATTCCGCCCCGCAGGACAGGTTGCCGCCTGGGCCAGCCCGCGGGGGCCTCTCTAGGGGAGCTCTGACAAGGGACAGATGATTCGGTCTGTGGGGCGGTTCTGAACATGGCCGTTTTACAGATGCCGCTGGGCAGAAGAGACTGATTATGCGCTTGGAGCCCCGCGGAGGTTTTCCGTCGGCGCACAAGTGCGGCGCCCGGGTGACATTTCCAATTGGAGTTATGGGTTGCATATTTCTGCATATTAATTAGGAAGGGGATGTCAGCAGTCAATAAGGTTTTTGTTTTGCTTTCTGGAGGGTCTGTAGAAAATCAGCTGCCAGTGGGGACCCAGAGATTAAAGCACGGGTGAAGAGCTGTGTGTTCGTCATTGAAGAGGTGGAAACGGTCCGGAGTCCTGGTTTTTGGCAGGATCTGGAAGCCGTCTGCTGTGATAAGCTCTGTTGGCAAAGTCTGCCCCGGAATGTTCTCTGTCGATAATGAAAGTCGCCAAGGGAAATCTGGACCATCCCCGGCTGCTCCTCTGGGGCCAGAGAAGTTTTTCCGAACTCCCCACTTGGAGGTCCCCAAAAATCGCTGCAGCTCGGAGCATCGATGTCGGAGATAGACAGATTTCTGCGTTGCTAATGCTCGTCGTTGCGGAGGAATTGCGAAACTCTCCGTTTCTTCTTCTCAAAGCGGGCCTGGCTGGTACCTTGTTCTGTTCGATTGCTCTGACTGTCACCTGTGTTCTTCTTAGTCTCGCATTCAAACTCATTGGCCTTGGCGGACGCGTAATGATAGGACGTTGGTCTACGATCCTTCTGTGTACGCAGGTTATGTTTTTACAAGGTGGGGCAGGTCGCAAAAGGAACCATAAAGAGAAAGCGCCGGGAGCTTTGTGAATGATAGCATCGGGTGTTGCGCAAGCCAGCGTCAGGTAGATGTCACGACAGAAAGGGAGGAGGTCGCCAGGAGTCACGTTGATAAAAACCGGATTGGTGGCGATGCAGGGATGTACTAGGATCCCAGGCTGGAATCCACATGTTTGCTTTGCCTGGAACTGTCTCTGCTTGTTCGTTACTGTTCTGCAGTATGCGCTTGGTACGGAGTCAGACCTGGGGGCACAGAGGCGGTGGAGCACGGGGTCCGACGTGAACAGTCCCGCGTGTCTGGAAACACACACCCCTGTATTCCCAATACTTGGGAGCCCGAGACGGGAGGATTGCAGGGTTGAGAACAGCCTCGGCAACTTAGTGAGCTGCTCAGCAATTTAGTGAGATCCTGATTCAAAATAGAAATAAAAGAGGCTGAGCCGGGTGTGGGTGGCGCAGGATTGTAATCATCGCAGCGTTTGGGAGGCTGAGACAGGAGGATTGCGGTTTAAGGACAGCCTCGGCTACTTAGTGAGGCCCTTTGCAACTCAATGAGACCCTGTTTTCAAAATAAAGAAACAAAAAGGCTGGGGGTGTGGCTTGGAGGTAGAATGCCCCTGAGTTCCATCCTCAGTATAGCAAAAGAAAAGAAAAGAAAGAAAGAAAGAAAGAAAGAAAGAAAAAAAGAAGTCACTGGCTATGGTATATCATCTTCCTATAATCGCCCCCCAGCACCAGAGAAAGAGGAAGAGATGAGGATGCTCATGACAGCTGTGATCTAGTCTGTGGGGTCACAGCTCTTTCTAGGAGGAGTGGGTGGGAATGGGGCACGGGTCCAGGGATGCCCGGGTACCGAGAGCTGTGAGGAGGGGCTCGCTATGCACCCAGGGTCTGAAAGGATCAGGGCAGCGATGGGGACAGAAGCCTCTCTCTCTGTGGATAACGCCTGCTGGGGCAAGGGCCATCACCCTGGGCCTCGAGGTCAAGGAGAGACAGAGTGCTGGCATCCTATAGGAATATCTGCACTTTATAGTTGCTGAGATTACAGGTCTGTGCCACCCCGCCTGGCTCCAATTTTACTATTTATTTATTTTGCAGTACTGGGGATGGAACCCAGGGACATTCTACCTCTGAGCGACAGCCCCAGCCCTGTTTATTTTTTATTCTTTATTTTGAAACTGGGTCTCACTGAGTTGCAAAGGGCCTCGCTAAGTAGCTGAGGCTGACCACGAACCACGATCCTCCTGTCTCGGCCTCCCAAATGCCGGGATTACAAGTGTGCGCCACTACACCCAGCACAGCCAGTTCTGGAAACAGCAGTAGAGAGCCCCAAGCACCCGCCCCCCCCGCCGCCCCAGGAGGGAGCAGAGCCATCTCCGAGGCTGTGTGACGGGCAGCAACATGGCTGGAGGCTGCGGGGCGCCGGGCTGCCGTCTGTCTCAGTGTCTGTGCAGCCCGCCCAGCAATCCCTCAGTTAATCCCCCCCTTTTTTTTCTCTTGGTACTGTTGACTGAACCCAGAGGCATTCTACCTCCGAGCTACACCCCCAACCCTTTTGATTTTGAAACAGAGTCCCGCTAAATTGCCAAGTTTGGAGCCTCCAATTTGCTGAGCCTCCTTTCTCAGCCTCCTTTCTGAGCCTCCCAAGTACTGGGATTACAGGCATGTGCCACCACTCTCAGCTTCCACTAGCTTTTAACTGATATATCACCCTTGAAGTGGTTTTTACTTACTACACCAGCCAGCGATCCAGCTGTCCTCCACAGACTGTAACTCTCCAGAAGGTCCAAGTTTCTGCCGTGGCTATGCTTGGCTTCATTCTGAGCAGAATGGGAACTCGTGGTAAAGGGAGAAGATTTTGGAAGGCAGGAACTGTGATCCCGGGTCCTGGGAACCCAGGCCCATGGGATGAGAGGGCAAATAACAGGCTCGGGCAGAAAAAGGTCCCGGGCCCAAGTGCGTTCGCCCCAAGTTGACTCCTTCAGAGACGAGTTTGTAGGCCTTGAGGATCTGGGGGGGTTTGGGGCTTTGGCTCATTTACGGGCATGCCTCTGTGTCTATTCCTGCTTCTGTACCGCAAAACCCAAAGATACTGTTCAGAATGGGGCCGAAGGTGTTTGCCAGCCCGGAGCAGGAGCCGTGATTTCTTTGCAGAAATCTTAGTTTCTTTGGGTATGTTGGGCAAATTGGCTTTGACGTGAATTTATCACCAAAAGCCGGTAGGAGATGGAGTTTGAGAGGACAGTTTGGTACTGAACACCCGGGCCTTAGTTAGAAATAGCCCAGTTTTAAATGATGGACATTAATTAAAATTATTTTAAAGTAATGTATATGGGGGGGAAAAATCCATCTCTCTGCAGGAAAGTTTGAATACTCTGAAGTTAGAAACCAGTAGATGGAAGCTTTTCTGTATGAAATGTTTGAAAGTTTGAAAAGATGATGTAATAGCAGCATGTTGTACTCATAGTCCCCGAAGAGCCAGGTGTGGTGGCGCATGCCTGTAAGCCCAGCACTGTGGAGGGCTAAGACAGGAGGATTGTGGGTTTGAGGCCAGCCCTTAGGAGACCCTGTTTCAAAATTAAAAAAAAAAAAAATTAAAATTTAAAAGGGCTTGGAAGTAGCATGCCCCTGGATCCAATCCCCAGTACCAAAAATGAAATAAAAATAAAATAAAATAAAATACATAGCACCTTCTAGTTGACAGAGTGCCTTCACAAACTCCGGAGGAGTCAGGGGTCAGGATAATCTAGAGATCGCAGTTCCCCATTCTTCTAGAGAGGCGCCTGCATGAGGCTGGAGGACTCGGCTTGGTTACAAGCAGGCTAGCTGGTTCGTTTTTCCAAACAGTAAACAAGATTGTCAGTTACCATGTGCCAGATGCGTCAGAGACTTTATCTTATTAGTTGTCAACACGGCGTGGTACGGGCTCAGTTGTCAAATTAGAATCCCACAGTGCCGACAATTAGAGGCTCTTCTCCAGCCTCCCCAGAGGCCAGCCTCCGCGGGGGCCAGAGGCCTTACACGGGCCATCTTGTATTATCTGCATAACTCTCTCTAGATGTGTCATGGGAAAACGTGACAATTTCTAGTGTTCTTGGCTTACAAGGCAGAAAGGTTTAAAGGCTTAAGTCACATGAACTCCAAGGTATTTGGATCCATTTTTTTTTAACTTCGGAGCACTCTGATATAAGCCACTTTTGGTACCATGTAGACAATAGAGAGGCGGTAGCTTATGGCTACAAACATAACGCAAAAGTAGACGGCAGACACATATCTTAAAGCTTTAACTTGCCAGGCATCGAATCTCCGTAGATAACTAAATGTAGATCCAGGTGTATAATCTTCAAAATTAAAATACAACCTATCACAGATGCCTATCATGTAAATTGAAAAAAGGGGTGAAAGAGAAAAAGCATTTTTTAAAATACTTTTTATTTGGAAACAGGGTCTCTTAAGCCAGAGCGAGGTCGGCTTCACACCTGCGCGATCCTCCTGTCTCCGCCTCCCAAGCGCAGGGATGACAAGCGTGCGCCACCACGCCCGGCGAGAAAAAGCATTTTTTAACTATACTCACTTATAAGACAAAATCAGACTCACTTATCTTTTTTGAATACTAAGTATAAATATAAGGGGGGAAGAAATTAACATAAGGCAAAATCTCAAAAGTGCCCCTCCCCCATTGGCAGTAGCCACCATGGCCAGAAAGAGAGAGAGAAACAGAGAGAAAAAAATCTTAGCTAAGGATTGGTTTTCCAACACTCGCTAGTTCGATCCAACAGGCAGCAGGAGGAGGGAATCACGCAGTGGTGGACGGCTCCGCGGCCTCCTGTGGGTCACTGCCGGGACGCAGGACCCTGGGGTGCCTCCTAGCGCATGCCTTGGCCCTCATGAAAGGGGAGAGACAGAGGGCAGAGGGGTGGCTGGAGCCCCCTCTCCTTCCCGGACGGAGGCCCGGGCAGTAGGCAAAGCTGACCAGTGCGTGGCCCCATTTGTTGTAAGGGAAAATGGACTCACCTCGCTGACCCACACATCTCACTAAACTCCCCTGGCACGCCCCACACTCTCCACACACAAATAGAACATTTAAAAACAGGGATGAAAAAAATTTTTTTTTAGTGGACTTACTGATGTCAATTTCTCTGAATCTCCCGGCTGGCTCGCCAATAATTATGTCATGGGAAATCATGACAGTTTTGTAGGGCTCTTGGTTCATGTGGCAACCCGGGTGTGGTGGCACAGGCTTGGAATCCCAGTAAACGTGGAAGGCCGAGACAGTGGTTGAAAAACAACTTCAGCGTGCACCAGTCAGAGCAAAGACAGAGGCTTTATTTAGGAAAGTGAGGGACTGGAGGCGGAAGGCAGGCCATCTTAAGAGTGGGAGCGTCCCAGCAAGGGAGTCTTCGTGGCCTTTTCGATTCTTTTCTAGAATCCTCATGAGGGGGTGGGTGGGGTTGCACACTGGATGTTTAGACTTCCTCTTAATCTTCAGGTTTCCCTGGTAACTAGAAAGGGTGATGGGTGGCTGGTGTCTGACTTGTTCTCCCCCTGGACCGTTTGTTTACTAAGCATCTCAGGAATCTCAGGTTTGGAGAGGGGCCTTGGGATTAAGGACATGGCGCACTGAGTCTTCTGCCTAAGACAGAATACACCCTACAGGATGGAGTTGGAGATTATGAACTTTCCAGATTTCAAAACTTTTTCTTTCCTTCCCAATCCATCTCCTTTCTACTTATTATTATATTTCTTCCGTCCTACCTCAGATGGAACCCAGGTTCTCTTAGAATTTCAACCTCAAGGTTAAGGGCAAAGACTCCATCTAAAAAAAATAATGGCCACCGTTAATGGGGAGATTTGAACTTAGACCGCCTCTTCCAAGCTCTCTATTGATAAAGGATGTAGAGGTTCCCCAGCACTGCTCATACCTACGTTAGACTCAACTAAAGGCAACTGATGATGTTTGAGGGTTTTTTTTTTTTAATCTTCTATAAGAGCGGTTTTGTATGGTTCTACCTAATACTAAAGCACTTTATCTACTCCAGAAATATCAGCCAGAAATAGGAAACAGCTCGAAACACCAGGGTTCGTCTGTGCAGATGCGTCGACGAATTGGTCCATCATCTACTGATGGAGAAAGACCTTGACCTTGAGAACCGAGAGCAGGTGCCTGTTGGAGGAACCACACGTATTTGCCAGACTTGGGTGTTCTCGTTATTTACTTCTGTCTTAAATGGCAGATGTCAAAAATTTAATTGATTTTTAAATGATAATAATTTTATGAATTCGACTTCGCTCTAATGTCAGCGAAACTGAGTGATGGGGTTATAAAATTATAATTATGAAATTAGGAGTAAAGAGTCCCATCCTTCAGTTACATTTTCAACAAGCTTTTATTTTTAGATATTAGTTTAACATCAAACTCGAAAATGTACATGCTGTTTTGATATCCCAGTGACTGGAAGGACTGGGACATATCTGCATATGTATGTATATGTATGTGTATATATAAATATACACATATGTGTGTATATATATGAAATAAGCATGTGTATATGTTGTATCTGCACATATATGTATATGTATGTATATAAATGTACACCCATGTGTGTATATATACATATAAAATATGTATGTATCTGCATATATGTGTATATGTATTTGTATATATAAATGTACACATATTTGTGTATATATACATATGTATATATATGTATATATATATTTGTGTGTGTGTGTATGGCACAGGGTTGGAACTCTGGAACCTTCTACCTCTGGGCTATACACCCAGCTCTATTTTATTTTTCTACGTGGAAACAGTATCTTGTTAAGTTGCTGAGAGTCTGCTGCGGGGGCTGACTGAACCTGTGATTCCCCTGTCTTAGCCTTTCAAATACTGGGACTGTAAGTATGCTCCATGATACCCAGCTAAAAAGGCAGCTTTTAAAGGCATTTATTTATTTATTTATTTATTCATTCATTCATTCATTCATTCATTCATTCATTCATTTTTGTGGTACTGGGGATGGAACCCAGGGTCATTCTACCTCCGAGTTATACCCCCAGCCCTATTTTTTATTCTTTACTTTGAAACAGTTGCAAAGGGCCTCACTAAGTAGCTGAGGCTGTCCGTGAACTCAGATCCTCTTGTCTCAGCCTCCCGAATGCTGGGATTACCAGTGTGCGCCACCATGCCTGGCTTAAGGCACGTGCCTAGAACCCCAGTACTTGAGAAGCAAAGTCAGGAGGATCACAGGTTCAAGGTCAGTCTCAGCAATTTAGTGAAATAAAAAGAATAGGGGTGCAATTAGTAGGTAGAATGCTCTTGGGCTCAATTCCTAGTACCATAAAAATTAAAAATAATAGAAGGCATACATCGCCGGGCATGGTGGCACACGCTTATAATCCCTGCACTTGGGAGGCGGAGACAGGAGGATCAGGCAGGTTCAAAGGCAGCCGTGCTGGCTTAAGAGACCCTGTTTCAAAATAAAAATATAACATAGGTCTGTGAGTGTAGCCCGGAGGTAGAAGGGTTCCATCCCCTTCTACCAAAAGAAAATAAAAATAAAAGGCATACATCATATTGCTATTATACTTTTCTAGATTTTTCTGCTACAAGTATAAAATGCACACGTCTATTAAAATGAGAAAATAGGGCTGAGCATGCATGCTTGTAATCCCAGTACATGGGAGGTTGAGTCAGGAGGATTACAGGTTCGTGGACAGCCTCAGCTACCTAGTGAGGCTGTCTGCAACTCAGCGAGACCCTGTTTGAAAATAAAGGATGAGCCGGGCGTGGTGGCGCACGCTTATAATCCCAGTACTTGGGAGGCTGAGACAGGAGGATCACAGGTTGGCGGACAGCCGCGGCTACTTAGAGAGGCCCTCGGCTACTCAGTGAGCCCCTATTTCAAAATAAAAAATAAGCCAGGCGTGGTGGCGCACGCTTGTAATCCCCGCGCTTGGGAGGCTGAGACAGGAGGATCGCGCAGGTTCAGAGCCAGCCTCAACTACTGAGTGAGGCTCTCAGCAACTTAGTGAGACCCTGTTTCCAAATAAAGTATAAAATAGGTCTGGGAGGATAGCCTGGAGGTAGAAAGCCCCTGGGTTCCACCCCTAGTAACACGGAAAGAAAGAAAGAAAGGAAGAAAGAAAGAAAGAAAGAAAGAAAGAAAGAAAGAAAGAAAGAAAGAAAGAAAGAGAGAAAGGAGGGAAGGAAGAAGGAAGAAGGAAGGGAGGGAGGGAGGGAGGGAGGGAGGGAGAGAGAGAGAGAGAGAGAGAGAAAGAAAGAAAGAAAGAAAGAGAGAAAGGAGGGAAGGAAGAAGGAAGAAGGAAGGGAGGGAGGGAGGGAGAGAGAGAGAGAGAGAGAGAGAGAGAAAGAAAGAAAGAAAGAAAGAAAGGGTGAGAGAGAAAGAAAGAAAAGAAGAAATAGGGCTGGGGTGTAGCTCAGAGGTAGAATGCCCCTGGGTTCCATCCCCAGTACTGCGATAATAAATAAATTAATTAATTAATTAATTAATTTAAAAAATAGGAGGCAAAAATCCAATCAGCGTGCCACTCCGAGTCACACTTAACACTCCGCTGGGATGGGAATCAAACCTTGGGCGGACGGCCAGCAGTGCCCAGCCGTCCTAGGGCGCCATGATCCATCCCACTGTTCTCTTAAAGTCCAGCCAGGGTTTGCTCCGCCCTCAGGACCCAGAGAGTCAAGCCTGCCATTCAGTTTAAGAGACGCCACGTGGTGTTCCCCCTTTAAGTCACTGCCCCCGTTCCCTGGTGACCAGAGGAGGTGACCTCAACTTTGGGGGCCTGTAAGGATGCCGGCAGCCATGAATTTTTATTTTCTCCAAGGCGCACTGTGAATGGGATTCTGCTTTCTGCAGGCTCCTATGTAGCGGAAGATGACCGATTGAAATTCAAATGTGAGGTGAAGGAAGGCTTTCTGGGTAGCACAGCCTCCTTTGTTTTTAGCCCTTGGGGATCCTTTGCCCCCCAAACGGGGCTCCTCCTCTCCGCTTCTGAAGTGACCATGTCTAGCCGGACAGGAAAGACGGTCGTGCTCACCCAATACAGCGCGTCCTGGTTTTACAGTTTGACTGTCTTTTTTCTTTTTTCTTCTAATGTGCCCAGAGATCTGGATGTGAGGTCTTTGAAAAAAAAAGAAAAAACAGTATTCATTTTGAAACATGCAAATGTGTCTCTCTATCACCTAGGAAACTATTATGGGACACCCAAGCCTCCCAGCCAGCCGGCCAGCGGGAAATTGATGAGGACGGATGCCCTGCAAAGCCTGCCGTCCGGCTCCACGCAGTCGACCCCGAAGCGAACCAAGTCGTACAATGATATGCAAAGTACTGACCTAGTCCACTCGGAGAATGAGGAGGAGGATGACGCTCCTGAAATGAACAGTAGCTTTACAGGTAAAGGCTGGGCCCTGGCCCGGAGCAGGTGTGCAGGAGGGCGGAGGGGTACGGCCCGGGGCTGGAGGCTCAGCAGGTGCAGGATTCAGATCACGGCCACACGAGCTCCACTCTCTTCAGCGTTAACGAGTACTTGGCTATGCTCCTCCACGATTTTTTTTTTCTTGTGCTGGGGATGGAACCCAAGGAAGGGCATTCTACCGCCGAGCTACACCCCCAGCCCTGTGTGATTCTTTATTTGGAAACAGGGTCTCACTAAGTTGCGGAGGGCCTCGCTAAGTAGCTGAGGCTGGCCGCGAACCTGTGATCCTCCCGCCTCAGCCTCCCAAGTACTGGGATGACAAGCGTGCGCCACCGCGCCAGGCTCCGAGGGTTATTTTAATGTCATCCAGATATCTTAAATGAGCCAGGCATAAATGTGTGGGGGAAAAAATCAAGACACATCAGTCTATTTTTGCTTTTGTCTTTTTAAAATAATACATTTAATGCATCAGCCTTTGTGTGTGTGTGTGTGTGTGTGGTACCGGGGATAACTACACCCCAGCCTTATTTTTCTTTCTTTTATCTTCCTTCCTTCCTTCCTTCCTTCCTTCCTTCTTGTCTTTCCCTCTTTCTCTTTCTTCTTTCTTTCTTTCTTTCTTTCTCTCTTTTTATTTTTCTTTCTTTCTCTCTTTCTTTTTTCTTTCTCTTTTTCTCTTTCTTTCTTTCTTTCTTTCTTTCTTTCTTTCTTTCCTGTACTGGGGATGGAACCCAGGGGCATTCTACCTCTGAGCTATACCCCCAGCCTTATTTTTTATTCTTTATTTTGAAACAGGGTCTCACTGAGTTGCAGAGGGCCGCACTAAGTAGCTGAGGCTGTCCGCGAACCGCGATCCTCCTGTCTCGGCCTCCCGAGTGCTGGGACGACAAGCGCGCATCACCACGCCCGACGCTATTTTTGTTTTTGCCTCTGACAGTTTCTCACATTGCTGAATGGCTTTTTAGTCAGCCTTGGGACATCTCCATAATTTGGAACTGATGACTGTAAAGTTTAATGAAATTTTTTTAAATTTCATTTTTTTCTTGAAGTTTGATGATACTTAGCGGACTAACAGTACCCTGCTTTCACACCTTTGTAAGTAGAGACGTAGGAGAAAATGTCGTGTGTCCAGTTAACTTAGGCAGATTTGACTATAGACTCTGAAAGGGAGAAAGGTAAAAAGCTATCCTAGGATTCTATCTGGTGTTTGCAATCTGTATTACATAGTGTCCATTACTCATGCTAGTATGTGTGTGTGTGTGTGTGTGTGTGTGTGTGTGTGTGTGTGTGTGTGTGTGTTACTGGGGATTGAACCCAGAGGCATCCTACCCCCATGCTATACCCCTAGCCCTATTTTTTATTCTCTATTTTTTATTTTATTTTATTTTGGTAGTAATGGGGATGGAACCCAGGGGCTTTCTACCTCTGGGCTATATTCCCAGATTTATTTTATATTTTGTTTGGAAACAAAGTCTCACTAAGTTGCTGAGAGCCTCACTAAGTAACTGAGGCTGGCTATGGACCCGGGAGATCTTCCTGTCTCAGCCTCCCAAGCGCTGTGATTACAAGTGTGCGCCACCACGCCCAGCTTTTATACTCTATTTTGAAACTGGATCTCACTAAATTGCAGAGGGCCTCACTGAGTAGATGAGGCCGGCCACGAAGCTACGCTCCTCCTGTCTCAGCCTCCCAGGCAACGGGAGGACAAGCGTGCACCACCTGGCCCGGCTTGGCTTTCTCTATGTAGGCCTACCTGCAGAGGTACGTACGTACAAGCTCAGACGCGCCTTGTGACACGAAGGGATTTTTCAAGGCCAAGTCCTCTGTATGTGGAGGTACAGCTTAGGTATTGCACACCTGCAGGGGGCGCCATTTGGAAGCAAGCCTGTGTGTTTGGGCTTAGTGTAGTGGCCCAGAACCCTTCAAGCATATTTTTCGCTCTGTGTGGGTTCAGCCTTATGCTTTTTTGTGGTACTGGGGTTGGAATCCAGAAGCATTCTACCTTCGAGCTATACCCCCAGCCCTATTTCTTATTCTTTTATTTTTTTATTTTTTTATTTTTTATTTTTTGGTGGTACTGGGGTTCCTGGAAGCCCTTCTAACTCCGGGCTACACTCCCAGACCTATTTTATATTTTTGAAACAGGGTCTCTTACGCCAGCGCGGCTGGCTTCGAACCTGCGCGATCCTCCTGTCTCCGCCTCCCAAGCGCGGGGATTACAAGCGTGCGCCACCACGCCCGGCCTCTTATTCTTTATTTTGAAACAGGGTCTCACTAAGGTGCGGAGGGCCTCACTAAGTAGCTGAGGCTGGCCATGATCCTGCGATCCTCCTGTCTCAGCCTCTCAAGTACTGGGATTCCAAGTGCACGCCACCACGCCCGGCTAGCCTTATGTTGTAGCTCAAAGTGTCACAAATCTGAAATGTAACTTAGATCTTTTCTCATACTAATCATTTCTTCTGTCCCCATACTTTGGTCATTACCTGGATAGACTCAGCCTCAGGAATGAGGCAGTTAGTTGACCTGTATGTCCTAATAAAACATTCAGGAAAAGTTTCTTCTTTCCTTCCTTCCTTCCTTCCTTCCTTCCTTCCTTCCTTCCTTCCTTCCTTCCTTCCTTCCTTCCTCTCTCTCTCTCTCTCTCTCTCTCTCTCTCTCTCTCTCTCTCTCTCTTTCTTTTGATACTGGGGGTGGAGCCCAGGGGCATTCTACCTTTGAGCTACACCCCCAGCCCTATTTTTAATCCTTTATTTGGAAACAGGGTCTCACTGAATTGCAAAGGGCCTCACTAAAGTAGCTGAGGCTGGCCCTGAACTGAGATCCTCCTGTCTCAGCCTCCCAAATGCTGGGATCACAATCTTGGACCACTGTGCCTGGCTAGGAAAAGTTTCTTATCATGGAATGCTGTATGGTCCAACCTCCAGCTTGCATGGTCCTCTCTGGGGTTTTGCCATAGCCTAACTTGGTGACAATGATAATTTTTGGGGTGTGTATGCTATCATTGCAGTGATGTAACTTACCCCTTTGTAGGAGATATTGGGTCAAAAGGCAGAAATGTCTTAGAACATGCCTGTCATCCCAGTGCTTGGGACACTGAGACAGGGAGATCGCAGGTTTGAGGTGAGGTTTGGCAACTTAGTGAGACCCTGTTTCAAAATAAAAAGTAAAATAGGGCTGGGGGAATATCTTCAGGGAAAGTGTTTAAAATCTTTGCCTTTCTGTTTTTCCTTGTATTTGTGTGTGTGTGTGTGTGTGTGTGTGTGTGTGTGTGTGTGTGGTATTGACCTAGGGATATTCTACTACTGAGCTACACCCCCAGCCCTTTTTATTTTTTATTTTAAAGCAAGTTCTCACTTAATTGCTGAGTTTTGCTAAGTAGCTGAGGCTGGCCTCGAACCTGCCGTTTCCCTGCCTCAGCCTCCCAAGTACTGGGATTACAAGCATGCACTACTGCACTTGGCTACGTTGCATTACCCTTTAAAGGATTTATGATTGAAAAATTGGGAGATTTCGCGTAAGAATACACATTGCCTTCTCTTGAAAAGCTCACCCTGGGGGCCCCTCTCTCTCCACTGGGCTGTACGGACTCGTTGCATTTATGCCCTGGCCTGCGCGGGTGGGTGGACGGAGGGCTTTGCACCACGAGGCGCTGCCTCCTTGGCCTGCTGGCTGCAGGCGACATCTTTGTTGAAATTCAAAGGTTCTAATGGTTCTAGAACATTGACAGGCCCAGCCCAAGAGAGAAAGTAAAACCCGTACTGAAGTCAGGACTTTGCCAACAAGAAGTGTTCACGGCGGGCTTCTTCTGTCTTTGGAGAACTCTCTGTATCTCTGACCTCAAAGTGTGATGCTGGTTCTGCCGGGGTCTCCATCATTTGAGGGCTTTAGAGATATACAGTCTGGACCCTTACCCCAAACCCGTTCTCGGGAGCAGGGAGCCACGGATATGCGGATATGCATTTGGACAATCTCTCCAGGTGATTTCTTGTCCGCCACAGTGAAAAGCGTACCTTCCAAAAGTGAGGACGTAATGAAGGGTTAGCGTCTAGGGACTTAAGGGTGGCTTTGTTCATCCTTCCTAGGCGGTGAAAAAAATTTTTTTTTCTTTTCATTAATTTCAAAATGTTTCTTTATTTTGGTCTATTTCACTTTCCGTCACTTCCAATTTATACTTTTTCTCCCCCCCCCCCCCCCCCCGCGGGTCTGAGGATGGAACCCAGAGGCATTCGACCTCTGAGCTACACCCTCTGCCCTATTTTTTATTCTTTAATTTGAAACAGGGTCTCACTGAGTTGCAGAGGGCCTCACTAAGTAGCTGAGGCTGTCCGCGAACCACGATCCTCCAGTTTCAGCCTCCCGAATGCTGGGATTACAAGCGTGAGCCACCACGCATCTGCACCGTGAGGTGTAGTTTGAAAAACCAGCTCGTGTTGGTTTAAGCAGGAAAAGTGGCCAAGCAATTAAAAGGGGGCGGAAGTAGCCGGGCGTGGTGGGCACGCTTGTAATCCCCGTGCTTGGGAGGCTGAGACAGGAGGATCGCGCAGGTTCCAAGCCAGCCTCAGCTCCTTAGTGAGACCCTGTTTCAAAATAAAACATAAAATAGATCTGGGAGTGGAGCCCAGAGGTAAAAAGCCCCCGTGTCCCATCCCCAATACCACACATACAAAAAAAAGAGGGCAGATACAGCCTTGATTTTTTTAGGCATCAAAGTCTCCCTCAGAGGTCCTAGACAGCGGTGTCCCGTGTCTTTTCATTGGAGTGACTGGCTTGTGGTTTGAGGGCTCAGTCCATGGTTGGCCGGCTCCAACACGCTCCAACATGGCGGCAGGGCCTGGTGGGGGAGAAGATGCTCCACTCATGGCAGCCGGGAAGCAGAGAGAGGAGACCAAGGGACCTGGGATGGAGACATTCCCCAAGGCCACACCCCCAGTGACCTACCCCACCTGCTTACAGTTACCACTCAGTAAATCTGTTCAAAACGCGAAGCCATCAAGTCAACTGACTCACGTGGGCCCGTTTCTCCACCTCTGAACATTGGTGCGGTGCCCAACATGAGGTTTCTTGGAGAACCTTCCAGATTTAAGCCATAGAATCAGTGTTCTCCCCCTCCCCTCTCTCCTTTCCCCCATGCGGCTTTCCTACTGTTGTTGGCCTTGCCAACCCACATCAGGATGGCCTCCAGCACCCACGGCTCCCAACTTGCCACCTACTGAACTTCAAGAGCCCCCCACCTGCGTGACCATTGAAGCAACACTCCCCAAACTGATTTTAATCGATTCGCCTTGTATCACACGCCTGTCCTGAACCAGCTGTAAAGGCCAAAAATGGTAGAACAGGCCTCATTGCAACGGGCCACCCGGACCACACAGGCGTGGAATGGGGGGCGAGTCCCAGGGCCGCCTGGGTGCTGGGTTGTCGTCTGCCACCATCTTGGAACGCCCTCCATTGGGGTTTCAATTCCCTTCACTCCATCCTGTCATGGGGAGCCCCTCAGCAGAGGCAGCCACGAAAACAGGCTGGGCTTATTCTTCAGTCGGCTTTCTCTAGATCAGAAATGTCTGCAGGAGAAGACATTTTTTGGGGAGAGAGAAAAATATCACTGCATCTCTGATTTATTGTCTTTAAGCCCCACGGAGACTGAAATTTAATATCCTCCACCGCTCTAAAAACTCAGCCAGAATGTCAATAATGCTGTTGCTGCTACTATGATGCCGTCATCCCCTGCGGTTCTAGTCTGTAAGAAAGCCGAAAGACTGCTCATGTACTTTTAAGTTGTGGAGGCCGGCCTCAAACCTGAGAACCTCCTATCTCACCCTCTCATGTAACTTGGGTTAAAGGTGCGCACCATTCTACCCAAAAGTCTTTGTTAAGGACCCGTCACATCGGTTCACCCCATGTGACACTGTTCTTGGGGTAACTGTCCTGGTTTTCAGGGAATGGCATTTTTAATTTTCCAACAGAGGCTCCAGTGTGACTCACCAAGAGGGCTAACTCCATATCCCAAACTTTTGTGTACTTTCCAGCTTCATTAATCAGCCTTTAATCTTTGCCAGTGTCTACCAGAAATGTTTTAAATAACTTACACAAAAAGGCCACAGTATCTGTGTTCTCAGCACGAGTTTTTGTTTTCTTTCTTTCTTTCTTTTTTTTTTTTTTTTTTTTTTTGGTGGTACTGGGGTTCCTGGAAGCCCTTCTACCTCTGGGCTACACTCCCAGACCTATTTTTATACTTTTTTATTTGGAAACAGGGTCTCTTAAGCCAGCATGGCTGGCTTCGAACCTGCGCGATCCTCCTGTCTTTGCCTCCTGAGCACGGGGGTTACAAGCCTGTGCCACCACGCCCAGCCTGAGTTTTTGTTTTCTGATAAAAGCAAACAAACCAGGCATGGTGGCACACTCTTGTAATCCCAGCACTTGGGAGGCAGAGACAGGAGGATCGTGGTTCAAGGACAACCTCAGGTACTTAGTGAGGCCCGCTGCAATTCAGTAATACCCTGTTTCAAAATAAAGAGTAAAAAACAGGGCTGGGGGTGTAGCTCGCAGGTAGAATACCAGAATGCCCTTGGATTCCATCCCCAGTACTGCCAAAAAAAAAAAAAAAAAAGGAAAGCAAAAAAATCTTTGAGAAATGAAATAGCATAACTCTTTGTGGAACCAGAATTCTGCAGGTGGAGTGAGAGAGGGCAGATCGGTGTGGGTTTTGAGTGCCTTCTTCCTTGAAGAGTCTGGGAGTCACTAATCGGTTTCTTCTTCGGTATTTCCAACATTGTGAGCAATGCATTATTTGAACATGTTTTTCTCCTCTTCTTTGTTTTGTGAAATTGTCTTGGTCTTTGTGCATGTGGATTGAGGATGGAACCCAGGGCCTTGGATGTGATAAAGACTCAGGATCTGTTCCACGGAGCCGCACACCAGCCTTTTTGCCATTTTGATTCTTTCTATGGAAAGACATTTGGCTATATGAAAGAAATTGTAATCAGTGGCTGACAATTAGGGCTGGATAAGAATACAGATGTAGCCTGGCATGATGATGCATGCCTATAATTCCAAGACTTGGGGCGCTGAGACAGGAGGATTGTTGCAGATTTTAGAGCCAACCTTGGCAACTTAGCGAGATCCTGTTTTAAAATAAAAAAATAAATAAAAAGGGATGTGGTGTAGCTAGGAGGTAGAACACTTCTGGGTTAAAAAATAGAGATAGATGATTGGATGTATGTATGTATGTATGTATGTATGTATGTATGTATGGATGGATAGGTAGGAGTAGGTAGATGGATGGATGGATGGATGGATGGATGGATGGATGGATGAGGTGATGGATGAATGGATGGATGGATGGATGGATGGATGGATGGATGGATGGATGAGACAATGGATGAATGGATGGATAGATGGATGGATGGATGCATGAATGGATGGATGAATGGACAGATGGATGAGGTGATGGATGGATGGGTAGGTGGATGGAGGATGGATAAGGCGATGGATGGATGGGTAAGTGGATAGATGGATGCGTGAATGGATGGATGAATGGATAGGTAGATGGAAGGATAGATGGATGGATAGATGGGTACATGGATGGATGGATGGATAGTGGGTAGGAGTAGGTAGATGGATAGATGATGGATGGATGGATGGAATGATGGATGGATGAGGTGATGGATGAATGGATGCATGGATGGATGGATGGATGGATGGATGAGACAATGGATGAATAGATGGATAGACAGATGGATGGATGCATGAATGGATGGATGAATGGACAGATGGATGAGGTGATGGATGAATGGGTAGGTGGATGGAGGATGGAGAAGTTGATGGATGGATGGATGGGTAGGTGGATGGAAGGATAGATGGATGATAGATGGGTACATGGATGGATGGATGGATGGATGGATGGATGGATAGATGGACGGATGGGTGTGTGGGTGTATGTATGTATGTATGTATGTATGTATGTATGGCTAGATGGGTAGGTAGATGTAGGTATGTATGTATGTATGTATGTATGTATGGATAGGTGGATGGATGGATGGATAGGTGGATGGATGGATGGATGGATAGATGGCTGGCTAGATGGGTAGGTGGATGGATGGATGGATGGATGGATGGATGGATGGATGGATGGATACAGTAGTGTACTTCCCAGTCTTGGAATAGGATGCTGAATATGTTTATGTTTGTTTTTTCTCTTTCCGCACGACCTGATTAAGCAGCCAATTCTGGGGACCAGGACGAGCACACTCTGCAGGACGCAGCAGTCCCCCCTGTCAACAGTAGCCTGGCTGCCACTCCCATCACGGACCCTTCTCAGAAATTCCCTCAGTACCTACCTCTTTCTGCAGAGGATAATTTAGGTCCTCTACCTGAGAACTGGGAGATGGCCTATACCGAAAATGGAGAAGTCTACTTTATCGAGTAAAGTATACCATTTTCTCTCTCTCTTCCCTTCCTTAGGAAGCCACACATGGAAACTAAAAGAACCGATTGCTCGCTGATGAGTATTCTTTTATAAGATTTAGTCAGCTTCATGTAAAAATGGGCAGTTAGCTAAAATATCCTAATTACTGCATCTAAAGATGTAAAGACGCACAGAGTGAATAATTTCCCTAAAGGGTTAGACAACTGAATCATGGTATATATGATTAATGTCATAATATATCCACCATTAACATAGGAAACTCTTTGCCAGTTTTTCCCTAATTGGGTGGCAGTTGTCTTATGGCTGAGTTTTGAGATTTCTTCGCTTATTCTGGAGACAGCTCCTTTATCATATTTGTGATTTGAGGACAGACTTTTCCAAGTCTCATTCTTTTTTTTTTTTAATGGTACTAACTATGTCTTTCAAAGAACAGAAGTTCTGTGTTTTGATGAAGTCCAATTGGTCAATTTTGTTTCCATTTTGAACGGAGCTTTTATGGTAGTAGCTAAGAAATTACCTAACCTGAAGTCATAAGGGTTTTTTTTCCCCTGTATTTCTGTTCAAGAGTTTTATGATTTTACATCTTATGTAGAGGTCTTTGATCCATTTTAAGTTAATATTTTTACATGGCACTGGGTGTGTGAATTTAACTTCAAGAATATAAATGTGAAAATAGTTCAAAATTATAAAACTTTTATGTAATTAAACATTTAATAAACGATATTTACAAAAAAACAGGGAACATTCTACAATTAAAGCCATTCTGCCGGGCGTGGTGGCGCACGCTTGTAATCCCCGCTCTTGGGAGGCAGAGAGAGGAGGATCGCGCTGGTTCGGAGCCAGCCTCGCTGGCTTAAGAGACCCTGTTTCCAAATAAAAAAATGTAAAAAAATAGGTCTGGGAGTGTAGACCGGAGGTAGAAGGGCTTCCAGGAACCCCAGTACAAAAAAAAAAAGCCATTCTAAGAGGTCAAAGATAATAAAGATAATGTGATTTTTCTAACCAACAGAAGTCAGTTTTTAAAATACAGTACTTTAATTCTATTATCTTATATTTGACACTGTGTTTTTATGTGTCATTAAAAAAAAAAAAAGCCAGGTGTGGTGGTACATGCTTGTAATCCCAGTCCTTGGGAAGCTGGAACAGGAGGATTACAGGTTTGAAGCCAGCCTCAGTAACTTAGTGAGACTCTCAACAATGTCATGAGACCCTGTTTCAAAATAAAGAATAAAAAGTAGGGCAGGGGGTATAGCTTGGAGGTCGAATGCCCTTGGGTTCCATCCCTGGACCTGCAAAAAAAAAAAAAAAAAAGGGGAAAAAGAAAAGACTGGAGTGTGTAGCTCAGAGGTAGAATACCCTTGAGTTCAATCCCCAATACCACCACCACAACAGAAAAGCAAATGGCGCATTAAAGTATTTTTTTAAGTATAGACAAATCTATTATGCTCATAAAGATGTAAATCGAAGGGCCACTTTTAAATGAATAGTAACAACCGGACTTGGTGGTGCACGCTTGTAATCCTAGCATTCGGGTGGTGGAGACCGGAGGATTGTGGTTCGTGGAAAGCCTCAGCTGCTTAATAAGCCTCACCTCCACAACTCAGTAAGACCCTGTTTCAAAAATAAAAAGACTAAGCCGGGCGTGGTGGCGCACACTTGTCATCCCCGCGCTTGGGAGGCAGAGACAGGAGGATCGCGCAGGTTCGAAGCCAGCCGCGTGCGCTGGCTTAGGAGACCCTGTTTCCAAATAAAAATGTAAAAATAGGTCTGGGAGTGTAGCCCGGAGGTAGAAGGGCTTCTAGGAACCCCAGTACCACCAAAAAATAAAAAATAAAAAAATAATAAAAAGACTAAAAAATAGGGTTGGGGGTGTAAGCTCGGAGGTACAATGCCCCTGGGTTCCATTCTTATAGAAGGACTCCTTATGTGTACACATGTGTATATTTTGAGACACAGAAGGAGTCCTTAGAGAAGAACATAAATCCTCTCACTTTTGTAAAATATACACATGTGTACACATATGCATTCTGTTTTACATGTGTACTTTAGGTAAAATTCTCTGTGTGGGAAAATTCCGGAAGTATCTGTTCACAGTTGGGTTTAAGTAAGGAATATATTTCCGAACCACATTCTGTATTTCTCTGGGTTTTGGATTTAGGGTACTTACCATAGATATTGTCATTAGAAAAAGAAAACGAGGAAATATCATTGCCCTAAACACATGAAAGATAAGAAAATGGCGTGCGTGTCAGCCTCCTTAAGAAGCTACCTGGGGAGGAGTCTGGGCAAAGACTTCGATCTTTTTCAACCCAGGAGAGGGACAAGCATGTTTCTTTCTTCATTTTGATGGCAAAGTCTCTAAGTCTCATGGTCATATCTTCTGGATTGAAGAGGATGCTGACCGGGAACAGACAGCAACATCTTTAGGGGCCAGCCTCCCCCTAACCATTTCACGTTCCCACCTTTTCTAAAATCTCCCGGTTCAGTCTGACTGGATGTGGGGAAGAGGGATCATCCTTGCCCTGAGCCAAAGAAGGAGAGCCATGAACATCATCTCAAAAAAATCCCCACTGTTTGTTCCTACCACTTACTAGTAGTGAGCTCTTGAAAACCCGAGTTGGCCTCTTGACACCTCCATTATTCCGTGTCTGCAAATGGAAGAGATGATTTCCGGAATCTCTCCTACCTCGTCGGACCGCCGTGAGGATTAGAGAGAGAGAGAGAGAAAATGGACACCATTTGGGGAACAATAATGAACTCTCACGGCTGTTACGGGACGAGTCTCCATCATCGTCACTGTCTGCAGTCATCACAGAAGACCTTCTGAATTGTTAAGGAAGAGCTGAATGACATCTCCGAGCTCAGCTTTTGCAATAAAATAAAATAAAATAAAATCGCCTTCAAAATAACGGCCATTAGTCAGGAAGGATTGTGCCGAGGAAAGCAAAGTGTCAGAGAGACGTTCGTGACGCAACGTACTGTACGAGACTCCGGTTCTTGGAAGAGAGGTGCGGATAATTTTATTCAAGACTGAACCGGGAGGTTTTAGAAAAGGTGGGAACGTGAAATGGTTAGGGGGAGGCTGGCCCCTAAAGATGTTGCTGTCTGTTCCCGGTCAGCATCCTCTTCAATCCAGAAGATATGACCATGAGACTTAGAGGAAGGAAATTTTATTAGCTCACCGTTTTCCTTGGAGATGTTGGGATTCAGTCCACGGGAACCTGGTATTTCAGGGAAGGGCTGCGAGAGGCAGAGAGAGGAAGAAAGCCCACGGGCTGCGCGCCCCACATCAGGGAGGCTTGAAACAAGAACGCACAGGGAGGAAGGGGAACCGTATATAATCCCCAGCCACAGCTCCAAGGACCACCTCGAGACACACCTTGCTGGCCTACGCCACCACCCAGTAAGTCTACTACAGAGGATCTATCCACTGCTGGGATTACAGCCCTCAGGACTCAGTGACATCGGCTCTGATCACGAACAGATAGCTCTTCCCCGGCCGTTCTCTGTCTAATGCTAACCCTGGCTTACCGGATTTGCTTCTCTTTCAGAACTGAATTTCGTGTTCAGCTGATGTGAATCCGGTATCTTGCTCACCTCAGGGTTATAAAAACTCGACAGCAATGTGGTTTATGACAAGTCCAGGGATCGGTCTGCAGCTATCAAATTTCGTGAACGTTAGGCAATTAGATTTACACCATTTAGGGCTGGGGGTATAAAGTAAATGATAGCGTGCTCACCTAGTACCCACAAGGACCTAGTTATGATTCCTAGCAACCCACACACATGCACACACACAGAGGCAACATTTCTAGTTTGGCCCAAATTATGTATCCTGGTAACTGGGTTAAGTGTCTTTCATTCTGAGAAACAACTTCAAGTATCTTACATTGCAGGGCAAGTTAAATTAGAATTAGATTTACGAGAGAGAGAGAGAGAGAGAGAGAGAGAGAGAGAGAGAGAGAGAAAGAGGGAAGAGAAAGTTTTACAGTTTGGAAGAAATCGAAAACATTGGAACACAGAAAGAACATTAAACTATCAAGCATAGAGACAGAGCCAGGTGAGATTGCACACACCTAAGACACACATCCCAAGTAGTCCTGGGAGGCTGAGACAAGAGACTTGCAGGTTCTCGGCCAACCTCAGCAATTTAGTGAGGCTCTCAGCAACTTAATGAGACCCTGTTAACAAATTTTTAAAAAATAGGGCTGAGCGTATAGTTCAGAGGTAGAAGGCCCCCAGGTTAAATCCCCAGTAACAGACACACACACAAATCAAGCATAGATTTAGCAACCTTGGATACTGTATGAAAAACAAACGTGAGCCAGAATGGTGGACCGCGCCTGTAAGCCAGGTACTTGGGAAGCTGAGACGGGAAGATGGGAGGTTTGAGGCCAGCCTCCTCAGCAACTTAGCAAGATTCTGCTTCAAACATTAAAAAGGGCTGAGGGTGTAGCCTGGAGGTAGAATGCCCTAATACCAAAAGGGAAGGGAGGAAGGGAAGGAGGAAAAGAAAGAAAGAAAGAAGGAAAGAAAGAAAGAAAGAAAGAAAGAAAGAAAGAAAGAAAGAAAGAAAGAAAGAAAGAACAATAAGAAATCACAAGAGGACTTGGAAAGAAAATCAAATAAAGCCAGCTGCTTGGGCAACGAGGGGAGAGGGCCTGGGGCCAACAATCCTGTTTTCTCTGGACTTCATTTCTCACTGACTTGGAGCCCAAGAAGCCAGTAACCCCGAAATTGCAATGGACTAAGAAAAAGTGTCCTGATAAAAAGCCTGCTTTCTCTAGCCGAAGGACCAGAAAGAGGGGCCGTCCTATGGCATAGAAGGCTTTTATTGAGCAACTGTTATGCGCCAGCCAGCAACACAGAAGAACCTGTGGTCCTATCGGACTCCGCCAGCCCAGCTAGCTGAGGTCAAGCGAGGGACTGAGTCCTCTCATCTTGATATCTGGGATCTGGAGCCCGCAGGGCGGGTCACCCTGGGCACAGTAA
Source organism: Muscardinus avellanarius (assembly GCF_963383645.1). Lineage (NCBI taxonomy): Eukaryota > Metazoa > Chordata > Mammalia > Rodentia > Gliridae > Muscardinus > Muscardinus avellanarius. Next base: position 50,914,289 of record NC_137804.1, on the reverse strand, counting down.
GGCAGACGCCATTACCACCGCCGCACACCAGCATTTTTTGTGTAGCGCAGGGGAAGCCTGGGCTTCCCCTCCATCTACGGGAACTGGCCTGCAGTTCCCACTGGGGTGTTATATCCCACTCAGGTGTCAACCAAGGAGGCCTAGAGGCGAGACGGGATTGTCGGTGCCATCTAGTGGTGAAGAGCCCACGCTCCGTGTGTGTGGTCCCTGAGCAGGGCGTCCCTCAGCCATGCAGGGATCAGTCACGGGTATCAACTCCCTTCCCCACGCAGGACTGCCAGGGGGCCCCTTCTTCTCTGGGGTGACTGAAAGCCCAGGGACAGCTGCCTCCAGGTCCAAGGTAGCACCACTTTTGTTGGGGGCCAGCTAGAAGATTTAGGTAAGACCCAGCATCCTGTATCATGGTACTGAAAAAATTCAGATTACTCAAAAAGTCAATGCTTGTACCAAGAACCCGGAAGATCTCAAAGCCGGGTGGGGGGCAGTCGGGAGATGCCAGTCTTGAGAGGACAGAGGGGTTAGAATTAACACAATTTTAATAAGGCGCCATGATCAAATATTTCAGTGAGCCATTATGTACATACTTGAAAGAAATGGAAAAAAATAGGACATTTGGGCAAAAGAGGGAAAAAAAAGTCCGAGCAAAGCATTGGAAGATAGACAAAGTGGAAGTTTTTGAACTCAGGCGTGCGGCATTCAGGATGGAAAGCTCGGTAGAGAAGTTCGCAGTCTCCAGCTGCTCCGCGGAATCAAAAGGGACGGAGGAGAGAGCCCAGGAACAGAAGGCGGAAAATAGAGATTGCCTGATGTGAAGAATTTTTTTAAAAAATAGGAAAGAAAAAGAACAGAGCTTCAAGGGTTTTTGGAACCATAAGAAAAGAATTAATGTTCTCATGGGCGGCGGCGGGGGGTGGTTGAAAGGGGAAAAAGTGCTTGGAAACTGGGCAGGGTGGTGCATGCCTGTAATCCCAGTATTTGGCAGGCTGAGGCAAAGAGGATCATGGGTACAAGACTAGCCACTGCAATTTAGTGAGACCCTGCTAATAATAATAATAATAATAATAATAATAATAATAATAATAACTCTTGAGGGTATAGCTCAGTGGTAGAGTGTCCCTGGGCTTAATAGCTAGTGGTACATCCTTACCCCCTCCAAAAACATGTGGTCACACCTATAATCCCAGTTCTTGGGAACCTGAGACAGAAGAATCGATCGCAGGTCTGATGCCAACCTCAGCAATTTAGTGAGACCATTAGCAACTTACTAAGACTTTGTTTCAAAGTAAAAAAAAATCAAAAGGTCTAGGGGTATATCTCAGGTAATATACCTCTGGGTTCAATCCCCAGTACCTGCCTCCCCCCCAAAAAAAAATAATAAACTCATGTCTCTCACTACAGTTACTCAACATTGTGCTGAAAATCTATCCAGTTTCATATGGCAAGAAATGGAAATAAAAGCCAAAATTGTAAAGGAAGAAATAAAGTATCCCTCTTTGCAGATTACATGATTATGTAAAAAACTACAGTTAATCTACCCAGAAAAAAATTGGTTGAGGTTAGCAAGGTTGCAAGATAAAAGATAAACATACAGGTGTTCGACATGTATGTATATACTATCAGTGCACCAAAACTTTAAATGTCATTTGCAGTTGCTAAAACAATAGTATTCAGGTATTAATCTAAGAAAATATAGAGGACTTTGTGTGCTGCGATCTCCAAAGTAATGATGAAAGAAATCAAAATCTGAATAAATAAAAAGATAATGTATTAGTGGGTGAGAAGATTCAAAATTGGTAAAGATATTAGTGTTCCCCCAATGAACATCTAAGTTGAATGCAATTTTTGCCAAAGTCTCAGTGAGGCTCACTGAAATATATACGTTGAAGCCGGGCGTGGTGGCACACACTTCGAATCCCAGCATTCGGGGGGCAGAGACCTGGAGGATCGCGGTTCACGGACAGCCTCAGCTACTTAGTGAGGCCCTCTGCAACTCAGTGAGACCCTGTTTCAAAATAATGAATGAAAAATAGGGCTGGTAGAATGCCCCTGGGTTTTATCCCTGGTACTGCAAACAAACAAACAAACAAACAAACAAACAAAAAATGTGAGGCTGGCATTCCACAGTGAGCTTTCAGCGATTGAGCAGGCCTGTCTTGGGCAGGAAGATGCCTCTCTGCGACACTCCCCAAGCCATTTTATTTATTTTTTTTATTATTTTATTTATTTATTTATTTATTTATTTATTTATTTATTTATTTATTTAATTTTTGGTGGTACTGGGGTTTCTGGAAGCCCTTCTACCTCCGGGCTACACTCCCAGACCTATTTTTTATATTTTTTAAATTTGGAAGCAGGGTCTCTTAAGCCAGCGAGGTTGGCTTGGAACCTACGTGATCCTCCTGTCTCCGCCTCCCAAGCACGGGGATTACAAGCGTGCGCCACCAACGCCCCGGCCCAAGCCATTTTATTATTCAGACTCAGGCTCCCTTCCGGCTAGTGTTTGCTGTTGGAGAGTATCTTGGCTTCATTTGAAGAGCAGATGTTCAAGTGTGTTGTAGACACATTCAGGCACATAGCTTCTACCATTGGACAAGTTTACCCCCCTTTTTTTATTTTTTATTTTTTTATTTTATTTTATTTATTTATTTATTTTTTTGGTGGTACTGGGGTTCCTGGAAGCCCTTCTACCTCCGGGCTATACTCCCAGACCTATTTTTGCATTTTTATTTGGAAACAGGGTCTCCTAAGCCAGCGCGCGGGGCTGGCTTCGAACCTGCGCGATCCTCCTGTCTCTGCCTCCCAAGCGCGGGGATTACAAGCGTGCGCCACCACGCCCCGGCCTACCCCCCTTTTTTTTTAAACAAATCTCTTTTCTTTCTTTCTGGATTTGCAGTCACAACACAAAAACAACATCTTGGTTAGACCCTCGGTGCCTGAACAACCAGCAGAAACCTCTAGAAGAGTGTGAAGACGATGGTAAGGACCTGGGAGGGGTGTGTGTGTGTGAGGGGGTCTGTGCACACGTGGGAATTGGAAACAGTGGCTGCGGGGCCACACGTTTTTTTTTGTTTTGTTTTGTTTTTTGATGGGGTACCAGGGATGGAACCCAGGGAGCATTCTACCTCCGAGCAACATTCCCAGCCCTATTTTTTATTCTTTATTTTGAAACAGGGTCTCTCTGAGTTGCAGAGGGCCTCACCATGTAGCTGAGGCTGTCCGCGAACCGCGATCCTCCAGTCTCAGCCTCCCCAATGATGGGATGACAAGCGTGGGCTACCACGCCCGGCTCCGATCTGTTTTTCTGACATTGACTTTTTTGCAGGCGATCTATCTTCTCAGCCCGGCACGGTGCTGCATGCCTGTGACCTCAGCAACTCGGGGGGCTCAGCCAGGAGGATCCCAAGTTCAAAGCCAGACTGGGCGATGTAGCGAGACCCTGTCTCAAAAGAAAAGACAAAAAGGGCTGAGGAGGTAGCTCAGTGGTAGAGCGCTTGCTTAGCATGCATGAGGCCCTGGGCTCGTGCACCAGCACAACAGTTGCACACACACGCGCGCACACACACACACACACACACACACACACACACACACACACACACATCCAGTGCACCGTGGTCTATATACAATAAAGAAGCAGGAACAATCCCAGTGTGATTGATTCAGAAGACTAATTCCTTACGTGCACACTGGATCTCCTTTCAAAAATGTAAGAACAATCTGAGCTCAAATGTAGACACTGCCTCTACTTCCAGAAACTTGGAGAAGCATCTAGAACTTCTCTAGTCTTATAGGAACCTGCAGTGATCTGTTCAGTCAGACCGACTGCACCCTATAGACCTACGCCATGAAAGTCTTAGGGGGGAACGTCAGACCCTTTACTTGTTTTCTTCATGCTTTCTGACTCTGTGAGTTTCACTTTGGGGTTCAGGGGAGCAGACCTTAACTGGGAGTCTCTAAGTTAGGAAACTCCCGTCGTTTCTGGAAAGCGCATTCGCTGTTACCCAGGCCTCTGCTGCCACTGTTCATCCTGGGGAAAACGGAGTGGCTCTAAGAGTTTTTGCTGGCCTGCTGTGGTGCTGCACACTTACGACCCCGGTATTTGAGAAGCTGAGACGGGAGGATCACAGGTTCGCGGCCAGCCTCAGCAACTTAGTGAGACCTACTTTCAAAATAAAAAAAAATAAAAGGGCTGGGGGTGTGGCTCAGAGATGGACTGCCCCTGGGTTCCATCTCATTGATTTCACATCTTTGAGGTTTATAATTCCTTGTCCAAAAGGAAAAAGAAAAAAATTAAAACAGAGCAAAGTGTCCCTCTTAATAGTACACCGAAGTTCATCCCAAGTTCTACCCAGATCACTTTTTCTTGTGGACTCAGTGAAAGGGAAATGCTTTGCTTTGGTCCTGGTCTTTCATCGCTGGCGTCTGAATTAGTAGTGTAATTAGTCAGTGCGCATTTTTCTATAAGATAATGAAAGATTATTACATCATTCTATAGCCCAGACTTGTTATATATAGAAGTTTGAGGTTTGTTTGAAAATGCAAGCCTGTGTGTGTGTGTGTGTGTGTGTGTGTGTGTGTGTGTGTGTGTGATATCTTGGGGATTGAACTCAGGCATCTTATCTCAGAGCTACACCCCCAGCTCCATTGTATTATATTATATATTTTTTATTTTGAAACAGTGTCTTTCTAGGTTGCGGGGAGTCTGGCTAAGTTGTTTCTGAGGCTGGCTGGCCTCCAAGCTCTGCAAGCCTCCCGTCTCAGCCTCCCAAGTACTGGGACCATAGGTGTGTGTCACCATGCCAGGCCTCAAGGCAACATTTTAAAGTCCAGATACAGTTGCAGGTTACACTCCAAGACCCACCCACTTACCTGGTTTGCAGATTGCATGAAAAGAACATGGATTCCACGGTCACATGTGTGAGCATGGTCTCAATGGAAGTACTTGACTTGGGCAGGCTGCCGTCTGGTTTTGTCTTGGTAGCTTTGTTCCATTCCAAGAAAGGGCCAGGCAAGGTACGGCTGGCTCTTCATTTCGCATGCTCGGCGGGTTACGCACTGTCGTGATTAGTCAAAGATTTCTGGTTTTTTTTTTTGGTGGTACTGGGGTTCCTGGAAGCCCTTCTACCTCCGGGCTACACTCCCAGACCTATTTTTACATTTTCATTTGGAAACAGGGTCTCCTAAGCCAGCTGGCTTCGAACCTGCGCGATCCTCCTGTCTCTGCCTCCCAAGCGCGGGGATAACAAGCGTGCGCCACCACGCCCGACTATTATTATTATTATTATTATTATTATTATTATTAATGTTGGTGGAACTGGGGTTCCTGGAAGCCCTTCTACCTCCGGGCTACACTCCCAGACCTATTTTTACATTTTCATTTGGAAACAGGGTCTCCTAAGCCAGCGCGCACGGCTGGCTTCGAACCCGCGCCATCCTCCTGTCTCCGCCTCCCGAGCGCGGGGATGACAAGCGTGCCCACCTCGCCCGGCTTAGATTTCTGTTTAACACGTAACGCGCAGGTGACTAATGTTCAGAGATCAGAACACGAGACGGATCCAACCATGTAGTTTCAGGGAACTAAATGTAATCAGTCTTTGATGATTTCAAAGGTGGATTAGAACTTGGACTGTCAATTATCATAGGATCTTTTCTTTATTATTACTGGTACTGGGGATTAAAGCCAGAGTTGTTCTACCTTTGAGCGCTACCATACCTCTAGGCCTATTTTTACTTCTTATTTTGAAACAGAGTCTCACTAAGTTGTTGAGGCCGGCCTTGAGCCCATGATCCTCCTGTCTCGGCCTCCTGAGTACTGGGATTACAGGTGTGCGCCACCATACCCGGCTTACCGTAGGATCTAGAATATCAGTATGCATTTGGTCTCTGGTGGGGAAGGCACAGAAGTGCCTCTTAATATAGTTTTATAGAAGGCAAAAGACCAAAAGAGCTTTACCAAGAAAAACTGATACTCAAATAAAAGTACTGAGAAGGGTCAGTGAGCCTTTTTTGTTTGATTTTTCAGTACTGGGGATGGAACCCAGGGGCATTCTACCTCTGAGCTACACCCCCCAGCTTTATTATTATTATTATTATTATTATTATTATTATTTTTGAAGCAGGGTCTCACTAAGTTGCAGAGAGTCTCACTAAGTAGCTGAGGCTGTCCGTGAACCACGATCCTCCTGTCTCAGCCTCCAGAATGCAGGGATTACAAGCATGCGTCACCACGCCTGGCTTTCATTGAGCCTTTTCTGCTGCCAAACCTGATTATTTTTAGTTCTTAGGACTCCCCGCATTTGCGAGTGGTACTGCTTTTACTGCCAGTATGCGTCCAGCCCAGGTGTAGTCGGCTAATGATTATCTGCTCAGCATTAGAATTCATGTTGTACTTTTGGCAGAAATGATATGTGTGTCTGTGTGCTTGGATACACACACCTTATAAACGTATAATTAGGTCAGAACGCGTATCAGTTCACACACTCTGTAGCTGGTTAGTGTTTCTATTATGGTAAATCGGGAAAACGGTTTTTGGTCACAGACATTGCTCCTGTATTTCTTCTTATTCTCTGAAGTTCATAGCACATGAGATGTGATAGTCCAGGCACATCGGAGGTAACTATCGTAAAGATTTTATATTTTTTCGTTTCCCACTCAAAACCGTGAGGATGCGTGTGTGATTTTGATCTCCCGTGTCCTAATTACTCCTTTGGTGGCTGGTTTGTGTCCGGTTCTGTCAGATGCCGCCAGCCTCTTCTTTGAACTTCTAGCCAGCATTCTTATTCTCCCTCATTGATAATGCCAACCGGTTGTCTCAAAGAGACTTCAAACCCAGCCTGATGATTAAAACCAAAGGAATGATCTTTCGCCCCTACATCTGTCATTAAGAGTTTTCTATCTCGGCCGGGCGTGATGGCGCGTGTCTGTAATCCCAGTACTCGGGAGGCTGAAACTGGAGGATCACAGATTCGACCACAGCCTCGGCAATTTAGTGAGACCCTCGGCAAATTAGCGAGACCCTGCTTCAAAGTAAAAAAAAAATAAAATAGGGTGCACTTGGGGTGCAGTTCAGAGGTAGGACTCCTGTGGGTTCCATCCTCAGTTACACACACACACACACACACACACACACACACACACACACACACTTACTTTCTCTCTCTCTCTCTCTCTTCCTCTGAACCAGGTGTGGTGTGCATGCCTGTAATCCCAGCAACTCAGAAATTTGAGGGCGCAGGGATGACGAGTTTGGGGCCAGCCTGGACAACTTCATGATACCCTGTTTGCAGATTAAAAAGTAGAAAGGGGCTGGGTTGGAGCTCAGGGCTGAGCACTTGCCGGGGACATGTGAGATCCTAGATCAAACCTTCAGCACTGCCAAAATAAATAAATAAATAAATAAATAAATAAATAAATAAATAAATAGTCCCACCAACGTATTCCTCTCCTTTGTACCCATTTCTAACCACCATAGCTATCTGAATTCGCTTGGCATTCTAGATACTTCTGGGCTCCACACTTTAGTTTCTTCCCCTCCTCTGCCATTCCTAATGTGGTGCCCTCATCTCCCACCTGGATGCCGCCCCTCTCCTTCCTTGGCTCTGCAGTCCGCTGGGCAGACGCCTGGTCCGCCTGCTTCCCAGTCCCCGAGGGGCTCCGCCCAGCTCTTCTGTGCCCTTGTTCTGGGCTCTTCATGCCCACTGGTCCTTTCCACCCTGCCCCTGGCAGTTAGAGGTGCGGGCCCCTCTTCTTAGAACTCTTCCGCCTAGCACAGAGTACTGATTGCCATCTCCATGGCAAAGAGTTGCAGGCCCGTTGATTCTCCCTGAAAGCCATAGACAGAAGCCCTGCTCGCACAGAGCCTCGGTTACAATCATTTTTTTCTCCCACCCAAAACTATTTGCTCAATTTCGCATATCCCTCAGATTATAGACCTTTTCTGTGACCTCGTCTCCAGAAAAGGGCAGGTCGGTATTGTGTTTCTTACTTCAGAGAATTTACGCAGTTTTAATTTTTTCTGTTAATCTTAGTCTTCGATTTATTTCCTGTTTAATTGTGGACATGTGGCTCCCCTCGCTGTTGTACCCCTCTGTCACCTGGTACAGTGTCTGGCACATCGTAGGTCTCTGTAAATAATCGCTAAAAATCCAGGCACAGTGGCCTACGCCTGTAATCCTAGTACTTGGGAGGTCGAGACAGGAGGATGGCAGGTTGGAGGCCAGCCTCAGCAACTTATTGAGGCTTTCAGCGATTTAGCGAGATCTTGTTTCAAAATAAAACATAAAATAAGGCTGGGTGTATAGATAGCTCAGAGGTAGAAGGCCCTGGGTTCAATCCCCAGTCCAAACAACAACAACAATAATAATAGTGATAATAAAAGCCGGTTGTGGTGGCACATGCTTGTAATCTCAGTACTTGGGAGGCTGAGATAGGAAGATCACAGGTTCGAGGACAGCCTCAGCTACTTAGTGAGGCCCTCTGCAACTTAGTGAGACCCTGTTTCAAGATAATAGGTCTGGGGAAGGTGCTCCTGGGTTCCATTCCTGTAACACACACACATATACATACCTAATAATAATAATAATAATAATAATAATAATAATAATTTTAACAGCAATTAAAAATGAATGGAAGACTCCCAAATATATTCGATAATGTTTAAATGGACATTTGTATAGATGACTTTGATTACATCAAGTAACCCTCTTTGAGAAGCAAAGCTAGTCAAAATTCACAGTTAGCAGTTGGAGGGTTATAAGTCAAGAGTCTTTTAAGGCATATAAAGGCATGCCGGTTACTTAAATCAGTAATGGATTCTTTCAGTCCTTCATTCAAAAATACTTAGTACCCAACATATCCCGGAAGCCATCTTGGTCCCTGAGTGAACCTGGCTCCGTCCCTGTTCCCTCCGTCGATGGAGGACCCGGCCACCTGTCTGTCGCTGGGAGATTTTGTGGACGCAGTCATTTTTGTGAGCTGTTTTCTCTGTTTTCATAAAGTATTTTGCTGTCTACGTGAGGCGGTCAGGGAACAAGCTCACTCTACTTTTTCTAAACCATCTAACTTAGAAAGCTTTGATACGAATCAACAGAAATCAGGAAGCTCTGCCTCCGGCCACTCCTTTGGGATATCTTTCCAGAACCTTCCACCATGCACCTCCCCTGACACAACTCATCCTCCCAGCTCCCGGGGAAAGACCTGGAGCTCATTTTGCAGTCTCTCTGTGTATCCAGCCTCGCCTTCCATTTTTCAAGTAGCAGTAATACTTGTACGTTAAGTAGTTCTTTAATTCTGAGGATAATTGCCTTGCTGATTAGAGCATCATTGAAGGAGTCAAAGGGCCAAACCCTTCCGAAAGGTCTTACAGCTTTGCGCGCCGCAGAGAAACTCTATAGGCAGCGATTTCCCGCTTAGGAACGTCGAAGCCACAAAGGCATTTGGCACCGTTTGCAAACAGTCCGGTCCTCTTCTGACACCTGGCGAAATGTGCCCTATATTTACTGTGCCACTCTCGGCTCTCGCCGGTTGGTGATTTGCCTTGAGGCCACGCGATCGGTGGCCAAACCCGTGAAATAAGCCACAACGCAGGTAAGGAGAGAACGGCGACGTGTCGGCTGCTGCGTTGTCTGAGGGGTGTTTCTGTCTTGGTGCTGGTGTCTGAATTTTTCTTTCTCTCTTTTCCGTCTCATTCCTGCTCTTCCTTTGGAGAAGAAGGGGTACACACCGAGGAGCTGGACAGTGAACTAGGTAAACGCCCCCCGCCTGCTCAACTGCATGATGGCCCTGCATGCTTGTGTGTCCGGGGAATTGCTTGAGCTGTCTGTTCTGGGGTTTGCACCTCTCCAGTTATGATCTCCCTTCCAGCTGGCCCCTGAAAGGTCTATAAAGAAAAGGTGTGAGTGAGCCGCCGGATATGGTGGTACGCATTTGTAATCCTAGTACTTGGGAGGCTGAGGCAGGGGGATCGCAGGTTGAAGGCCAGCCATAGCAATTTTTAGTGGTTTACAAATTTAAAAAAAAGGAAAGAGGGCTGGGGTTGTAGCGCAAAGGTGGCATGCCTTTGGGTTCAATCCCTAGTCCAAAAAGAAAAAAGAAAAGATAAAAAGAGAGAGTGAGAGAAAAGAGAGGAAGAAGGGAAGGAAGGAAGGAAGGAAGGAAAGGGAATGAGTAAAGTATGGCTGGAATGGGAGCTGCCAGAGGTGGGTACACCTTGGAAAGATTCAAGCCCTGCCTGATTCTTTCCCTTGAAACTCCAGGTAACTGGATTAGCCTCATTTCTTCTATTCTTGATTTGAATGGTTATCTGTATGGATGTGCAAAAAAAAAAAAAAAAAATCCAGCAAAACAAATAAAAATTCACAAGACTATTGGAAGGATGGTTGGAATCCATTCGCTCCAGAGACTCGAGGCGTCCTTATTAAAGCCTGTGTCCCTGCTGCCGGGAAGTCACCGGCCTGGTCCCGATTGTGTCGTTGACCTTGCTGTTGACCTCGGCACTACAGTGGATGATTTGGGAATCTCAGTCCCTGTTTATCTGTGCCTTCCTTAGAGGGAATATGTTAATATAAATCAAGTAATTGTCTACTCAAGCCATTGTAGTTTGCGAGTAATTCATATTTGCATAGAATGCTAAGCGCTTTTTCTTCTCCGCTGTCGAAATATATCGAAATCTAAGTTGAGTGCCATTCAGCTCCTTTTAAACAATATTAAAGTTTGTGTGCATTCCATCTGGAAGGGAAGACAGAAAGATACAAGTTCTGTCTACATTTCTGACGAAAGCTGGGCAGGTTAAAAAATGGGCCGGCATTTTATTTTTTAACTAGAAGATTGACTAACATCAGTATGAATCTTTAAATGATTGCATCTGCTTTAAGGCTTTTGAAATTGTCTTAAGACCTGAAAAATATAAATGTATTTTTGTGTGTGTGGTACTGGGGATGGAGGCCCATGGGCATTCTACCTCAGAGCTATGTCCCCAGCCCAATTTTATTTTATTTTATTTTTTTTGATGGTCCTAATGGTGGAACCTACAGGCTTTCTATCTCCGGGCTACACTCCCAGACCTTTTTTTTTTTTTTTTTTTTTTTTTTACAGTTTATTTGGAAACAGGGTTTCACTAAGTTGCTGAGAGCCTCACTAAGTAGCTGAGGCTGGCTTCGAACCTGCGCAATCCTCCTGTCTCAGCCTCCCAAGAGCTGGGATTACCAGCGTGCGCCTCCATGCCCGGCCGCCCAGCCCAATTTTTTATTCTTTATGTTGAAACAGGGCCTCACTGAGTTGCAGAGGGCCTCACTAAGTAGCTGAGGCTGGCTGCAAACCGCGATCCTCCTGTATCAGCTTCCCAAATGATGGGATGACAAGCGTGTGTCACCACGCCCACTATAAACATTTAATATAGATTATTATTTTCGTTTGATTTTGTTACATAGACACAGGTAACATTGGTTGACTAGAGCTGTGAGCCATAATTTGGCTTTTTTAAATGTTTGGAACAGCCGGGTGTGGTGGCACACGCTTGTAATCCCCGCGCTTGGGAGACGGAGACAGGAGGATCGCGCAGGTTCGAAGCCAGCCGCACTGGTGTAAGAGACCCTGTTTCCAAAAAATAAAATAGGTCTGGGAGTGTAGGCCGGAGGTAGAAGGGCTTCCAGGAACCCCAGTACCACCAAAAAAAAAAAAAAAAAAAATGTTTGGAACATACACTGCTATAATTGGTAAATATCCCAATAGTGGTTGATACCTGTTGAAGGATCTGTTTCTAAAGATGCTGATTAAGTTGACCTGTGGTCCTCAAGTGTGGCTTGATGTATGTTCCATGTAATAGAAAACAGTTCAGAACTAATTGTCTCAATTTTTAAAAATCAATATAGTGATATTCGATAAGGCAATTGAAAAGGACAGAGAGCAAGGTTTTCCCGACAAAAAACAAGTGTCTCAGCCATTTGTTGAACTGGTGTGAGTCACTCGGGCCTCCTGAGCAACACGGCTAAATTATGTGGTGGTGCCCGCTTGTCATCCCAGCATTCAGGAGGCTGAGACAGGAGGATCGCGGTTCGCGGACAGCCTCAGCTACTTAGTGAGGCCCTCTGCAACTCAGTGAGACCCGGTTTCGAAATAAAGAATTAAAAATAGGGCAGGGGGTGTAGCTCGGAGGTCAAACGCCCCTGGGTTCCATACCCAGACCTGCAAAAAAACAAAAAAAACAAAAAAACAAAAAACAAGTCTGGTCAAACAACATTACTTGTATCCATGTAACAAAATCAAATGAAAGGAAGAATCTATATTAAGTACATTTATCTTAGGTGTGGTGGCACACGCTTGTCATCCCAGCACTTGGGAGGCTGAGACAGGAGGATCATGGTTTGCAGACAGCCTCAGCTACTTAGTGAGGCCCTTCGCAACTCAGTGAGACCTTGTTTCAAAATAAAGAATTAAAAAATAGCACTGGGAGTGGAGCTCAGAGGTAGGATGCCCCTGGACTCCATCCCCAGGGCCACAAAAAAAAAAAAAAAAAAAAAAAAGACGGCAGTCTCCATATTTCCTTCCTGTGCGTGTGACATCATGGGCACAGCCCTGTGCTGTTGAGTACCCTGAAAGTGATTCTGCTGGTGGCTGACCTCTCTGGCATGGCGTGGGGTGGCTGTGGGGTGGAGCTGGGGTAACACGGCTGTGGCGCTGTCTCTGCGGTCTGATCAGATTGCCCGACTCCGCCATTACTGCCTCTGTGACCTCAGGGGAGCCCCCTTCCCTGTCTGCTTCCCCTTTATAAACACGTGTCCCTGCAGAGGCCGAGCGAGGGGCTCCGGGAGCAAGGGGCTTGGAAGACCACTTAGCGAGAGTGGGTTGCGTACTTATCCCCGGGTTGTGATCACCAGCTTTATTATTTATTATATAGTTAATATTTATTATTTATGATTATCTAATTCTCTCCTATTGAGCTTCCAACTATTTCCTGATAACACTGGGGCCCTTTAATGGAGGGGGGGGGTAAGAAAGCCGTGTGTCTTCCAGATAGGAATGGCCCCAGTGAGCCAGGTGCAGTGGCGTGTGCCTGTAATCTCAGAGCTTGGGAGGCTGAGACAAGAGGATCTCAGGGCCAAGGCCAGCCTCAGCAGCTGAGTGAGACCGTAGACAACTTAGAGAGACCTTGTTTCATAATAATTTCTTTTAAATGGTCTGAGATGGTTGCTCGAAAGTTAAAGGTCCCTGGGTTCAACCTCCAAAACTAAAAGAGGGCTGGGTAGAGGAAGAGAAGGAACGGCATAGTCCAGATGTATTCTTCTGAGCAGGATAGAGACAGGACGTTGGGTTTCTGGCTGCGTATGTTTGCTGCATAACAAATAGTACCCATGCTTGCACGCACGTGCACACGCACACACACACACGCACACGTGTAAACTGTTTTCTGATACATTCGCTTCGATTCTTTTGACAAGCTGTCTGCCCATTTTCTTAATAAAGAGGTCCTAATTTCAAACAAAAGCAGCTGTCAGGTTCCAGATGAGGCAAAGAAGCAGCCCCCTCCCTCCCCTGTGAGCCGCCCCTCGGAGGTGCCGGGTGTTGGACACAGGCGCTTTGATTACACGGCCGTCATTTCTCCGTTGTTTGAGCCGGGTCAGTAGCTCCATTATGCACTTGGGATTTGCAGAGTTTATCACGTCCTCTGCACCAAGTCTCCCCAGCCTTAAAATAACACCTGCAGAAACTGCTTCTGGGACTAGGGCGTTTCGTGGGGCGAACCCAGCGAGGAGAGGTAGCGACTGGAGGAGCCTCCCTCCCGGCCAGAACCACGCCATGGCGTTCTGATTTGTCTTCGGCTTTGTACACGGACAGACCTCCCGAAGCGAGCTTGCCTCTTTCACAATTCAGTATTCCATGCTGATAAAATAGGACTCCATGGCCGGGCGCGGTGGGCACGCTCGTCATCCCCGCGCTCGGGAGGCGGAGACAGGAGGATGGCGCAGGTTCGAAGCCAGCCGCGCGCGCTGGCTTAGGAGACCCTGTTTCCAAATAAAAATGGAAAAATAGGTCTGGGAGTGTATCCCGGAGGTAGGAGGGCTTCCAGGAACCCCAGTACCACCAAAAAAAAAAAAAAAAAGGACTCCATGACGTCATCAGAGGCCCAGAGGCCGGAGCTGCAAGCCAGGGGCCACGCCAGGGGCTACGGAAATCCTCCCCAGTCCCAAGTACTTTCCTGGAGCATCCATGATATGTTGAATGCCGTCAAGGCTTCTGTAAGCAGTCCCGTGTCGTCCACAGTTGACCTTTGAGGTGAACCCAGGGAAAAGTTGTGATCCAGACATGTTGTCAGCATCTGGGAGGCTGAGACAGGAGGATCGCGGTTCGAGGCCAGGCTCAGCTACTTAGCAAGGCCCTTTGCAACTCAGTGAGACCCTGTTTCAAAATAAAAAATAAAAAAATAGGGCTGGGAGTGTAACTTGGAGGTAGAATGCCCCTGGGTTCCATCCCCTGTACCAAAATAATTAATAATAATAATAATAATAATAATAATAATAATGTTAAGTCAGCTCAAGGTCACAGAAGAGCTATGTGGTACTGAGGCTAGGTCCCAGATGTGAACACTACCAAGTGGGTTTCCAGCCCCCATTAGTCTCCATGATGGACTGTACAGTCTTGTCTGCTCCCTAATAGTGAGTAAATGTGGGGTGCCTGCTCAAATGTGTTTAGGTTGTTTATTTCAAAAAACTATAATCACGTTCTGGACTTAAATATTTTCTGCCCTTCACAGTTTTTTTTTTTTTTTTAAAGCATGCGGTAAATTGTAGGACAAACACATCTTCCTTTTTTTTCTTTTTAAATCGATGACCCATTTCTATTTTAAGCATTGGGGACTAATTCCTGTTATTAAGTTAATCACCACACTGGAAGTGAGAAATCTATCTTTTCAATTCACAACGAGTTTCCACTTGAACAACTGGAAGATGTCTGGAGCCGGTCCATTTGTTCCAGAAAATGTTTGGAGGAGCAGCTGTGCAGAAGGGCCGTCGACTGACCCCACGCCTGCGCTCCAGACCTTAGGCGCTGGTGAGGCCGCAGGGCACGAGTCAGGGGCGAGCCAGGCCCATATGGTGGCACATGCCTGCAATCCTGGCACTTGGGAGGCCAAGACAGGGGGATCGCAGGTTCGCAGCCAGCCTCAGAAGCTTAGTGATGTCAGCAGCAACCTTTTTTTTTTTTTTTTTTTTTTAATAAAATAGGGCCGGGCCGGGCGTGGTGGCACACACTTGTAATCCCCGCGCTTGGGAGGCAGAGACAGGAGGATCGCACAGGTTCGAAGCCAGCCGCGCGTGCTGGCTTAGGAGACCCTGTTTCCAAATAAAAATGTAAAAATAGGTCTGGGAGTGTAGCCCAGAGGCAGAAGGGCTTCCAGGAACCCCAGTACCACCAAAAAAAAAAAAAAAAAAAAAAAAAAAAAAGAAAAGAAAAGAAAAGAAAAGAAAAAAGTAAAAAAAATAGGGCCGGGCGTGATGGCACACACTTGTAATCCCTGCTCTTGGGAAGTGGAGACAGGGGGAGCGCGAAGGTTCGAAGACAGCCTCGCTGGCTTTAGAGACCCTGTTTCCAAATAAAAATATATTTAAAAAAATAGGTCTGAGAGTATAGCCCAGAGGTAGAAGGGTTTCAGGAACCCCAGTACCACCAAATAAATAAATAAAATAAAATAAAATAGGGCTGGGGGTGTAGCTCAGAGGTTCCATCCCTAATACCACAAACATACACGCAAATCAGGGTGGCTTCTTTCTAGAACATGTTCCAACTTCTCTCAAAGCACATACGATGTGGCCAAACTTTCTTAGCTGGTCCAGTTGTATTTATCCCCATGTCCCAGTTCTCTAACATACTCCCCTGCAAACAGTAGGTGCTTAATAAATGCCAACTTAATAATTATTGAGTTAACTGTATGCATACCCCCCCACCACCACCACCATTTTCTCTGATCGGGCCAAATATCCCAGGTTGCGGATTTTGGAAAGCCGTCGGGTTCCATTCATCAAACCGTGGTGCCTTCGCCCTCGCCCTCGCCTCTACCCCGTAAACAAGTGCGACGGGGCACCGATTTGCAATTTTTTAATCTTCGATTTCCCAACTCTTTGGGCCTCGTTTTCCGATTCATTTTCATTTAAATGGTAATTTCCAGCTTAGTCAGGGGAAACGGTTTCTCGGGCATTTGATTTGCATCAGTCCGCAAGACCCGGTGCATGAAGATGCCAAATTGTATAAACATCTGCAGGTGGGGACCTGTCTGGCATCTTCGCCGTTTACGTCTCCTGAATTCAAAGACTTCTTTAAAACCCACTAAGAGTTGTTTGTTTGTTTTTTTTTTAATTAGAAAGGGGTGGGGGGCAAACCTGTTTTCTTGTTTGCAAACAAAGATCTTGGAATCCCAACCTTGAAACTAATGTCTCCTGACCTGTCAACCAGGTTGGAATCCAGCATCCGCCTGAGGACCAGCCGGGGAGGGGTGTCTGTGCGCATGTGCAGGCCTCCTGCTCACCCTGGACTGTGGCTGGCGCCAGTGAGGCCTCTGCGGATGGGTGGTCACTGAAAATAGCGACCCTGTGATTCCTTGCATTAAAAAAAAATCTATTTAAAAATGTGATATCTCAGCTGGGCGTGATAGCGCACGCTTGTAATCCCCGCGCTTGGGAGGCGGAGACAGGAGGATTGTGGTTCGCGGACAGCCTCAGCTACTAAGGGAGGCCCTTTACAACTTACTGAGACCCTGTTTTGAAATAGAAAGAATAAAAAAAATAGGACTGGGGTGTTGCTCGGAGGTAGAATGCCCCTAGGTTCTATCTCCGGTATTGCAAAATAAATAAATAAATAAATAGATAGATAAATATAAAAATACAAACGTGATATCCCTAATGTTTATATAATTCTATTCAAGTTTCATTTATTTATTTATTTATTTATTTATTTATTTATTTATTTATTTATTTATTTTTGGTGGTACCCGGGGTGTAACCCAGGGGCTTTCTACCTCTGGGCTATATTCCCAGACCTATTTTATATTTTATTTGGAAACAGGGTCTCGCTAAGTTGCAGAGAGCCTCACTAAGTAGCTGAGGCTGGCTTCGAACCTGTGCGATCCTCCTGTCTCAGCCTCCCAAGTGTGGGGATTACAAGCGTGCGCCACCACGCTGGGTTCTTTCTTGCTTTTTTTTTTTAATACGAGAGTTTGAACCCCCAGGGGCATTCTACCTCTGAGCTACACCCCCAGCCTTATTTTTATTATTTTTTAAATTTTGAAACAGGGTCTTGCTAAGTTGCTGAGGTTGGCCTCAAACCTGTGATCCTCCTATCTCGACCTCCTCAGGACTGGAATTACAGTTGTGTACCATCACACCTGGCTTGAGTTGCTCTTAATGGTTACTTCTGGGAATAACGATTCACTTTGGTGTCACAGGAACTTGCCTTGGTCACATATATTAGCCCAGCACTAAAATCCAGTCGAGTAGTCAATGCCTGGTACTTTGGAGGCTGAGACAGGTGGATTGCAGGATCATGGCCAGTGTGCATTAACTTAGTGAGACCCTGTTTCCAAATAAAAGCGTAAAATTGGGCTGCAGGTGTAGCTCAGAGGTCGAACACTCTTGGGTTCAATCCCCCATACCACAAAATAAATAAATAAGATGACTAATTTGCCATGCTCCCTGGGAGAATTGTTCCCTCACAATACTTCTTATTTCTCCAAGTTAAAAAAAAAAAGAATAAATTCTGGCTGTAACAGAACTCTCTATTCCCTAGTTAATAAAGTCCCATCCTTTGATGCAAACTGTTATAGTCTAATAAGGTCCAACAGCGCATTGTGGAAGGCCCCTGGTCCTC
This sequence comes from Muscardinus avellanarius, assembly GCF_963383645.1. Lineage (NCBI taxonomy): Eukaryota > Metazoa > Chordata > Mammalia > Rodentia > Gliridae > Muscardinus > Muscardinus avellanarius. The sequence continues at coordinate 50,896,439 of NC_137804.1, read as the reverse complement.
CATTATCACACTCTCCCCTCCTTCAGGAATGACGCCCTCACCCCAAGGTCGCCCGTCCTGGGCGGCCCTACCCAGGTCAAGCTCTGGGCAAGAGGGCTCGGCCCCCCACAACAGCCCGGCGAGAGGCTCCCAGCTCTGCGCGTTTCTATTTACTCTGCAACATTTTAATTAGAAACCAGGAGAAAATAAGACACAGGTTTAATTTCCTTCTAGGGGAAGCCAAACGGCACTCTTGTATTGAAAATGAAAAGAAACATTAATTTCCCTCCGTTTCTGCCTGCGCGTTTTGGTGGTCGGGAAACGAGGTTTTAAAAAAATGCAGATATTTAACGGAGACGTGAGGCACTCGGTGCGTTTTAACTTCCTTCCATTAAAATCTCATTTAGTAGTCGGATGAGAATAAAGGCGGTGCGGGCTGCCTTTTATGAAGTTTTATTTTCTTGAGTAAAAAATCAGTAGATAAAGAATTGTTCCTGCAGAGAAATACACTGAAAAAAATAACAAGAAGGCAGACTTCCCCTGGGTTGGGATGCTCCGTTATAATGGGATTTTTTTCAGCCTTTTTAATGAGTCTTTCTGTTTGCACGCAACTCAGTGGCTGACAATCCCCGGCTCTTCAGAATCCTATTCCTCTCCCTCTAACTGTTCTTTTATTTTTTCAGAACTGCCTGCTGGTTGGGAAAAGATCGAAGACCCTGTGTATGGTGTCTACTATGTAGAGTAAGTGGTTATTAATGACCTAGGCCATAGATCGCATCCCCTCTGGAATTAACATTAATTGGTGCTAAGGAGGGTAGGCCGTCTTTATAAAGGACAAACTGAACAATAATCATGGTGTGGATGTCACAATGAAAACGCGTGTGTAGTGTGAAGCCGGGCGAGGTGGCGCACGCTCGTCATCCCGGCATTTGGGAGGCTGAGACAGGAGGATCGCGGTTCGAGGCCAGCCTCAGCTACTTAGTGAGGCCCTCTGCAACTCAGTGAGACCCGGTTTCAAAATAAAGATTAAAAATAGGGCTGGGAGCCGGGCGTGGTGGTGCACACCTGTAATTCCAGCATTTGGGAGGCTGAGACAGGAGCATCGTGGTTCATGGCCAGCCTCGGCTACTTAGGGGCCCTTTGCAACTCAGTGAGACCCTGTTTCAAAAATAAAGAATAAAAAATAGGGCTGCGGGTGTAGCTTGGAAGTAGAATGCCCTTGGGTTCAATATTCTATAGTATCACCAAAAAAGTAATAATAATAATAATAACAACAACAACAACAATAATAATAATATCTTAGGATCGTGGGTTTTGGCCAGCCTCAGCTACTTAGTGAGGCCCCACAACTCAGTGAGACCCTGTCTCAAAATAAAGAATAAAATACAGGGCTGGGGGTGTTGCTCAGAGGTAGAATGCCCCTTGGTTCCATCTCCTGTACTGGAAAATAATTAATAATAATAATTATGATGATGATGCCAGGATGTGGGAGGGCAGATGAACAGGTATATTCAGGAACAAGAGGATGAGGTTGGTTGAATTTTTGTCCTGCCCAGGCCAAAAAATGAAAGAAAAAGAAAAGAAAAGAAAAGAAAAGAAAAAAAAAGATGTCACTGAAACCTTCTAAAATGGGCTAGTCGAATCTTAATAATTTGTGAAATGTTGCCAAGATTAAGAAAGGGAGCAGTTCATGGACAGCCTCAGCTACGTAGCGAGGCCTTTCTCAACACAGTGAGACTCTATTTCAAAAAATAAAAATAAAAAGAGGCCGGGCGTGATGGTACACGCTTGTAATCCCCACGCTTGGGAGGCAGAGACAGGAGGATCGCGCAGGTTCAAAGCCAGCCGCGCTGGCGTAAGAGACCCTGTTTAAAAAAAAAAAAATAGGTCTGGGAGTGTAGCCCAGAGGTAGAAGGGCTTCCAGGAACCCCAGTACCACCAAATAAAATAAAATAAAATAAAATAAAATAAAATAAAATAAAATAGGTCTGGGAGTGTAGCCGGATGTAGAAGGGTTTCCAGGAACCCCAGTACTACCAGAAATGAATGAATGAAAGAAAGAAAGAAAGAAAGAAAGAAAGAAAGAAAGAAAGAAAGAAAGAAAGAAAGAAAGAAAGAGTTTTTTAAAACACCAGACATGGTGGCGCACGCTTGTAATCCCCACGCTTGGGAGGCTGAGACAGGAGGATGGCGCAGGTTCGAAGCCAGCCGCGCTGGCTTAAGAGACCCTGTTTCCAAGTAAAAAGTATAAAAAATTAGGTCTGGGAGTGTAGTCCAGAGGTAGAAGGGTTTCCAGGAACCCCAGTACCACCAAATAAGAAAGAAAAGAAAAGAAAAAGAAAAAAAAATAGGGCCAGGGGTGTAGCTTGGAGGTAGAATGCCCCTGGGTTCCATTCCCAGTACTTCAAAAAACAAAACACAACAACCAACCAACCAAAAAAAAAAAAAAAAAAAAAGCCTAAGAAGGGAAATGGAGAGCTAGGTCTCGGGAGCAGGGCGTGAAGGCAGGGCCCCCCCTTTCCTGAGGACGACAGCAGAAAGCTCAGACCTTCTCAGGACCCAGGAGCCTCATTTCCCACGAGCCTGGGCTTTGCAGTTTATATTTTCAGCAGAACCATCAGCCGATGGGGTGATACCAAAAGAAAATTAATAGCGACCAAGATGGAATATGGCGAGACTGTGCTCTCCACCATTTCCCTGAGAAGAAGAAGAGGTTTCTCAAAAAGATTGTCTGAAAGAAACGAACGGATGCCCCCTAGACGCTGTGCCGTCGGGGTCCTGCTCCCCGCAACCAGGTGGCCGGGAAAGTCGCGCGTCTAAGACCCCGGAGAGACGAACCAGCCACACTCAGCCCCGGGCTGTGGAGTGGACGCCGCTCTGTTGTCCGACTTTGGGAGTTGACTAGAGCGAGTACCCTCGGCGCACAGCCCTTGCTAACGGGGAGGGTCGGCCACGGGGCATCCGAGAGGCGGACGACGTCGCTTCTCTGACCCTCGGAGATCAATTTCCTTTGCGAGCCCCAAAGATCATCTTTCTTACAGATGTGCGGGGAGATTTCTGCTCTTTGCCGCTAATTTTGCTTTGTTCTTTCATCGGACCCATGAAGAGACGCGGGTTTTGAGCGTCAACACATCTGGCCGTGTGAATCTGTATGGGGCGTGCGTGTGCATGTGTATGTGTACCTAGACGTACAAACACAGCACACGAGGACATGCCAGAAAAGTCTCAAGTGTGTGTGTGTGTGTGTGTCCACGCACACCCATGTGCACAAGCCATCTGAGACACCAGGAGCCCCGGGTTGAAGCCAGCCTCAGCAAATTAGCGAGACCCTCGGCGACCTAGAGAAACCTTGTTTCACAATAGAAAAAGCAAAAAGGCTGGGCATTTCATTCAGAGGTAGAAATGCCCCCTGGGTTCCATCCCCTGTACAAAAAATAAATAAATAAATAAAACGACGTGGGTCTTTTCCACCTTGACATCGCACCGCCTTCTCTTGGCCGCATTCCTTTGTCGGTAGGTCTCACTCGTTGACAGGTGTTAGTGGAATAATTTTTTTTTTTTTTTTTTACCTTTGCTGTTTTGATGAATTCCTACGCTTCTTCGAGCACTCCTTTCGTGGGCTACTCGGCAGTCCCGGTGCCGTACGTTACACCCGGCGTCCTGTATCCAGCTCCACCCACTTCTCAGTTATTCCCTAACCCACGTGTTCGGTTTAAGCAACGTCCCTGTTGCGTGATTCCTCGGAAATATGGGGAGACCCGGGGGTTAGGATTCTGGAGCTTGGAAGCAGACACACTGAGTGCGCACACCTGCTTCTTCCTTAGTAGGCACGTTGTTAGGTAAGTCCCTCCCTAATTAAAATTTTTTTTTCCTTCTTTATCAGTGCCATGGTAGCCTCCCCACCGCCACCCCCAATCCACGATTTTGCTTTCAGTGGTCTTGGTTATCAACTCGACGGTCACATTATTGCAGTGCTTGTGTTCAAATTACCTTTACATTACTTAAAAATGCCCCCAAAGCGCAAAAGCAGCGATGCTGGCCATTGGGATACGTTTTTTTGTCTGCAGTACTGGGGATGGAACCCAGGGGCCATTCTACCTCTGAGCTACACCCCCAGCCCTATTTTTTATTCTTTATTATAAAACAGGGTCTCACTGAGTAGCTGAGGCTGTCCGCGAACCACGATCCTCCTGTCTCAGCCTCCCGAATGCTGGGATTACAAGCCTGCGCCACCACGCCCGGCCATTGGGATATGTTAACGAGAAGGCTTGAAGTGTCTCCTTGGAGAAAAAAAGGTGAAAGTTCTCCATTAGAAAAGAAAAAAAAAAAAGTCACATGCCGAGGTTGCTAAGAATTCTGCCAAGTTGTTATTTGAATCTCTTACTGGGCATAACCTACAAATATGTCCTAGGTCTGTATGTTTGGAGGAAAACTATCATATAAAAAGCTTTCCAAGTTGTCCGTATTTTCCGGCCTCCTCGGGGGCTTGGGCCGTATCTCTGGAGAACAGGAGAGGGGCCTAGAGTCTGAATCAGACTAGAGCTTGCCTTCTGGCATTTGCCTAAGTTCTCTGGATCCAGGGCGCATATATACGGTCCCACAATGCCTGGTGTGTGTGTAGGAAGTCAAAGATGGAGAATACTTTGATTTCCTCTCTGTGCGTGTTGACCCGAAAGCGCCCGCTCCGTGCCGTTCTATGCACGGGGAGGGGGGCTTGGCGGGCCGGGCCTCTGCCGGCCCAGTGACTGTTTTCCTCTCCCCAGCCACATCAACAGGAAGACGCAATACGAGAACCCCGTCCTGGAAGCCAAACGGAAGAAGCAGCTGGAACATCTGGAGCAGCCGCCGCAGCAGCAGCCGCCTCCCCCAGAAGGTCGGCCTCTTCCCGGGCTGGGAGTGTGGGGGGGAGCCGGGCGCTGACACCCCCATGCAGGCCATGTCCTGGGGGGAGGAATACGGAGCTTCTGCTGAGACTCCCCCAGGCCCGACAGCCCGCCGAGGTCCTAAAGGGAGAGCCTGATTCAGAGGCACCCGGCTCCCCGCTGTAACCCAGGAAGGAGCCGCATTCCGCGAGATTCTGCCCCCAGCCTTGTCTGCGTCTCATCCATGTTGGAATCCAACCCTCTTTTAGCATCTTTACTTTATTTGTTAGTTGGTTGGTTTTTATTTATTTATTTATTTATTTATTTATTTATTTATTTATTTATGGTGGTCCTGGGGTTCCTGGAAGCCCTTCTACCTCCGGGCTACACTCCCAGACCTATGTTTTAAAATATATTTTTATTTGGAAACGGTCTCTTAAAGCCAGCGCGGCTGGCTTCAAACCTGCGCCATCCTCTGTCTCCGCCTCCCAAGAGCGGGGATTACAAGCGTGTGCCACCACGCCCGGCTGTTAGTTGGTTATTTATGTATTTCTTTCCTTATTATTCTACAGGCCTGTGCTACCATGCCCACTCATTCTTACTTTACTCATTCTCCAGTACTAAAATAGAATCATATAAGCCCGGCGTGGTGGCGCACACTTGTCATCCCAGCATTTGGGAGGCTGAGACGGGAGGATCGCGGTTCGCGGCCAGCCTCAGCTACTTAGTGAGGCCCTCTGCAACTCAGTGAGACCCGGTTTCAAAATAAAGAATAAAAAGCCAGGCCTGGTGGCGCACACTTGTAATCCCCGCGCTTGGCAGGCTGAGACAGGAGGTTCAAAGCCAGCCTCAGCTACTTAGTGAGGCTGTCTGCAACTTAGTGAGACCCTGTTTCCAAATAAAATATAAAATGGGTCTGGGAGTATAGCCCGGAGGTAGAAAGCCTCTGGGTTCCACGCCCAGTACCACAAAAAAAAAAAAAAAAGAAGAATAAAAAACAGGGACATTCTACCTTCAGGCTACGCCCCCTGCCCTATTTTTTATTAAAGAATAAAATTTATTTTGAAACAGGGCCTCACTGCATTGCAGAGGGCCTCACTAAGTAGCTGAGACTGTCCGCGAACCACGATCCTCCGTTCTCAGCCTCCTGAATGCTGGGATTACAAGCATGCGCCCCCACTCCCGGCCTGTTTTCTTATTTTTTTCTCTTCCTTCCTTTCTTCTTTCTTTTCTTTTCTTTTTTTTTTTGCGGGTCCAGGGATGGAACCCAGGGACATTCGACCTTCAAGCTACACCCCCTGCCCTATTTTTTATTCTTTATTTTGAAACCGGATCATTCTACCTCTGAGCTACACCCACAGCCCTATTTTTTATTCTTTATTATGAAACAGGGTCTCACTGAGTTGCAAAGGGCCTCACTAAGTGGCCGAGGCTGTCCGCGAACCGCCATCCTCCGGTCTCAGCCTCCCGAAGGCTGGGATTGCAAGCGTGCGCCATCACACCTGGCTTTGGAATTCTTGACTATCATATCACAGTGATTACTCTTTCCCAGACATCTTGGATAAGGGGAAAAGATTGTGATGCTCGTGGCCCAAAGCGCGGTCCGGCGCTTGCAGCCCTCCGGCCTTGGCTGTCTGGGTCTGAGTGTGATCAGGACACAGGCGCATCACAGAAAGAGGCTCGGCGCGGGAGGAGACCCCAGGACGGCCTTTCTTGTCTTTCTTGCAGAATGGACGGAAGACCACTCGTCCCTCGTGCCTCCTGCCGTCCCGGCTCACCCCGCGAGCGGCGCGGAGCCGGCCCGGGAAGCCCCGCTCCAGGGTAAGGTCTTCCTACACCCGCCTCACGGTTTTCAGCCTCGGAGTCTCTTTACTTATGAACCCAGGGGCGGTCTGCCTCTGCGCCACACCCTCCGCCCTCTAGCTTTTTCTTTTTGTTAATTTTGAAACGGGGTCTCACAAGGTTGATGAGTCCCACTACTTGCTGAGGCTGGCCTCGAACTGCCCACCCTCCTGTCTCAGCCTCCCAAGTACTGGGATTACAGGTGTGCACCACCACGCCCAGCTCTCAGGCCTTATTTATTTATTTCTTCATTCATTCATTTTGTGGTGCTCGGGATTGAACCCAGAGGCATTCTACCTCTGGGCTATACCCCCAGACCTATTTCTCGGTATTTATTTATTTATGTATTTATTTATGGTACTGGGGATTAAACTCAGGGGCATTCTACTGCTAAGCCACACCCCCAGGCCTACTTAATTTTACTTGGAGACAGGGTCTCCCTAGATTGATAAGAATCTCACTCCTTACTGAGGCTGGCCTTGAACCTGCCATCCTCCTGTCTCGGCCTCCTGGGTTTACAGGCGCACCCTGTTATGATACTTTATATCCTCATCTCTTCGCGCCAGGTTTTGGCTAGGTTTTGAGGACTCCAGGTGTTTCAGTTGGCCTCACTTAGGTTCACAGGCAATGTGCGTCCCCTGGAGAGGATCTTTTGTTGAGAAGTAGCAGCTCTTGGACCTTGCTACTTTCAGGCCCCATAGCACTTCAGTTTCTGGGTTTTTCTTTGTTTATTTGACACTAGGAATTAAACCCAGGGATATTCTACCTCCAAGATACACCTTGTTTTTTTTTTTTTTTTTTTTCTCCTTTTGATACGGTGTCTCTCTAAGTTGCTGATAGGGTCTCACTCAATTGCTGAGTCTAGCCTCTAATCTGCTGTCCTCCTGGCTCAACCTCCTGAGTACTGAAAACTACAAGTGTTTGTCACCACGCCTGGCTGCGAATTTTGTTTATGTTTTTGTTTATCTTGTTTCTTCTATTTACAAAAACATAGAGCAGGCATCGTGTCTGATAGAGCAAGGGGATGTGTTCAGTATAGAGCTATTAAAAATTCTGTAAAATATAGCTTTCTTTCCGCATTTCCTAACAAGACATAACTGTGTTAGATATATAAAAGAGCTAAGTGGAATAACTTTTTTCTCTCGTTTCCATAAGAAAGAAATTGTTTCTGCTAGCTGACATTGTCATTAGATTAGTATTAGTATAATTTTATGTAAAATGATTTCTTCTGGCATGAGCATGCCTTTTTCTGGTGATAATAGCTTTAATAAATATAGAACATAATATCTAACAACATGCTTATTAGTATTAGCATGGTTGTAACCTCCTCAGGGTTTTTTTTTTTTTTTTAATATGAAATTCCTGCGGGGAGTAGTAGCACACACCTGTCATCCCGGTACTTGGAAGGCTGAGACAGGAGGTTCGCAGGTTCAAGGCCAAGGCTGAGATGGGGGATCGCAGGTTCAAGGCCAACCTCAGCAACTTAGTGAGACCCTTAGTAACTTAATGAAACTGTTTCAAAATAATAATAATAATAATAATAATTATTATTATTATTATTATTATTATTATTATTATGGAACCCAGGGGCATTCTACCTCCGAGCTATGCCCCCAGCCCTTTTTTTATTCTTTATTTGGAAACAGGGTCTCACTGAGTTGCAGAGGGCCTCACTAAGTAGCTGAGGCTGGCCGCGAACCGCGATCCTCCTGTCCCAGCCTCCCAAGTGCTGGGATGACAAGCGTGCGCCACCACGCCCGGCTCAAACTACCCTATTCTTATCACTCATAAAACTTAGCGGTGGCCATTAGTGTTCATTGGTGTCGTTATCCTGCCGTGGTTTTCTTCGTGGACTTTCAATCCCACGGCGGCACAGGCTGGGGAGGTGGTTTTGTCTTGGTTTTCTTCCCTTTGGGGAACGTCGAGCCAGTGGTACCTCCTAAAAATATACTTTCTCCTAAAATTGTTGTCGACTGAAGTAGGGTAGGTCCATGCACATCCGTCCACGTATCCGCACACGCATGAGACCTGTCCAGTCCTCTCTTTAAAGAATTGTTTTATTGTTTGTTAAATAAATTTTTATTGGTACATTGTAGTCATACATCTTAATGGGATAATAAGACTTGTGGAGATATACACACACACATCACCCAATCAGCCCCTACCTAATCCCAAACCCCTCCCTCCCCCTCCCTCCTTCCCATGCTTGGTTTCCTGATTAACTTTGATGTTTGTTTGTTTTTCTTCCATATATGGTCAAGTTATTTTTGACAAGGTTTCCAAGAACATTTGGTGAAGGAAATAATGATCCTTTCACTAAACATTGTTGAAAAATAATAACTACATGAAAAAGAATAAGATTGGACCCTTACCTAACACCATATACAAATATTAACTCAAAATAGATAAAAGACCTAAATGCAAATCTTAAGACTATAAACTTTTAGAAGAAAACCAGGGTCATAAAACTTCACACCATTGAAACTGGCAGTGATCTCTAGGATATGATTCCAAAGGCACAGGCCACAAAAGAATAAACAAACAAACTTCATAAAAAATAGAAAAATATTGTACATCCAAAGACAATGCAAACAGAATTAAAAGTTACTGATAGAATGGGATAAAATATTTCCAAATGCTATATCTGAAGGTATATTAATATTCCAAATAGAAATCCTAAAAATTAGCAACAATAAAAGCAAACAATACAATTAGAAATAGGTAAAAGACTAAAATAGATAATGAATCTCCAAAGATTTTTATATGACCAATAAACACATGAATATCACTCATCATTATCATAATATAACTAATCATTAAGGAAATACAAATAAAAACCATAGTGAAATACTACTTCACATTTGTTAGGATGGCTACTTAACATGACTTACCTTGCTCCAGCCCTTTACCTTGAGTTTGTTACTATCTTTACTTGTAAAGTGTGTTTCTTGTAAGCAGCAGGTGGATGGATTCTGGTTTTTAATCCATTTTGCCACTTTATGTCTTTTTATTGGGGAATTGAGGCCATTTACATTCAGTGTGATTACTGAGAGATAACTTTTAATTCCTAACATGTTAAGATTTTATTTCTGTTTGAAATACTGTGTATTCTTCTTTGCTTAGTTGTCTGTTGGATGGAAAATCTTGTTTCTCTGGTTCTGGTGTGTGTTACCTATTTTTTCTTTGTAGTTAATCTCTTTGAGTATTTTCTCTAGCGCTGGTTTTGAAGACATAAATTCCTTCAGTTTCTGTTTGTCGTGGAAGCTTCTTATTTCTCCATCTAATTTGATAAAGTTTTGCCGGGTAGGAAATTTTTGGCTGGAAGTTGTTTTCTTTCAGAGTTTGGAATATGTTACTCCAAGCCCTTCTGGCTCTCATGACTTGGTTTGGGAAGTCTGGAGTGATTCTAATTGGTTTGCCTCTGAATGTCACTTGGCCCTTTGTTTTTGTTGCCTTTAAGATTCTCTGCTTGGCTTCCACAGTGGTCATTTTGACAATTATGTGGCGTGGGGATCCTCTTCTCCGATCCTGTCTAAAGGGAGTTCTATAAGTTTCCTGGACCTGTGTATCGACCTCTTGCTCTATGTTTGGAAAATTTTCTATTACTTCCTTGAAGAGATTGTTGATCCCTTTGGTTTCACCTTCTTTTCCCTCCTCTATTCTGATTATTCTTAGGTTAGCTCTCTTAAAATGGGCCCATATTTCTTCAATGTAAGATTCCTTCTGTCTGATTTTTTTTTCTAAGTTATAAGTTATGCATTCGTTTTTGGAGTCATCATCTTCTAGGAGTGAGATTCTATTCACCATGTGGTCTAATTGATTGTTTATAGTTTGAATTGACGGCTTTACTTCAATGATTGTATCCTTTATTTCTTTTAGACTCTCTCTAAATTCTTTTTGAAAGTCCTGTATTATTTCTACAGTTACGTTCCTTATTTGATCTTTTGGAGATCTCTGAATTTCTGTGTTATCAGGTTCTGATGTTGTGGGGTTGTGGGCATTCATTGCTCCATTCTTGTTCCTCTTTCCCATGATTTCAGAAGTTTGTGCCTTCTCTGAGTTCTTCCCCGAGTTACCACGACTTCACTTAAGGTGCTCTGGATCTCGAGTTTGTTGTAATCTCAGCCTCCACTATTCCTTTACTGGGTTGTATGGTAAAGTCTCAGACCCAGGGAGTTAATCGAGGCTGCGCGAGACCATGGGGGTGCCAGTCTGGGCATTTTCCCACGGGGAGTTGTGACTAGGGTGTGGTATCTTTGCCACCACTATTCCTTCACCGGGTTGGACTGCAAAATCTTAGACCCAGGGAGATTATCAAAGCTGTGCAAGTCCCTGGGGGTGCAGTGCTGGGATTTCTCCTGTAGGGGCCACAATTTCACTTACGGGTATTGTGTGCACTGATCTGGAGCTGTCACAGCAATATGGCTTCACTGTCACTCCCTCGGCTGTGGGACTGATGTATTTCTTTTCTGGTTTTGAGCTCCGTTCTGAGTCCCTGGAAGGTGTGATGAGTTTGGCCACTGGGAGTTTTAGACATTCTTTGCGCTGAAAGAACTGCTGACTTACACCCGAATGATCCGCAGCTGCTCACTTCAGCTCCTTGTTTACCTTTCCTCTCTAGAGCCTGGTGCTGTGAGACATGATGGCGCCAGTGCAGCTCTGCAATGAGGGCTGGTTTCTTTTCTGGTCTCTGGTTGTTCTTCTAGTCTTCTTTTTCTCTGTCCCTTGTGTTTACATTTTTTATTTCTCTGCTGATAGTGTTTTCTGGCTATGAAAGGCTCTGATTTTGTGGCAATAGAGATTGAGTGTTAGCAGGACTCGTAAACGCTGCTTTTCTTGGTCGCCATCTTCCCGGAAGTCCTAAAGAAATCCAAATACTACAGCCAAGAACGGTAGTGGTCTGGCGGGGGGACAACCCTGGGAGTTGTTCTGGTTGCAGAATTTGAGGCCAAACCCCAGAAGATCCTGAGTCAGCAAGTGTAGGGGAGAAGGTACAAGGAGTCTGTTTTGAAAAGGCACCCAGGTGAGTGCATCCATAGCCAGGCCTTCAAACTGCTGACTCGTCCACAGAAGTTAGACTCAGAACTTGACCACAGCCACCGAGCCCCGGCAGAGAGCTGCAACCCCAGGGCTTGCGGGGACAAAGTCCTTCCTTTCCAAAACCTGCATTAACTAATGACCCACGCATACATAAAACGGAATAAAATGTGCGGAACTGTGAAAGCCTCTCATCTCCCCTCTCTAGCTAAATGTTAGAAATTGGAGTCGGTGGCATAATTTCCAAGTTCTGCTCCTGACTCTATTAAGTTGAAAACACCCTGGGCGCAGTGTATGTGAATGGCTTCTGAAAAATGCAGATCAGCTGCCTGGCACATTTTGTTGGTTTCTTTCTCTCTCTTTCCTTTTTAATTTTATTATTTTTTGTAGCCGTAGTTATAAGGATTGAGCCCAAGGGTGCTTTCTACACCCCCAGTCCTTTTTCTATTTTTTCTTTTTCTTTTTCTTTTTCTTTTCCTTCATGGTACCAGTGATTGGACCCAGGGGCACTCTACAGCCTCCGCCTTTTTTATTTATATTATTTATAATTTATATCGTATTTTATTGGAATCAGCGTCTCATTACTTGCTAAGGCTGTCTTCGAACCTACAGCCCTTCTGTCCTAGCCTCCCAAGGACTGGGATTGCTGGTGTGCACCACTATCCTCGGCTTACTCTTTTTCTTTTTGGTAGTACTGCGGATTGAACCCAGAGGTATTCTACCTCCAAGCTACACCCTCCCCCCGCGCCTGATTGATTTTGATTTTTTATTTGGAAACAGGGTCTCACTAAGTTGCCGAGAGCCTCACTAACTTGCGAAGGCTGGGTTAAAACCTGCAAACCTTCTGTCTGAGCCTCCCAAGTACTGGGATTACGGGCATGTGCCGCCACGCCTGTCTTTCAATTTTAAATTTTTGCCGAGTTGTGGAAGCTGTTCTCGAACTCGCGATCCTCCTGCCTCAGCCTCCTGAATCGCTGGGGGAAATGGGAATGAAAGTGTTGCCTTTCTTCAAGCACAGCGAGAGGGTAGCAGTTAGTGAATCTCCCAGTAGGCTCTGGGTCTGCGCTAGGTTCACGCAAAGACCTCCAACTGCAGGCAATTTCAAAGAGCCTTCTTTGTTAAAGCCAGATTTTAAAATATGCAATTAAAAATTGTATGCATGCCCAGAGACCTTTTACGGCCTTTTAGTTACAGCTAACTAAAAATAACTTTTCTTCCTGGGTGCCAGGCTCCTAGTTCAGGGAAATATGAAGATTCCTTTTTCCTTTTTTTTTTTTGGGGGGGGGTAACATTTTTAATAAAAGAGATATTTGGGAGCAAATGTAGGAGAGATAAAAAAAAAAAAAAGTTTGCCCTTGGAATTAGGGCTGCGATTTGGTGTGACCTGAGAAATCCCAATGAGTTTTGCAATTTCAGAGAAATACTTAATAAACCTTCAAATAAAAAAGAAATTCTGGATCGAAAATGTTACTTGTAAAAGTATTCAGCAAGCCTAATAAAGCCTCAGATGGTGTGCTGGGGAGTTATTTAACTAGCCATTAATTTGTTTTAAACAAGACAGCTGGATTTGAACCTCTGTGCCTCTTATTAATAACTAGTTTAGGAGTTTGATTTTTGGCTTGTGGTTCTGTTTTTAAGTCTCCAGAGCCAAATCTCCTATTTTTTTTTTTTTTCTATTTTTAAGCAGTAAGCCTTAGCAGCAGACACGGGTTGGGCTATTTTACAAACTGTTAAAAAGTGCAAATAAATGGGAAAATCCAGTTGACTTTGGAATCCCATTCAGAGGATCGGCCTTCAAGTGTGAGAGGGGTGATTCGACATGTCTGCCGACTTAGCTTTTTGGCCGTGCTGTGGTTTTTGTTGTTGTTGTTTGATATTATCCATGCGTCCTTAGCCTGGACTTCACTTACTGAAAATCTCAAGTATCTCAGAAGCCATGCCGCCAAGCTAAAAACTAAGCTAGGAACGGTGGTACACGCATGTCATCCCAGTACCTGGAGGCTGAAACAGGAGGATTGCAGGTTCGAAGCCAACCTTGGCAACTTAGCAAAAACTTTTCAAAAAAAAAAAAATTAAAAGGGCCAGGGGTGTACTTGTAGGTAGAACGCCCCTGGGTGCAATTCTTAGTACCCATCCACTCCCAATTTTTTTTCCCCAAAAATAAAAATAAGCCAGGTGGCCAGACGTGGTGGCGCACGCTTGTAATCCCCACACTTGGGAGGTGGAGAATGGAGGATCGCGCAGGTTTGAAGCCAGGCTCGCTGGCTTAAGAGACACTGTTTCCAATTTAAAAAAAAAATATAAAATAGGTCTGGGAGTGTAGCTCGGAGGTAGAAGGGTTCCATCCCCAGTACCACAAATAAATAAATAAATAACAAAACAGCACAAAAGACATAAAACAGAAAGCGACTGTTTTCTGGATGTCTCCACTGCGGTCACACTGTGTGACCTAGCACCAAGAAAGCCACCCAGTAGAGATGGCTCCATTCTTCTCTTTAACCTTAAAGGTGGAGGTGCCTGTGTGCCCTCCCGCCTATTCCAGTTAGAAAAGAATTCTTGTTCCTGAAGTTAGCGCAGCCTTTCCTTCCTTCCTTCCTTCCTTCCTTCGCTACACCCCCAGCTCTGTTTTTTATTCTTTATTTGGAAACAGGGTCTCACTGAGTTGCGAAGTAGCTGAGGCTGTCCTCGAACCGCGATCCTCCTGTCTCAGCCTCCTGAATGCTGGGACGACAAGCATGCGCCACCTCACCCGGCTCAGAATTTTCTTAAGACATACCTCCGTCCCTGCGCCGGTGCCCAGCAGCTTGGAGAGCCCTCTCTCTCCTGTCTCCCGTCTCACCTGACTCCCCCTTGTCACACACGGTAACCAGCTCCCCGCCTTTCTCGTCTTATTTCAGGCAAACCCTTTTTTACACGGAACCCTTCCGAGCTGAAAGGCAAGTTTATCCACACAAAGTTGCGCAAGAGCAGCCGGGGCTTCGGCTTCACGGTGGTCGGAGGGGACGAGCCCGACGAGTTTCTGCAGATCAAGAGCTTGGTTCTCGACGGTCCAGCCGCGTTGGACGGCAAGATGGAGACAGGTGGGGCTCCCCGGGGCTTCGCCTGGTTGGTGGGCCGTGCCCCGCACGCCTGAACAGGGCTCCACGGGTTTCTTTCTTTTTTTATTTATTTTTGGTGGTACTGGGGGTGGAACCCAGAGGCTTTCTACCTCCGGGCTATACTCCCAGACCTATTTTTTTTTAACTTTTTAATGTGGAAACAGGGTCTCTTAAGCCAGCGCGGCTGACTCCGAACCAGCGCCATCCTCCCGTCTCCGCCTCCCAAGCGCGGGGATGACAAGCGTGCCCACCACGCCCGGCAATCTTTATTTATTTTTGAACATAATTTATTGGAGCCTGATTGTGTCACAGCATGATGTAGGCCAGGATGACAGGATGTCCGTGGGTACAGGATTTGGTGGGCTTCGCCTTGGCGCCTTCCCTCCTCCTCCTCCAATATAATATTGAGATGGGCATGGATCCTTTTACCTTTGTGCATAAAGTCAGTGGAGGTGTACCTCTCATTAATTCCCCCCACACAACTTCCCTGGACCCTCTGGGTCGCTCCGCTGGGTTTCTCAATGCTCCATCCCCCAAAGCTCCTCTTGGCTCTCAATGGATCCTTCGTGTCCACACCTAAGAGGAGGCATGTGACCTCTTTATTCCAGACTGGCTTATTTCGGGCTGTTGTATCATGAGACCCCGTAACACGTTCTGACACCGACACAACATTCCTGGGCGCCCTGTTTTTGACCCCCCCCAAACTCTTAACGTTTACAGGGGACGTCATCGTGAGCGTGAATGACACCTGTGTGTTGGGGCACACGCACGCGCAAGTTGTGAAGATCTTCCAGTCCATCCCCATCGGTGCCAGCGTGGACCTCGAACTCTGCCGGGGTTACCCGTTGCCTTTTGACCCAGACGACCCCAATACGAGTCTAGTGACCTCCGTCGCCATTCTGGACAAAGAGCCCATTATCGTGAACGGACAGGAGACCTACGACTCTCCGGCGAGCCACAGCAGTAAAACGGGCAAAGCCGGCAGCCTGAAGGAGGCCAGGCCCAGCAGCCCCGCCGACGCGGCCTCCAGCGGTGCCCACGGCTTCCCCAACGACACCGTCTCCCTGGCCTCCTCCATCGCCACCCAGCCGGAGCTCATCACCGTGCACATCGTCAAAGGACCCATGGGCTTCGGCTTCACCATCGCGGACAGCCCCGGCGGCGGAGGCCAGAGGGTCAAACAGATCGTCGACAGCCCCAGGTGCCGAGGCCTGAAGGAAGGGGACCTCATAGTCGAGGTCAACAAGAAGAATGTGCAGGCGCTGACCCACAACCAGGTGGTGGACATGCTGATCGAATGTCCGAAGGGCAGCGAGGTCACCTTGCTGGTGCAGCGGGGAGGTACGTGGGCTCGTTTTGTTCTTGGCCTTCGGGATCCGGAACCCAGTGCTTGGCTTAAGTGGTCTTTAAGTAACTATGTATATATATATTTTCTTCAAGTCGCTATATAAGTATTTCTTCAAGTAACTATATAAGTATATATTTATTTCAAATATATCATATATATATTTATATATATATATCATATATATAAATTTTTTTTTTTTTGGTGGTACTGGGGTTCCTGGAAGCTCTTCTATGCCAGCACGGCTGGCTTCGAACCTGCGCGATCCTCCTGTCTCCGCCTCCCAAGTGCGGGGATTACAAGCGTGCGCCACCACGCCCGGCCAAATATATATATATATATATATATATATATATATATATATATATATATATATATATTTGAATATATCTTTTCAAATATATTCCTTCAGGCTGGATGTGGTGGCACAGACCTATCATCCCGGTCCTTGAGGAGGGGGTGTGGCTGAGACGGGAGGATGGCGGGTTCAAAGCCAGCCTCCGCAACTTAGTGAGATCTTTAGTCATTTAGTGAGATCCTATTTCAAAATAATAAATAAATAAATAAACAAATAAATAAATAAATAAATAAATAAGCACGGGGTGTGGGTAGCTCAGAGTTGAAGGCCACTGGCTTCAATCCCTGGTATCCCCCCCCCCCTAAAATTTGTAAATATTCCTCGAACATGTTTGTTCTTTTGGTGGTTCCAGGGTTATAACCCAGGGCCCTGCACATGCTAAGCAAGCATCCTAACACCAAGTTACACACACCCCCTGGCCTATGAGCACTTTATTTAAATGTTTGAATACTTTCAAAAGGCCTTTGCTTTACATGCTCGCCTTCGGGGAATAAAGCTTAATGGTTTATACATTCTCTTACACACGGAGGTGGAATGATCCCCAAGCTTGGCCCGTCAGCCTGTGAAATGTAGGTCCCGGCTGCTCCCCCACCCTCGGGCACCCTCCTGTCCCCTCACCGTGCGCTAGCCACACGGGCCTCTGTTCTGAAGTGACCTTCATGGGTCAGGTCCTGCCTCAAAGCCTTTGAACTTGCGGTGCCTCTGCTATTTGGGGATACCCCTTTCCCAGCCCTTTGTCCAGTGGCTCAGCTTCATTCAGGGCTCTTCCTAAGAAAGGGCTTCTCTCACCTGTTTATCTAAATTAGCCCCTTGACACTCTCACAAAATCTCTTCCACACCTTTCAGTTGTGAAAGTCTTTACCACAGTCGGTATTATGATCATGAGCATTAGTTTATATATTCATTGACTTCTTTTTCTTGATTTTCACAAACTCCATAAAGTCAGGACCCATGCCTAGACAGTGACCCCTGTCATCCCCACCCTGGACTTCTTTATTCAAGAATCAACAAGTACGCGTGAGGCCATTTATAATTGGCAGAACATGCGCCCAGCCAGTCACATTAAAGCATGTGCCTCGACCTACCCATAAGAGACTCTAAATCTTGAGACACAAAGCTTCCTCCTTACTTTCTTTTCTCTGTCTAAATTTCCCATCCCTGACCCACCCAGCGCTGCCAGAACATCAGGCCGAGAACCATGCTCCACTAAGGTGACTTGTTTGGCTCTTGGGACACATCTGTGACTAATTGTGGCTGGTCCTCACACACAGTAGGTCTGAGGCTGGTTGACTCCATCCTTATCTGGTGGATTCAGGCTCTCTGAAAAGATGCCATGATCCAGACTTCCTCTGGCTCTAGACCCTGTTGCCAGAGACAAAGGTACTCTTTCTGTCATGGCAGCCTTATTCTCTGTTCTCATGAAGCTGTGTATTGTTTGATCAAAATGGCCAAGGCCACTGGAAGGAAATTCAAAATACAGAATGACTGTTGATGTGGACTGAAATTCCCAGTCGGCCCTTTTTGAGCAGGGATTAAAAAAGCATAAATATATATGTTTCAAGTACAATTTAGAAGTCTTTTCTTGGTTTCTTTTTTGGAGAGGTGCTGGGAATCAAACTCAGGGGCATTCTACCTCTGAGCTACACCCTTAGCCCTATTTATTTATTTATTTATTTATTTATTTATTTATTTTGTGTGTGTGTGGTGCTGGGGATTGAACCCAGGGGAATTCTACTATACCCTCAGCCCTATTTTTATTCGGAAACAGGGTCTCACTAATTTGACACGAGCCTCACTGAATTGCTGAGGCTGTCCTTGAACTTGCAATTCTCCTATCTCAGCCTCCAGTGTACTGAGATTACAGGTGTGTGCCACCGTGCTCCACTCCTTATTATTTATTTTGAAACAGAGTCTGGCTGAGTTACTGCATGCTGGCCTCAAAACTGTGATCCTTCTATCTCAGGCTCCTGTGCTGGGATTACAGACATGCGCCATGTTCCTGGCTTCCCAGATAACTGGTTCTTAAATAGGGCGATGATAATGGTGGTGATGACTAACATCCTCTGCTCTCGTGGACAAATCGGTGATTGGCAGAGTGATTGCGCCGGTACCCTGTACCTCTCCTTTGATCTTTCCTTCCTCCCTGGGACTTAGGAAGATGCCAGCCCGCAGTTAAGATGGAGATGTCACCAGCTTCTGCATTTTGGGTCACTACCTATCCCACTCTGACTTGCAGTGCTTTCTCCTTTCTGTGGCTGACAACCGGGACACTTTCAGATAGTTCTGGGCAGAGCAGAGACCTCTCTGATCCAGTCCCCGCCCGCTGACGGCCATGCCCCACCCCTCTCATTCATTGGTTTGCTCCTTCAGAGATGTCTGTTCTCCATGTGTGAAGTTGGGGTTTTCTATCCAGTAGATTCACGTCGAAGGGGCCAAGAAAGTCGAGGCTTATTACAGTCGGCTAAATGAACATTTGACTGGCGCCTCAACACGGTGAATTTGCCCAAAACTGCAAATGGCTGGCTATAAAAACAGACCCCTTGCTTCTAAATATGTTTGTGTCCTCGCTTCCTAACTCCCGAGCCCTTCTTTCTGCTGGTGCTATGCCGATTTATAACATTCCTACAGATCCAGAATATATTGCCTCATTAGTCAACCCCTTACACGGCTCATTCTCGAACCTGGCTAATTTAAAATCACCGTAACATCAGCAGTCTCTAAAATATGCCACATGCCCCGCGTCGGATTTATGGCTAGGACGGGAATTGTGCGCACCTGCGGAGGGCAGGCGACGTACGGCCAGCCACTGTTCGTCTTTCTGGAAAGCACGAGATGTTTGTTTCTGCTGTGCATTAATTATTTGAATCAGGGCTGACAGCGAATCGCCCCTCCTGTGTGGTAGGTTTAATGAGAAGGTTTGATGAAATAGCGAGACGGCAGCTTGGCAGGATGAGGAAGAGAATGTCCTCTGCTCTGGCGCCCCGTGGCCTCGTCTCTCCTGTAACTGCTGATGAGCAGGTCAATAGACTCACTAAGTACGCATAGTTTCTGATTCTCAGGGACTCGGAGTGCACTGGCCAGGCTTTCTGTCCTCTAGAAAGCGGCTCTTTTCTACTGTAGAAAAGAAGTGGCTATTTTAATTCTTAATCCTCAGGTTCTTTTTTATTATTATGATGTAAAGTCTAAGTCAAGCATTTAAAATGGTGCCTTGTCCCTAAAGTTTCTTTCGTGGTTTCTTTCTGGTGGTGGTGGTGGTGGTGGTTGTTGTTGTTGTTGTTGTTGTTGTTATTATTATTATTCTTTCATGGTGTTTCTTTTATTATTATTATTATTATTATTATTATTATTATTTGTGTGTGTGTGTGTGTGTGTGTGTGTGTGTGTGTGTATGATTCTGGGGATTGAACCCAGGGGCCTTCTACCTCCAGGCTTCCCCCCACCCCCAGCCCTATCCTATTTTTTATTTGGAGAAAGGGTCTCATTAGGTTGCTGAGAATCTTACTACTTTGCTGAAGCTGGCCTCAAACCTGCAATCCCCCTGACTCAGCCTCCCGAGTGCTGGGGATTCCAGGCGTGCTCCACCATGCCCGGCTCCAAGATCATTTTTGAAATTTGTTCTTGCCTAGATCTGGTGCATTTCACTTTTTTTTTTTTTTTTTTTTTTTTTTTTGTGGTACTGGGGTTCCTGAAGCCCTTCTACCTCCAGGCTACACTCCCCGACCTATTTTATATTTTTATTTGGAAACAGGGTCTCTTAAGCCAGCGCGTCTGGCTTCTAACCTGCGTGATCCTCCTGTCTCTGCCTCCCAAGCGCGGGGATTCCAAGCGTGCGCCACTGCGCCCGGCATCACTTTTTAGTACTTTCTTAGTCTGTTTCCCTCAATATGCAAATCAAGTGGAGGTTGAAATAGCTTCTATAAACTTTTCTTTCTTTTTCTTTTCTGTACTAAGGATTGAAGTATAAAGTCACACAGGGTTCTGCCTTCAAGCCACACCCCCAGCCCTCCTTGCTTTTTTATTTAAACAGGGCCCCCCAAAGTTGCTGAGGGTGTCACTAAATTGCCGAGGCTGGCCTTGAACCTGCGATCCTCCTGTCTCAGCCTTCGCTGACTTCTTTTGTAAACCTCTGAGGTCAGAAAGTTTCCTGGGTCAGTCTGGGGTTGTGGGAATTCAGCAACACCTCCCTATCCCCTTTCCTACAGTGGCCGCCCCCCTCGGGTTTGCGGGGGGGGGGGGGCTGCCCCTTCTTCCTGCCTGGCTCCTGGCTTTCTACTGTGTGTTTGTCTCCCTCTACTGCCCGGTCTGGGAAGTGCATCTAACTTTTTCCCCCTCTTTTACATATCATTTGCATTCAGGACCTGATAGCTGATACCCAGCTGGGTACAGAGGCTTCTTAGAGGTGTTCAGGAAAACCTGCACTTGATAGTGTTTTTCTTAAAAGTTATTTATAAAAGAAAAGGAACTGGGACCGTGTGGGTTCTTCCCTTTTTTAGAGAGGATTGTATTACATGTAGGCAGCCTCGTGACCTGTGCCCCTCTGCGTAAATACTTTGCGTATCCAGCTGACTCACACGTAATAGCAGGTGTGACTGTCTGTGAGAAATAATTTGGT
The DNA here is from genome assembly GCF_963383645.1 of Muscardinus avellanarius. Classification (NCBI taxonomy): domain Eukaryota; kingdom Metazoa; phylum Chordata; class Mammalia; order Rodentia; family Gliridae; genus Muscardinus; species Muscardinus avellanarius. The sequence continues at coordinate 50,875,306 of NC_137804.1, read as the reverse complement.
GTTGAGTCAGAATACTCTCTTTCAAAGGACTTGGCAATAATGTATGAAGTTAGGAAGAGCTGGGCACAGTGCTGCATGCCTGGCCTCCTAGTATTTGGGAGGCTGAGATAGGAGGACCAGCCTCAGTAGCTTAGTGAGGCTCTCAGCAACCTAGTGAGACCCTGTTTCCAAAAACAAAATAAATAAAGTAAAATAATATGGACGAAGAGTGTAGAACCCAGGAGAAGAGAGAGAGAGAGAGAGAGAGAGAGAGAGAGAGAGAGAGAGAGAGAGAGAGAGAGAGAGAGAGAGGGAGGGAGAGAGAGGGAGGGAGAGAGAGGAGGGACATACATTTTGCTTTTAAGAGAAATTCCATCTTTCTTTTAAAAAGAGAACTGGTCGCCAGGCGTGGTGGCGCATGCTTGTCATCCCCGTGCTTGGGAGGTGGAGACAGGAGGATCGCGCAGGTTCGAAGCCAGCCGTGCTGGCGTAAGAGACCCTGTTTCAAAAATATAAAATAGGTCTGGGAGTGTAGCCCGGAGGAAGAAGGGCTTCCAGGAACCCCAGTACCACAAATAAAAAAAATAAAAAAAAAAAGAGAACTGGTCAGGAACTGGACTCTAGGTCAAATTGCCCTAAACGTTTCGATTCCCTTAAACTGGTTACCTGTCCAGCCCTGACCTCCCTTTCTGTATCTAAAATAGATGAGTTTTGGACTAGGGAACCTTTCAGGCAGCTCCTGCTGGCTTTTATCACCTGTGAAGAATGACTTGACTGTGGTGTAGAGAAAGACAGCGGGGTATCGGAGCCAGAGAACCACAGCTTGAAGCAAGGTTCCCACCTGTACGCGCTGTGTGATTTTACACAAACCACTTACCTTCTCTGAGCTTAGTTCAGCAGGGGGACGAAAGCATAAATAATAATGCGTTCCCTGCATGTGTGTGGTGTCGATTCAGTAACGGAGTGTTTGTGCCGGTTCTTAACAGAAGTCAGTGTTACATGATAAACCACCGTTGTTAAGCCGGGCTTGGTGGCGCACGCTTGTCTTTTTTTTTTTTTTTTTGTATTGGGGGTGGAACCCAGGGGCATTCTACTCCAGAGCTACACCCCCTGCCCTATTTTTTATTCTTTATTTTGAAACCGGGTCTCACTGAGTTGCAGAGGGCCTCACTAAGTAGCTGAGGCTGTCCGCGAACCGCGATCCTCCGGTCTCAGCCTCCCGAATGCCGGGATTACAAACGTGCGCCACCGCGCCCGGCTTGGAAGTGGTATTTTGCTTTCTAGTTTGCAGGGACTCCATGCTAAATGCTTTTGTCGGGTCACTAGGTGGCTTGGGGTGTAATTCTGAAGTAAAAAAAATATATATCAGGATTCCCAGAGGGCTGAACCCTGTTGGGCTTCTCCATCTGCCCCAGCACCTTTATGGAGAGGCTGGGCGTGTGGGCGTTCTCGGGGGGCACCCGCTCCGTCACTGAACTTGAGCCTCGAGTTAAAGTAGGAAATGAATCATACGGCTGTGTGATCACACCTCAGCTCTAGAATGATGATGGTATTATATAATATATATGTAAGTAAACACAACACACACACACACACACACACACACACACACACACACACACGATCGACCTCTGAACTCCAACCCCAACCCTTTTTATTCTGAAATATGGTCTCGCTAAGTTGCTGAGGCTGGAACCCACGGTCCTTCCATCTCAGCCTCCCAAGTCCTGGGTGACAGGCACGCGCCACCGCACCCAGGTGCTGACGGGATTGAAAAGGTAAAAATTAGCTATAGGAAATTGACGGCGAGGCCGAGGGTGTTGGCGCGGTCATGGCTGAGTACTTGCTGTGTCCCGGGCCGGTTATCAGGGCTCTAAGGACACGCACACGCGCGTGTGTAGACATAGACCAGTGCACTATTGCTGTGACCAAACTCAAGTGGGCATCCATTTTCAGCACCACAAGCGGATCCTCCAGGAAATAAAGATAGTGGTTGGTACCCCCCACAATGGGAGGAGTCATGGAGGAATGTTTTTTTTGTTTGAGGTGTAGAAACCCCACAGCTAAAATTGCTTGACATCAGAAAACAGAGGGCGTTTCTGGTTTGGTTGCAAAGGCAGGTAGAAATCTCATAATTAAAACCGTAAGCCGGGCGTGGTGGCGCACGCTTGTAATCCCAGCATTCGGGGGGCTGAGACGGGAGGATCGCAGTTCGCGGCCAGCCTCAGCTACTTAGCGAGGCCCTCTGCAACTCAGTGAGACCCGGTTTCAAAATAAAGAATAAAAAATAGGGCAGGGGGTATAGCTCGAAGGTCAAATGCCCCTGGGTTCCACCCCCAGACCCGAAAAAAATAAAAAATTAAAAAAATTAAAAAAAAAAAACCGTAAGTCCCAGGTGTGGTAGCACACATCTAGAATTTTATTACTCGGGAGGCTGAGATAGAGGGATCGCCGGTTAGAGGCCATCCTGGGTAACCCAGTGATACCCTCAGTGATTTAGCAAGCCAGTATTTCAAATAAAAAAATAAGGGTTTGGGTATAATTAGAAGGTAGAATGCCCTTGGGTTCAATCCCCTGTGCCAACCAACCAACAACAACCACAAAAGAAACACATAGGCACTTCTTTAGGGACCAGGCACCATTTTATTTATTTATTTATTTATTTATTTTGGTACTGGGGGTGGAACCCAGGAGCTTTCTACCTCCGGGCTATACTCCCAGACCTATTTTATATTTTATTTGGAAACAGGGTCTCGCTAAGTTGCTGAGAGCCTCACTAAGTAGCTGAGGCTGGCTTTGAACCTGCGCGATCCTCCTGTCTCAGCCTCCCAAGCGCGGGGATGACAAGCGTGCGCCGCCACGCCCGGCCAACCAGGCACCATTTTAAACGCTTGACTTAGACTTTACATGCAGCTCCTGGAGTCGTCTCTAAGAGCAGTCTTAGCTCCACATCAGAGAAGAGGGAGCCGAGGCCCAGAACTACAGCGATTCACCCCAAATCACATACCTGGTTAGCGGCAAAGTTAGAATCTGTACCCGGGAAGTTTTGGCTCTGGAGACTGCGTGCCTAACCACTGTGCTAAACAGCCCCTTGGTTTTCATGGTTAAGAAACCACGAGACCCAGAAGGCTAACAGCCGGGGACTCCATCTTCAACATACAGGAAAAAGTAAGGTCAGAGTCTGTGGCAAATTGATGGCACTTCATTCTTATCAGAATTTATTGATGATGTTAGCATACTGATCTCATTAAATCACCATCGACCCAAACGGGAAAGCCGGCATCTAATCTAATCCTCCGAGCCCGTCATGGGTGTTAGCTCGCGTCTGTGAGTGTGTGTGCGTGCGTGCGTGCGTGAGTTTTCCTCTGCAGTGATGCAAACCTGTGTTGTAATCACGACGATTACCATGATAACCTGTGCACCTGCGAGTTGAAACGGGTGACCAGGCGCCCCTCTCCAGTCTTGGACTGGAAAACCAGTTACAAATCGCACTGCTTAAGTGAGTTATGGCTGGGATCTACAGATGGGGACCTGGGGTGGTTAACTGAGTGATACCTTAGCGGTACTTTGCACCGTTGAGACCTCTATCTTGATATTAACAGATACCGCGAGCGCTCCCCTCTCCAGACACCCAGGCTCGAATTACACCTCACCCTCCCCGTCCTCTGCCATCCATCCTGAGGCACCAGGCCTTGCTGTGGGCTCACAACAGCCCGTCCTCCAGCCCTCCCTCTGCCTGGAGTGACGGAAAGGAAATTGAATCAAGGCATATCTCCATCCGAGCGGCTGACCACCATTCATGGTGAACTCTAGCGTCCTGTCTCGGGCCCTGCCATTTGCTACTTCCCGTGTCTGTATTTTTCCCTCCTCCTGACATTATGATTTAGAGCTGAAATATCCTCCAGAGACACTCATGTTTCTTAAACCGTGCAGCTAGGTTCGGAGCTGAGGCCTGGCTTGGAGCAGATGGGTCCCTGGGGGTGTGGCCGTGGGGACTCTATTTGACCCCAGCTCTCTCCCCCCACTTTCCTGGCCTCCATGATGTGAAAGTCGTTTTTCCTCCACCTTTCTCCAAAGCTCTATGGCCACGCTCTTTCTGTGCCTTGGAGCCAGCCAGCTATAGACTGATCCCTGAAGCCACCAGCCTCAAATAAGCCTCTAAGCATCCACACAGTGGTCTCTCCTCATTCTCAGGCAGGAGCCCCAGTGGATGCCTGCAGACAGTACCGAGCCCTACGTGCAGACAGTACCGAACCCTACGTGCAGACAGTACCGAACCCTACGTGCAGACAGTACCGAACCCTACGTGCAGACAGTACCGAACCCCACGTGCAGACAGTACCGAACCCTACGTGCAGACAGTACCGAGCCCCACGTGCAGACAGCACCGAGCCCTACGTGCAGACAGTACCGAACCCTACGTGCAGACAGTACCGAACCCTACGTGCAGACAGTACCGAACCCTACGTGCAGACAGTACCGAACCCTACGTGCAGACAGTACCGAACCCTACGTGCAGACAGTACCGAACCCCACGTGCAGACAGTACCGAACCCTACGTGCAGACAGTACCGAGCCCCACATGCAGACAGCACCGAGCCCTACGTGCAGACAGTACCGAACCCTACGTGCAGACAGTACCGAACCCTACGTGCAGACAGTACCAAACCCTACGTGCAGACAGTACCGAACCCTATGTACACCATGTTCTCTCCTGTACATACACACCTGTAATAAAGTTTAATTTTTTAATTAGGCACAGTAAGAGTTTAACCACAGTAGTAATAAACTAGAATTTTTACAGTATGCATGCTACTCAGAACAGCATGCATTTAATATTTATAGAATTATCAGTATTAAATCTAAATTTAGCTGTGCGTGAGGGCACACGCCTATAATCCCAGTACTTGGGAGACTGAGACAGGAGGATCACAGGTTCACAGTCAGCCTCCGTGACTTAGTGAGACCCTGTTTAAAAATTAAATGGAGCCGGGCGTGGTGGCGCACGCTTGTAATCCCCGCGCTTGGGAGGCGGAGACAGGAGGATCGCGCAGGTTCGAAGCTAGCTGCACTGGGTTAAGAGACCCTGTTTCCAAAATATAAAATAGGTCTGGAAGTGTAGCCCGGAGGTAGAAGGGCTTCCAGGAACCCCAGTACCACCAAAAATAAAATAAAATAAAATAAAATAAAATAAAATAAAATAAAATAAAATGGGGGCTGGGGGTGTAGCACGGAGGTAGAACATCCCTGGGTTCAATCTCCAGTAACACACACACACACACACACACACACACACACACACACAGTGTAAATCTAATACTTAGGGACTTTTTATTTCTAGAATCTTCTGCTTACTATTTTCAGAATATGGGTAATTGAAACTGGGGGTGACTGAAAGCAGAGATAAGGGGCGACCCCAGTGCTCACGTGGGATCCTGCGACAGCTGGAGCATGGCGTCCGTCATCACTTGACCCCCGGCTGCATAAACAGGTGTCCGGGGGAGTGATGCTCTCTGAGTGACCAGGACGCTGTTTGATTTCTTGACCACTCCCTCCTCAAGCGTGTTCTGAGGTCCAGGTGCTGAAGCAAGGGCCCGGGAAAGAGGACAGCGCCTCCCCGCAAAGAGGCGACAGCGCCCGGACCCGAACCCGGGGCCATTTGCCTGTGGGGCCAGAGCGGACACGCAGAGGCACTGGCCGCTGCCTGAGGACCACGGTTCTGGAGAATCATGCCCAGAAATCATGTTGGTCCTGAAGCAGATTGTCCAGCATCTAATTAAGCTGTCACTGTACAATGAATAGAAATGAAATAAAACTTCAAATTTGGCTTCTCTGTCCAGGGGGTCACGGCTCAAGTGCTCCGTGGCCACCTGCAGGGAGTGGCTGCCATGTGGGGCCGCAGAGGGAGAGAACGGCTGTGCCAGGTGGGAAGTGCTGTCGACAGCCCCCCTCTAGCACCCTTTGATGCTGCTACTTGCAGAAATGAGATGCGTTTAATCTATTGTTTGTTTAATCTTTATCTAATCTTTTCTCTTAATTTTTGACGTACGTGTGTGTGTGTGTGTGTGTGTGTGTGTGTGTGTGTGTGTGGTACTGGGGGTTGAATTTAGAGGCCTTCTACCTCCAATACTAATTCAGTGTCTCTATCTCCCAGACCTATATTATTTTTTATTTTTTATATTTATTTGTTTGTTTGTTTATTTATTTTTGCGGGTCTAGGGATGGAACCCAGGGGCATTTGACCTCCGAGCTACACCCCCTGCTCTATTTTTTATTCTTTATTTTGAAACCAGGTCTCACTGAGTTGCAGAGGGCCTCACTAAGTAGCTGAGGCTGTCCGCGAACCGCGATCCTCCAGGTCTCAGCCTCCAGAATGCTGGGATTACAAGCATGCGCCGCCACGCCCGGCTATTTTTTATTTTGAAATAAGGTCTCACTGAGTGGCCGAGGCTCACCTCAAACTTGCTATCCTCTCGTCTCAGCCTCCCAAGTACTGGGATTACAGGCATGCGCTATAGCACCTGACATCATTATTAATATTATTGTTATCATTATCATCATCATCTTCATCAATTTTGAGGTTCTGAGAATTGAAATTTGAGGTTTTCCATCCATGCTAAGCAAGCACTCTTCCTCTGAGTTACACCCCCAGTCCTTTTTATTTTTTATTTTGAAGCAGGACCTCTTTTAGTTGCTGAGGCTGACCTCGAACCTGTGATCCTTCTGTTTCAGCCTCCTAAGTCCTGGGTTTCCAGACATGTGGCACTGCTGTGCTGAGCTGATTTGTACTTTTGAGTGGACAGAAAAATATGGAAAGGAAGACAGTTTCATGGTTAATGGAGTTCTTTTCTACACAGGCTAGTCCTAAGAGCAGGCCCTGTGTATTCGGTTCTTGGTATGCATAGACGCCACTTTAAGCTCTTAAGACGTGTTGCCCGGACGTGTTACCCGGATGTTGGCGGCTCAAGGACATGAGCGCCCAGAACTTAAGGCTTTGGAAAATATCCCATCAGACTTTCAAGGGGATCGCGAGACCTTGCCTAGCCGGGAAGCATCTCAGCTTCTCACACCGGATCAGCGCTTAAGACGCTTAATTAAAATGATCCTATTAAAGCCCTTTTAGTCCAAACAGTGGAAGGAATGTTAAAACACGAAAAAAAACTCAACCGTGAAACACTTGCATGTTAAATATGTCTAATGCATTGCCTAAGCTGTCAGATATTATCTCTACACAGTTTTCTGGAGGTCTGTTCAAAAAGGAGATATATACGTATATCTCCTTAAATATATATATACATATTATCTCTATGGGAGATACATATGTACAAATGTATATGTATATTCTGTGTGTGTGTGTGTGTGTGTGTGTGTGTGTGTGTGTGTGAGACTGGCGATTGAATCCAGGTGCATTCTACCTCCAAGCTACACCTCTAGCCCTATTTTTTATTCTTTATTTTGAAACAGGCTCTCACTCAGTTGCAGAGGGCCTCATAAGTCGCTGAGGCCGGCCACAAACCTGTGATCTTCCTGTCTCAGCCTCCCAAGTACTGGGATTACAAGAATATGCCACCGTGCTCGGCTCTGAGAGGCAATATTCACGTACCTTTGGTGGACTTTTTCCTTTTTATTTTTTAATTATTTTGTACTAAGGATTGAACTGCATGCCACCTCTGAGCTACACCCCCTATTTTATTCTTTTGTTTTAAAACAGAGTCTCATTAAGTCACTGAGGCTGGCCTTGAACCTGCGACCTCCCCGTCTCAGCCTCCCTTGGTGTACTTCTCTGACTCAGTATCTCCATCTAGTCGACCTCTCTGCTCTCTTCTGTGCTTAGTTTTCTAATACTTTTGACAGTTACGTCCACTTCTCAGGCCCAGTGTAGGCCTAATGCCTTCCTAGCTGTTAGAAGTTGTTCAAGTTAAGCTAGGCTGTGATCCCGGTACTTGGGAGGCCAAGACAGGAGGTTCACAGGTTTGAGGACAGCCTCAGCAACTTAGTGAGACCCTGTTTCAAAATAAAAAAACAAAAAAAAAATCTGGGGTGTAGCTCAGTGGTAGAATGCTCCTGGGTTCAATCTCCATGACCAAAGTAGAAGAGAGAAGAAGTTGTTCGAGTTAAAATTAGCACACTTCTGGCACTTCTAAGATGCTGAACAGGATGGTTACTCAGTTTGCTGTTGGGAGCCTTCTGGCCTTATTAGTAATGCAGTTTTAAGTTATTTTGGTTTATTGCCATGGTTTAAAGTTATCAAGGATTTTATTTGAGAATTCTTTATAGAATGAGTCACATTTACATTTGAGATGGCTTCCAGCAAGAGATGAGATAAATACAAAATTGTTTCTATTTTGGTTCTTACATTCATTATATAACATAGAAGAATTACCCCTCACATCTCACATGTCAAGGAATCCTGGCACCTTAATTACTTTTGGTCCTAATACTTTTTATTAAATATAAGCAAAATTTCACTTTTTTACCCCCTCCAATACTGGGAATTGAACCCAGGGACACTCTACCACTGAGCTATATCCCCAGATCTTATTTATTTATTTATTTATTTATTTATTTATTTATTTATTATTTTGGTGGTACTGGGGTTGCTGGAAGCCCCCCTACCTCCGGGCTACACTCCCAGACCTATTTTTACATTTTTATTTGGAAACAGGGTCTCCTAAACCAGCGCGCGCGGCTGGCTTCGAACCTGCGCGATCCCCCTGTCTCTGCCTCCCAAGCGCGGGGATGACAAGCGTGCACCACCGCGCCCGGCTCTTTTTATTTATTTTTATTAAAAAAAGTTTTTTTTTGCGGTACTGGGGGTTGAACTCAGTCAGAGGCACTTCACCTCTGAGCTACATACCCAGCCCACATTTTATTCTTTATTTTCAAATAGGGTCTCACTAAGTTGTGTGTGTGGGGGGGGCTCACCAAGTAGCTGAGATGGGCTGCGAACCTGCAGTCCTCCTGTCTCAGCCTCCCAAGTACTGGGATTTAAGTAATCCTAGTGTGCCACCATACCCAGCTTTATTTATTTATTTATTTATCTATTTATTTATTATTTATGTGTTTGTTTATTTATATATTTATTTAAACAAGGTCTTGTTCAGTTGCCAGGTTGGCCTTGAACCTGCAGTCCTCCTGCCTCAGCCTCTCGAGGACCTGGGATTGCAGGTGTGCGCTCATCTGCAATTCCAGAAGCAGGTGGCTGATCTGAGTTTTACTTCTCTATGTCCGTAACGCCAAGCAATCGGCAGGCTTTCAACCTCTGCTTTTTTTCTTAGAGAGCAGCGTCTCCTCCTCCTCAAGGGGAGACGTAATGCACCGAGTCTCTTGCTTCTGCGCTTTCCTTTATTGTAGACGTGTGTGTGTGTGTGTGTGTGTGTGTGTGTGTGTGTGTGTGTGAGTGTGTGTGATTTATAGTCTCGTTAAGGCACCGAGCGTTCACTTGCCTGTCTGGAGCGGCGGCGAGGCTTCACTGGCTTGGCTGGCAGGCTGGAGAATTGCTAACCGGGGCTTCTGCTTACAGAACTGCACTTGAATGTAAAGAAGTTGCTTTAGTTTTTCCCTTTGCAGGGGAACAAATTTATTAACAACGTGTGCCAGGCATTGGCTAGGTCTCGGGAATTGCAGAGAATAGAATTCTCTGCAAAGAGAACACACGGGCTCCCAAGTTCACGAGCTTTGATTGTAGGAGAAAGGGCAGAAATACACAGAGGGACCAGAAGGCGTCAGCCATCAGGAAGGGCTGCGGGGAAGCCGAGCCAGAGGGAGTGAGCCGTGTGGCCGGGGCCGGTTCCTTCAGCCAGACCTGGGGCCCAGAGGGGTGGTGTTCCAGCAAGAAGGGGCGGGCGCAGCTGGATGGGAACTGTTTATTAATCATCTCTACTCCTCCTCCCAGCCCCTTCCCCTCTTCTCCTGGTCTCTCCCCTCAACTACCTAAAGTCCCTTTTGTTTCAGCAGCCTTGACTTTCTGAGGCTGGCTGGTCTCTCACTTAACACCACGATCTCTCCTTCTGTCCGTTTTCCTGCCAAAGACGTAATTTTGTCTCTCGATGGCCGAGTGAAATTCCATCGTGTGTAATGTGCCACGTTCTCTCTGCCCATTCACCTGCTTACGGGCACCAAGTTGGTCCCATAATTTGGCCGTTGTGACTTGTGCTGCTGTACACACGGATACGGGTCTACCGCGGTAGTAGTCTGGCTTTAATTTTTTGGGGGAAGATACCAAGGAGAGCTATACCTGGGTCCTATGGTAGTTCCCTTCCTAGTATTTTTTTTTTTTTTTTTTGTGGTACTGAGGATGGAACCCAGGGGCACTGTACCTCTGAGCTACACCCCTAGACCTATTTTTTAGTCTTTTTTTTTTTTTTTTGAAACAGGGTCTCACTGAGTTGCAAAGGGCCTCGCTAGGTAGCTGAGGCTGTCCACGAACCGTGATCCTCCTGAAAGCTGGGATTACAAGCGTGCGCCACCACGCCCGGCTCCCATTCCTAGTCTTTTGAGGCATCTGCACTGAGCTCCATAGCAGCTCTGCTAACCTGCGATCCCACCGAGGGTGTAGAAGGGGTCCTAGGTCCTCTCATCCTCGCCAGCGTTTATGACTGTTTATATTCTTGAGGATTGCCTTTATAACTGGTGTTAGATCGAATCTCAGGGTAGTTTAAATTTGCATTTCCCTGATTGCTAATGATGTTGAGCATTTTTTCATATATTTATAAACCTGGAAAATTGCTAATATGCCTTTAGAAGCTAGTTTTATTTTTTAATGAACTCCACTAAATTCAATGTGGAATAAAGTACTTCTCTTCATGTAAAAAAATCATTGGATTTATTTATTTATTTATTTATATTTGGGGCTGGGATAGAAACCAGGGGCATTCTACCTCTGAGTTACACCTCCAGCCCTGTTTTATATTATTATTATTATTATGGTGGTACTGGGGATGGACCCCAAGGGCCTTCTACCTCCGGGCTACACTCCCAGACCTATTTTTTTATATTCTTTATTTGGAAACAGGGTCTCACTAAGTTGCTGAGGGCCTCACTCAGTAGCTGAGGCTGGCTTCGAACCTGCGCGATCCTCCTGTCTCAGCCTCCCAAGCGCGGGGATTACAAGCGTGCGCCACCACGCCAGGCTTAGTTTTTATTTTGAAACAGGGTCTTGTGAAGTTGCCGAGGGTCTTGCTAAGTTCCTGAGGCTGGCCTTGAACCTGTGATCCTCCTGGCTCAGCCTTCCAAAAAGCTGGGATGCCCGGCAGCTTCTCTCTTAGCTTACTTTTGCAACCTTATTTTGCTGAATTTCTCTTTATTGCTAGAGGCTCTGAACTTTTCCAGAGCTGTTGCCCAAGGGAGAGAGTCGGCCCTGTGTAATATTTTTCTACTCTCACAGGGAAGCTCACATTCTCTGCAACCATCTAGAGCTTAGGGTTGCTATGGCGCTTGAGTCTTTGCACCGTCACCTGTTGATTTAAAGCCCTTCTCCAACTTGTATCTTGCCTGGTGTTTCTGTTTGTATTTCTGCTCAGATACTAATCCTCACTCCATCTGTGGATATAATCCTTTTTGATTCAGAAATCTCATTGGTAGAATCGTCCACCTTTCCCCTCCCCCTCCTCCCCCTCTCCTCCCCCTCCCCTCCTCTCCTCCCCTCCTCCCCCTCCCCTCCTCCCCCTCCCCTCCTCCCCCTCCTCCTACTCCTCCTTCTCCTCCTCCTCCTCCTCCTCCTCCTCCTCCTCACCACACATGGCAAACTCTTTACCACTGAACTCTATCCCCAGGGCGTAGAATCTTAAAGTCTTCAAATATAGCATTAGGCCCGGGCGTGGTGGCGCACGCTTGTAATCCCAGCATTTGGGAGGCTGAGACAGGAGGATCTCTGGTTCGCCGCCAGCCTCAACTACTTAGCGAGGCCCTCCACAACTTGGTGAGACCTTGTTTCAAAAATAAAGACTAAAAAATCGAGCTGGGGGTGTGGCTCGAAGGAAGAATGCACCTGGGTTCCATCCCCAGTGCTGCAGAAGAACCATTAGGTGCTTAGGGATGGTGGGTTTCCATGGCAACACGGGACATGCCCCTTCTGTGCCCTGTCACTACTTGGGTTCGCTTTACAGTTCTCTTCATAACGTTTCTTTCTTGTCTTGACTTTTCTCTTGGTGGTGGTCGTGGTACTGGGGATTGAACCTAGGTTTGTTCTCCCTCTGATCTATACCCCCAGCCTGAGCGGGGCACCCTCAGCCCTCTTTTAGTTTTTATTTTGAAACAGGGTTTCCCTAAATTGCTGAAGCTGGTCCCGTCTCCGCCTCCCGAGCACGGGCATCACAGGCGTGCGCCACTGTTGCACTGGCTCCTGTCTGGATTGTTAATGTTCTCGTGTTTTTTTGTTTTGTTTTGTTTTCTCAACTTTTTGCAGTAAATGGTATTCCCAGCACAGTCACCAAACTTGGGCACCGTGCTGACCTCTCCTTACAGATGATGGCGCACAAGAAAACCCCTAGAACGTAGCGTGCCTAATTAACCCCTCCGCATTTTACCATGCTTATTCTCTTTATTAGAAGTCTCAGTTGGTCATATATATATATATGTTCTATTATATAGAATATTACATATGAGAATATCTTATAAAATATATAATATTCTGTTGAATATATAATACATAGGGTTATATATTATATATTATATATAGTTAAGATATTCTCTATATATTATGTATAATATATAATCTCTACATTCTATCTATATATGTATATTCTATGTATACATGGTATATATGTGAAATAATGCTTATATAGGAAACATAAATATATAAATATATATAATATATATAGGAAATATATATATTACCCTTGCCACAAAAAATTCTTTTTTTTTGGTGGTACTGGGGTTCCTGGAAGCCCTTCTTCCTCCGGGCTACACTCCCAGACCTATTTTTATATTTTTATTTGGAAACAGGGTCTCCTAAGCCAGCGTGCGTGGCTGGCTTCGAACCCGCGCGATCCTCCTGTCTCCGCCTCCCAAGCGCAGGGATTACAAGCGTGCGCCACCACACCCGGCCAAAAAATTCTTATATGCCATTTTTTATATATTTGGTACACACATGTAATATATATATATATATATATATATATATTTGGTATACCTATATACAATTTTGTATATATTTGGTATATATAATATAGATGTATATAAGGGTAATATATTGATTATATATATAATATATATATTTCCCTTGCCATAAAAGTTCTAAAAAGCCGTTTTTGTGACCTCGTTTGGTTTAAAATCACGCAGAAGCCCCGCCCCTGTTGCTGTGTCGTGTCGCGGTTGTAAGAAGGTTCTGGTGTGAGTGGCCCGCGGAGGGGCAGGAGGGACGAGTGAGTCCCTTATTTCCCGTCACCTGTCACCTGTGTTTTGTTTTGTTTTGTTTTTGTTTTTGTTTTTGTTTTTGGTGGTACTGGGGTTCCTGGAAGCCCTTCTACCTCCGGGCTACACTCCCAGACCTATTTTTACATTTTTATTTGGAAACAGGGTCTCCTAAGCCAGCGCGCGCGGCTGGCTTCGAACCTGCGCCATCCTCCTGTCTCCGCCTCCCAAGTGCGGGGATGACGTGCGTGCGCCACCGCGCCCGGCTCCATTAGAAATGAACACCATCGAGGAAACGGCCTTTTTTCTTCTGTGGTCCACACTGTCGCTTAGACGGGTTCAGCTCTAGTTTCAGTAAGAGTACCTGGTGGGCTGCTTGCCAGATGTCTTCTGCTCTTTGGAAAAACCTGACCCCTTCATTGTAGTAAATAGCTTCTTTGGTTGTGACTTGCAGACACCTTAAATAAGGCACTGCTGTGGGACTCCAAAGTCGGGTCGCCTTGCTGCTGGCAGCCACAGCTGTCTCTGTCTAAGGCTCCTGTGAGCCCTAAATCAACGAGACTGGATTCACCCTTGATTCGGTGCTCGGACTGCCCACCATTGCAATTAAACGGCACTTCTATAATAATACACATTGCAATTAATTAATTGCCAAGTCATCTGTGCTCTGATGGAGCAATCTGGAAGATTTCTCCCGGGTTTTGCTAAAGTACCTTGTGGGGAGGGAGAGAAAAGAGAAGAGAGCGAGACGTGGTAACACACGCTTATAATCCCAGTACTTGGGAGGCTGAGACAGGAGGATCGCAGGTTCGCGGCCAGCCTCAGCTACTTAGTGAGGCCAACTTAGTAAGACCCTGTTTCAAAATAAAGAATAAAAAAATAGGGCTGGGGTACAGCTTCAAGGTAGAATGCCCCTGGATTCAATCCCTGGTCCTGCCAAAAAAAAAAAAAAAAAAAAAAAATAATAATAATAATAATAATAATAATAATAATAATAATAAAAGAGAGAGAATATAATTGTCACACCCAGCTGGCTGCTAGACCCGCTCAGGAAATTCCTGGCTCTGCCTGAGGACGTGACGTTCTTTTCGTCAGTGGCCTTTAACCTTCCACGAGGAAGAACGAGGCATCGGAGCCGTGGACCTCGGTGTCCTAGTGAGAGTTGTTTCCAAGAAGGTAAACTCCTTAGCCAGAGTGTTCTTTCGACTCTTCAAGAGTCCTTGAGAAACCTGCTGGCCCAGGCGCCTGCAGGACGCAGGGCTTCTTCCTGAGCCCAGAAGCCAGCTCATCCTGTAATTGGAAGTTAGGACACAAGGTGGCGCAGTGGAGCCTCGTTCCCCACGGCCAGGACATCAGGGGGCAGCGGAGGACCAGGACCTGTTAAATAGTCACTCTTGCGATGGAGAGGCTGAGAAGAGAGGCCTCCCGTGAGCTGGCCAGCCCTCCCCGCAGCCCCCCAGGACAAACACACCTTTTTTTTTTTTTTGGTGGTACTGGGGTTCCTGAAAACCCTTCTACCTCCGGGCTACACTCCCAGACCTATTTATACTTTTTATTTAAGAAACAGGGTCTCTTAAGCCTGCCAGGCTGGCTTCGAACCAGCGCGATCCTCCTGTGTCCGCCTCCCAAGCGCGGGGATGACAAGCATGGCCACCGCGCCCGGCACAAACACACCTCTTAAGCGCTGCGTGGTCCCCGTTCCCATAAAAGGCTTTCACTGAACTGAGATCCTGTCCTGGGGCTGGGGATGGATGAGAAGCTAGGGCGGGTCCTCGCCAGAGAGACAGTAAACAAGGTAGCAGTAACAGTAAATGATGAGCAGGTGGACCCCCGAGTTGATTCCTGAGAGTGACGGCATCTATGAAAACACGGAGGCCGGGTTGTGTGGCTGAAGAGCGTAATTAAAAGTCACTGCAGATCTCTTGGTGGCACGGATGGCTTCTCAGAAGTGACCCTTGAATGGGACGGGAATTGGGGAAGGGCCAACTGGGCGATGTGTGCATGTGTGCCTCCACCATCTCGTACTCCATTAAGATGGGAAGGCTTTAATGTACCAGTGAAAAATTAAAAAAAAGAGAAGTGACCCTTGAAGCTGGGCACAGCGGTGCGTGCCTGTAATCACTGTACTTGGGAGGCTGGGATAGAAGAGTTACAGGTTCAAGGCCAGCCTTGACAACTTGGCGAGGCCCTCAGCGACTCAGCAAAACCCTATTTCAAAGAAAAAAAAGGGGCCGGGCGTGGTGGCGCACGCTTGTCATCCCCGCGCTTGGGAGGCAGAGACAGGAGGATCGCGCAGGTTCGAAGCCAGCCGCGCTGGCTTAGGAGACCCTGTTTCCAAATAAAAATGTAAAAATAGGTCTGGGAGTGTAGCCCGGAGGTAGAAGGGCTTCCAGGAACCCCAGTACCACAAAAAAGGGGGGGGCGCTGGGGAGGTAGCTCAGTGGTAGAACGTCACTGGGTTCAGTCTCCAGTGCCAAAGAGGAGGAAGAGGAGGGCGATGGCCATGATAGAGATGTACAGCTTAGTACTCCAGGCAGAGGGAGAAGCCAGTGTAAATGTGGTAGAGTAGAGGTAGCCCAGAAATGGCGAACATCTACCTGGCTGGAGCACGGGTCCAGGGAGCCACAGGGAAGACTTGAAAGGATGGAGGAGTTGGGCAGGTCAGATGAGGGCGGGCCCTGCGGGGCACGAGGGGACCGTGCATTTCATTGACACTGCTGAGCAGCCACGGGGACACGCCATCCGTGGACCATGTAATCAGATTCATGTTTCAAGAAGGTGTTTCTGGCCGGGCGTGGTGGGCACGCTTGTCATCCCCGCGCTTGGGAGGCAGAGACAGGAGGATCGCGCTGGCTTAGGAGACCCTGTTTCCAAATATAAAAATGTAAAAAGAGGTCTGGGAGTGTAGCCCGGAGGTAGAAGGGCTTCCAGGAACCCCAGTACCACCAAAAAAAAAAAAAAAAAAAAAAAAAGAAGAAGGTGTTTCTGAAGCCGGACATGATGGCGCACATTCGTAATCCCAGTCCTTGGGAGGCTGAGACGGGAAAATCGTAGGTTCACAGCCCACCGCAGCTACTTAGTGAGGCCCTCTGCAACTTAGTGAGACCCTGTTTCAAAATAAAGAATAAAAAAAAAATAGGGCTGAGGGTGTAGCTTGGAGGTAGAATGCCCCTGGGTTCCACCCCAAGTTCCATGAAAAAAAAAAAAAAAAAAAGGTGTTTCTGGCCTCATTTTATTAGTCAGCTGTTGTGTAGCTGTGATCAAAATATCTGACAAGCACATCTAGAGAGAGAAAAGTCCATTTTGCTCATGGTTTCTGAGGTTCCGTTCACGGTTGGCTGGCTCGTGGACAGAGCCCGTGCCCAGGGCCACACCCCCAGGGACTCACCTCCTCCCGCCGTATCCCACCTCCACACCTGGCTGCATCAGTGAGACTTGAGCTTTTCTGGGGGAACATTTTATATCCAAACCATATGTCTGTCTGTCTCTGTCTCTGTCTCTCTCTCTCTGTCCTGGACCTAGCTTACATTGCTAAAAATAAACAATCAGGATAAGAATCAATCTTAAAGTCAGTAATGTGGAAGCAGAGGTCCTAGCGTGTAACTTTCCACGTTAGCGGCATCTCAGCACCAATTAGAGCGATAGCTTTCCCTCTGGGGCCAGCGACCTTAAAAATCAGGGTTCGCACAGCATCCTGTTTCTGGAAGAGAAATCCTTATCACTTTCTCTTTCAGAGAGCTATTTAGAGGTATCATTTCATAGGCTCTCCTCCCAAGCCCTGCATCCTCAGACAGCTGAAAGTCAGACCTACAAGTTCAAAGGAACCTTGTGGAGGTTTCTAGACCATGGTGGGCTCTCCCTGTCCCAAACAGAGCTTCAGGAGGGATGGCCGGCTAATGGGCCCTTAAGCACGCACACCAAAATTAATTCAGATTTGAAAAAAATTAATTCAGGTTTAGAAATGGCGGGTTGTCAGGTTGTCACTCTGGTAGCCAAGGAATCTTTCATGGACGTAGAAGCCTGTTCAGACCGAGACGAGGCCCCGCTCCAAGCACCGTGATTACAAGCGCCCCCGACCCACACAACGAGAGGGCTTTCGTAGACTCGAGAAAGTCAACGTCAGTGGGCCTATCCCTGGAGAAAAAAAGGCCCCCATGGTACCTCACGGCACATCAGTGATCTCTTAACTAACTTACCCATTCATTATTTATTTATTTTGGTACTGGGGGTTGAAACCAGGGCGTTCTACCTCTGAGCTGTACCCTTTAGCCCTCTTCTATTTTTTCGGGGGCACTTGTAATCATGGTGCTTGGAGCGGGGCCGTGTCTCGGTCTGTTTTTGCAGTACTGGGGATGGAACACAGGGGCATTTTACCTTCAAGCTTCACCCCCAGCCCTATTTTCTAGTCTTTATTTTGAAACAGGGTCTCACTGAGTTGCAGAGGGCCTCGCTAAGTAGCTGAGGCTGTCCGCGAACCGCGATCCTCCAGTCTCAGCCTCCCAAATGCTGGGATCACAAGCTTGCGCCACCACGCCCGGTTTGTTTTGTTTTTTTGAAAGAAATGAGAAAACAACTTTTCTCCCCTTCTAGGTAAACTTCATGTGTCTGAATTCGCAACATTAGGAGCGTCCTTTTCTAACAATGACGCTATTTTTTTTTCTTCTTTTTTGGCATTAGGAATTATACTCAAGGGCATTCTACCTCTGAGATACACCCTCAGCCCTTTTTATTTTATTTTATTTTATTATTTTATTTGTTGTTTTGAAGCAGGGTCTTGCTAGGTTGCTGAGGCTGGCCTCAAACCTGTGATCCTCCTGGTTCAGTCTCCTAAGCGCTGGGATGATAGGCGTACACCACCTCGCCCAGCAAAGCAGCCAGTTCTTTGGGCAGACAGGCATGAATGGGGTTCGCCTACCCACCTAGGTCTTTCGTAGCCCAGGTGTTACTAATGGCTTCCGGCCTCTGCTCACCTGTGTTAGTTGGAGAATTAACAGAGGCGAAGGACTCAGACCACTGTCAGCCATCCCCAGCCTCGGAAGCCATCGATTCCTCCCAGGGACGTATTTATTAGGTGATATGTACTGGGTAAATGGAGGGACTTCTCCGTCGATGTAAAACCCACACAAGTATATCCTTAATCTTCCCCAGATGCCACGCGACGGGCATCGGGGCTCCTGCGTCCAGACCTCTGAAGTCCGGCCGTCTCTCCCCTAAATCGCGGTGGCCACTGTCTTTCCTAGTGACCATTATTCGGTCCCCCAAGGAGGGGCCGGCTTCATATCTTGGAGCCCCTGGGCCTCAACGCTGTTGTTCTTGGCGGCTGGCATCTCGTATTTGTGTTGAAAAATGTCACTGCAGAGTGGACGGTGGTGTTCAGCCACGGGAAGGAGAGAGGGAAAAAAACCAAAGGTGTCTCCACTTGGAGCATTTTTTCATTTTATTTGGTGAGTTTGATTTTGCGATATAGAGCGTTTGTAGAGTCCTTGGCTTTGAGTTCATGCTGGCGCCCTTATTTATTTATTTACTATTTATTTATTTATTTTTGTGGTACCAGAGATGGAGCGCAGGGGCTATAGTTCCAGACTCATTTTAGATTTATTTGGAAACAGGGTCTCACTAAGTTGCCGAGAGCCTCACTGAGTAGCTGAGGCTGGCTTCGAACCTGCGCGATCCTCCCGTCTCAGCCTCCCAAGTGCTGGGATGACAAGTGTGTGCCACCACGCCCGGCTTTTTTTTAATATTTTTATTTGAAAACAGGGTCTCACTAAGTTGCCGAGGGCCTCACTGAGTAGCTGAGGCTGGCTTCGAACCTGCGCGATCCTCCTGTCTCAGCCTCCCAAGTACTGGGATTACAAGCGTGCGCCACCACGCCTGGCTGGTGCCCTTATTTAGCTGGAGAGAGAGAGAGAGAGAGAGAGAGAGAGAGAGAGAGAGAGAGAGAGAGAGAGAAGAAAGAGAGAAAGAAAGAAAGAAAGAGAAACTTCTCATTATTATTCTGTCAACCATTAGTCATCTCCGCTGTCCCCATGTCCTTCCAAGTCAACCTCACCCCCATTCCCCATCTCTTCTCTGGACTGTGAGAGCGGCGCTGCCACCAGCCACTTGGCGCTCACCACTCTGAATGAGAGCCCCGGCTTCTCTTTGAAAACACACTGTGAGCCGGGCGCGGTGGCGCACGCTCGTCATCCCAGCCTTCGGGAGGCTGAGACCTGGAGGATCGCGGTTCGCGGACGGCCTCGGCTACTTAGCGAGGCCCTCTGCGACTCAGTGAGACCCGGTTTCAAAATAAAGAATAAAAAATAGGGCAGGGGCTGTAGCTCGGAGGTCGAATGCCCCTGGGTTCCATCCCCAGACCCCCCCTCCCCAAAAAACAAAACAAAAAAAAACACTGTGAGCTTCTCTGGGCTGGCCCAATGTGATTTCCCGCCAGCTCTTGGGTAGCCCTGCCAGGGATGTGGCGGGGCTCGTAAGTCTCACACGCCTGCGCGGCTCCTTCTCACGGCTCAAGTCTTAGCTAAAGCGCTCTCTCTTCAACAAAGACTTGCGTGGCCAGACTGAGCGGCCGTGGGTCCCCCAGGGGCGGCCTCCATTTCTCCTATTGTCCCTCCTCATTGTCTTTTAGAAGTTACCACCATGGTGAGCCAGGTGGCCGGTTTGCAGGTTGGCCGTGGAGTGTGGGAACGAGGAGTTTAGCAGTCTTGTTCGTGACTTTAATTCATGCCAGCTCTGGTAGACAGCAGGCCCCGAGCAGTTTGATTAGAAGAGTGAGGGCAGGCGTGGTGGTGCACGCCTGGAAACCAGTACGTGGGAGGCTGAGCGGGGGGATTGCACGCTTTCAAGGCTAGCCTCAGCACCTTAGCGACACCCTCAGCAACCTAATGAGACCCTGTTTAAAAATAAAATAGCACCGGGAGTGCAGCTTAGAGGTGGAATGCCCCCGAGTTCAGTCCCTACTGTCCCCTTTCTCCCGCAAAACAGAGTAAGTGAATTTCCTCTATTTTTCTTCCAGCCTTTAGTGGGAAAAGTCAGGACCAACTCTACCTTCCTTTCTTGTCTTCTGGACTGTCTCTAGAACTTTATCAGTAAGGAGAGCTTATTGATAAGTTTAAGAGAGAGAGAGACAAGAGAAGGTAAAATCCCTAGCTGCGCACCTTAGGAATTGCTCTGGGGTGTGTGTGTGTGTGTGTGTGTGTGTGTGTGTGTGTGTGTGTGTGTGTCCGTGGGGATTGAACCACCCAGGGGCATTCTCCTTCTGAGCTACACCTCCAGGACACCTTTCATCTTTCTTTTCTTTCTATTTTATTTATTTATTTATTTATTTATTTATTTGTGATACTGGGGGTGGAACCCAGAGGCTTTCTACCTCCAGGCCACACTCCCAGACCCATTTTATATTTTTATTTAGAAACAGGGTTTCACTAAGTTACTGAGAGCCTCACTAAGTAGCTGAGGCTGGCTTCGAACCTGCGCGATCCTCCTGTCTCAGCCTCCCAAGCGTGGGGATTACAAACGTGCGCTACCACGCCCGGCTTTCTATTTTATTTTTAAACAGGCTATCACTAAGTTGCTGAGAGTGTTGCTGTGTTGCTGAGGCTGCCCTCCAACCTGTGACCCTCCTGTCTTAGCCTCCCAACTACCAGGCTTACAGGCATGTGCCCCCATGCCCTGTATACGTTTCCATTTCTGCCATGCGTTCTATTGCTTACATTAAGGAAAGAAAACCAACCCAGAAGCTACTTGGCACGGTGGCATGGGTGGCTTCCTGTAGAAAGTTCCTGGCACCGATGCCCATCGTCAGGAGTCACTGGTCTGCAGTCCAGTGTCAGCCCTTCTGCCAGGCTGGGGCGTCCCGGCGTGTCCCACCTGATTTTTCTGTCTCCTCCACACCTGGTCTCAACTCACCATCCCAATTCGCCATCCTTCTGTCCCTGGCACAGCAATGGCCGGCCTGGCAGACACATGGCTCCCAGCGCAGCAGCGATTCTGCTGATAAATACCACTGTTCTGGTACATTCTTCAATGCTCTTACTGTCCTGGTAATTCCTTTTTAGGTGTGCCCTTTAGGTCTTTCCAGGAGAGATGGAGATGCAGACAGTGAAGCTTCTCTTTCTGCTTGAGCCTTGTTTTTGCAGGCTCAAAAAATATATATATTTTTTTGCATGCTACCCTTATTATAGGTATAATGTAGCCTGGCCTGGTGGTACACGCCTGTAATCTTAGTACTTGGGAGGCTGAGACAGGAGGGTCGCGGGTTCATGTCTAGCCCCAGCAACTTAGCAAGGCGCTCTGCAACTGGTGAGATTCTGTTTCAAAATAAAATATAGCCGGGCGCATGCTTGTAATCCCCACGCTTGGGAGGCTGAGATGGGAGGATCGCGCAGGTTCGAAGCCAGCCTCAGCTACTTAGTGAGGCTCTCAGCAACTTAGTGAGACCCTGTTTCCAAATAAAACATAAAATACACCTGGGAGCATAGCCTTGAGGTAGAAAGCCTCTGGGTTCTATGCCCAGTACCACCAAAAAATAAATAAATAAAAATAAAATAGGGCTGGAGGTATAGCTCAGAAGTAGGATGATGCCCCTGGGTTCAATCCCTAGTACCACAAACACACAAAAATAAATAAAAATCAGGAGAGGAAGAGGAAGCCTAGAAAGAAGAGGAAAAGGAGGAGGTAAAACCCTAGCCGCGCACCCCAGGAATTGCTTCTGACACCAGGAACCCCTGCTTGGACGGGGAAGATTTAACCCGAGGACCACGGGCCCTGGTAGAACAGGTGCATCAAGGGCCACGGGTACAGATTTCAGAGGCTCGCTGAAATAGTATACAAAATGATGCTCTTGTCCGCAGCTTTGCCTGAGATCACCTCTAAGTGCTTTTTACCCACTCTCCAGCCAAGGCCGTGCCCCAGGAATTCAGTAGCAGGGTCACTTAGGTGAATATGGAAGCCGCAGGACAGACTCTGGTGTGTTGGTCCAGCCCTGTACCAAACTGCCACGGATGGGCCGCCATCCAGGCAACCCAACATCGGCTGCCACCTTCGGCGGTGCGTAGCTGCCGGAGCCTGCCGGCAAAGGTACGGGTTCTCAAGAGAGGAGTGAGGATGAAAAGAATTTTAGTCAATGAATTTGATTCATAGAATACTTCATTCTGTCATGGAAGGATCGCCAGTACACTCCCGGGTCGATATCTCTACTGACTAATGCTGGTTTTACCGCTCTCGTCCGCTCCCGGTCAGCCAACCCTCGTGACGTCACCACCTGTGCACGTACCGTCAAACCACCAACCCTCGTGACGTCACCACCTGTGCGCGTACCGTCAAACCAATCAATCCCACCTGGGCTTCTCTCAGACTTTGAACTTTCCATGACCCCAAACCTTATTGGCTCTGGGCAAAGGACAGTCAGAGGTATTCTGAAAGGGGAAAACCTTAATGGCTCCCCACACATAGCGTTGATGACTTTAGCTGCATCCCGTGTACAACCTAGAAGAATCTGGGAGATAACTAAAAATCAGAAGCCAGCTGGGCGTTGGTGGTTCACACTCATAATCCAAAAATTCGGGAGGCTGAGACTGGAGGATCGTGGTTCCAGGACAGCCTCAGCTCCTTAGTGAGGCCCTTTGTAACTCAGTGAGATCCTGTTTTAAATAAAGAATTAAATTTGGGCTGGGGGTGTAGCTCAGAGGTAGAATCCCCTTGGGCTCCACCCCAGTACTGCAAAAAAAAAAAAAAAAAAAAAAAAAAATCAGAAGCCAAGTTACCCGGCAATCCTGGTGCTCAGAAACACTGTTAATATATTTTCTTTAGTCTTAGGGATATATGATATATGTGTGTGAATACAGATGTGTATCTACTTTTTAACATTTGTACAGATTTGGCACTGATGATTGAACCCAGGGGCATTCTGCCTCCAAGCTATACCCACAGCCCTTTATATTTTTCTTATTTTGAAACAGAATCTTGCTAATTTGCGGCAATCCTCCTGTCTCAGCCTGTGTATGTCTTACTTAGAAAGGCAGTAAAGCCAGGCGCGGCGGCACACGGTTATATTCTCAGCATTTGAGAGGCTGGGACAGGAGGATCGCAGACAGCCTCAGCTAGTACTTGGTGAGGCCCTGTGCAACTCAGTGAAACCCTGCCTCAAAATAAAGAATAAAAAATAGGGCTGGGAGCGTAGCTCAGAAGTAGAATGCCCCTGGGTTCCATCCCCAATACCACACACACACACACACACAAAAGGCAGTACAGATTTTTTATTATAGGTGTGTGCACCACCATGTCAGCTTGAATTTATATTTTTTATGTCCAGTTTTTACAGTGTGTGTGTGTGTGTGTGTGTGTGTGTGTGCGCGCGCGTGCACGCACGGGGTATTGGACATTCTACCACTGAGCTGTACCCCCAGCCCTATTTTATTTTTTACTTTGAAACAAGGTCTCACTAAATTGCTAAGGCTGGCCTTGAACCTGTGATCTTCCTGTCTCAGCCTCCCAAGTACTGGGATTAACAGAGGTGTGCCATCACACCTGCCTTATATCATTACTGCCGTCCGTAGTCACTAAACACCTTCCCTTGTGCTCACTGTTACTGGGTCCATAATTTCGCATCTTAACCTTATTTCTGTTCGCTTCGTCATCTACTCTGAGAAGTTGAGGTAATTTTCCGATTTTTATCTTCTTAAGTAATGGTGTGTTGACCGCTTTTTCATCTGACTCTTTGCAAGGCTCTGAGGTTTCTCCTGACAGACGCCGAGCATTGTGTATACTATAAGTTAAAGTTCACTGTCATGTTAGGGTGCTGGATATAGGGTTCCGCAATGACAAATTGGGGGATTACAGAGAAGACTCGCAGAAGCTGAGTTGAAAGCGTGCCGGGGTCGCTCACCCTCCCAGGCGTCCACAGCTGGCCCCTGCCCGAGAGCTCCCAGACCTCTCCCTTCAGAGACCAGTCTCTCGGCCCCGCCCCATCATCCTGCACACGGTTCCTGCTGAGTACACACTGTATTACCTTTTTTTTACCTGATTCAGTTCCAGCACTTTTTTTTTTTTAGTACATTTTGCTTTGCAAAATGCTGCAAAGAATCACCTGTGTTCAATGACGTGGATCAGTGACCCGGCCTTTTTTTTTTTTTTTTTTAGAATGCTTAAGAGGAAACCAAAATGTTTCCATTAAGAGGCACAAATCTGGAGCTGGAATACACCACAGTAAAGAAAAATGCAGCCGGGCGTGGTGACGCACGCCTGGAATCCCAGTACACGGGAGGCTGAGACGGGAGGGTGGCAGGTTCGAGGCCAGCCTCAGCTACTCAGCGAGCCCCTCGGCAACTTAGTGAGATCCTATTTCAAACAAATAAACAACAACAAAAAAAAATTTAAAAAGGGCTGAGGGGTGTAGCTCGGAGGTAGAATGCCCCTGGGTTCCGTCCCTACTACCACGCACACATAGACACAATCATATCAGCGATGGAGACATTTTTATTAGCTGTAGGTCCACTTTGGATGCCACAGCAACTTCAAGATTCACCCTTTCAAAGGCCTTTGCGTAATTTTTCTTGACTCTTTTAGCTAGTGGGTTGCCTGGTAGTGCTGTTTCCTGTAAACCTGGGGGACATCGGGTCCAGAGAATCCCACCCCTGCCTCAGCAACTCAGCACGTATTGACCAGGGACAGCGTCACCAGGGCTGGGCTGAACTCGCCCGCTTCCCCAGGCGTCAGTAGGACAAGCACACATCTTTCCCTAAATGCTGCTTAGAAAAAGAGTCAGCATTCGTCAGGAGAAAGGAAGCCACTCCCGGTAGATGCTGAGATCAGCTCAGCGGCAGCTGGAGAGATTGAAACGCGAAATAAAATGTCCTGAAGTGTGTGCCGCTGCGTTTGTCTTACTTAAAAAGGCAGTAGAGATGTTTATTGTGGTATCTGTGTGCATTTGTATATGTGTGTTTATGAGTTTTAAGTAAATCTTTTCTTGTTGCAGAAGACATTAAGGTAGGTAGTAATGAGCCAGGCGCGGTGGTGCACACCTGGAATCCCAGCGCTTGGGAGGCTGAGACAGGAGGATCGCAGGTTTGAGGACAGCCTCAGCAAGTAGTGAGACTCTCATCAGCCTAGTGAGACTTTTGTTTCAAAAAAATAAAACAAAGGGCGGGGCATGGTGGCGCACGTTTGTAATCCCAGAATTACAACCCGAGAATCTTGGCTCTCGGACAGCCTCGGCTTCTTAGCGAGGCCCTTCGCAACTCAGTGAGACCCTGTTTCAAAAAATAAAAAGACTGAAAAATAGGGCTGAGGGTGTAGCTCCACAGTACAGTGCCCCTGGGTTCCATCCCCACAGTAAGATAAGATAAAATATGATAAGATAAAATAAAATAAATTAAAATAAAATAGGGCTGGGCGTGGAGCTCAGAGGTAGAATGCCCCTGAGTCCCATCCCCCAGGACCACAGTAAGATAAGATAAAATATGATAAGATAAAATAAAATAAAATAGGGCTGGGCATGGAGCTTAGAGGAATGCCCCTGGGTTCAATCCCCAGTGTCCCCACACACAGAAAATAGGTACTAATGCCACCCATTGTCCCACAAGCCAAATAAGAGTATTCTTTAGATGCGTAAGTCCCATTTGCTGTCTTTATTGGCAAATGCAGGGGGGTTCTGATGTTATATATATAATTTTGTGGTACTGCGGATGGAACCCAGGGGCATTTGACCTCCGAGCTACACCCCCTGCCCTATTTTTATTTTGAAGCACGGTCTCACTAAGTTGCGGTGGGCCTCGCGAGGTAGCTGAGGCTGGCCGCGAACTGCGGTGCTCTGGTCTCAGCTGGGCATGGCGGCACGTGCTGTAATCTCAGCATTCAGGAGGCTGAGACCGGAGGATAAAATGATTTTTTTATATAAATCGTGCCCGACCTTTCTACGTTTTTACCTCGAATCCCATTCTGCCACTCGGTTATGTGAGAACACCTCCGGACGTGGCTTAAGGCCTTGATACGTCAAGGGCCAGCACAGTTCTCCTCCTTTTGTTAGGTGGGGTGAGGGGGTCCCAGGCCCTGACAGAGTTGACACTTGTCTTCTCCAGGGGCTCCTTGTTCGTAGGGGGCTTAGAAACGCGGATCTGTAGCTTTCCTCTCTCCTGGACGGCTCGCTCAGACTCAGGCTTTGCACGCAGGCATCTCTGGGAAAGCTTTCTGGGATTCCTTGAAGTCCCATCTGCTGGGCTTGGGTGCGAAGGGCAAATGGTGCCACCGGGAAGGCTTTCTTGCACCTCACTGGGAAACTGCCCTTCCTCGTCCCGGGCAGACCAGATGAGCTGGGCCATGAAGCCAGGAGCCATCTCTGCCCATATGGCTTGCCTGCTGTACGCAGCGTGACTTACAGAACACGAACCTGCTGCCACAGGGTGTAGAAAGCGTGCATTTGCCTAAAACAAGCCCTGGCTGTGCCCCCGGGTGTAGACCATGCTACTTCCTGCAGCCCAACCTGTAGATACACCGGCAGGGACAACCGGCTGCCAGCTCTGCAGAGACAGGTTCCTGGGTCTTGGCAAAGTTTGCCCAACAGTGATCCTATGAGTATTTTCCATGCAGTCCCAGCTCTTTTTAGTCATTCTGGATAGTTTTGGTTAAAAATTATAAGTTGTCATAAGGAGCTGGATGTGATGGCATGTGCCTGTAATCCTAGGGCTTGGGAGGCTGAGGCAGGAGGATCACAGGTTTGAGGCCAGCCTCAGCAACTTAGTGAGACCCCTGTTTCAAAATAAAAATAAATAGGGGCCGGGATGTAGCTCAGTGGCAAAGCGCCTGCTTTGCAGGTGTGGCGTTCTGGGTTCGATCCCCGGTTCCAAAAAAGACAAAAAAAAAAAAAAAAAAGAACCCCTTTTAAAAAAAATAAGCTAAGAACAAAATAAAAATAAATAAATAAGGCTAGGCATGTAGGTCAGAAGTAGAAGGCCCCTGGGCTCAATCCCCAATACCAACAAAATACATAAAATATATCGTCATAAGGAGGTCTACTCCAGCATTCATATTTATTGGATTTTAAGATTTAATGACCATATGGCCCTAAAACAAATGTTTGATTTCTTTCTTTTTTTTAAAAAGAGCAGTCAAGTGCAATCTCTTGATTCTGACCATTTAAATATTAATCTGTGGTTCTAACCCACTTTGGGCTCCTGTAACAGGCGTGTGCCTTTTCAAAAGAAAGATTTTTGGCACAATAGCTAGCAGAGAGAAACCGGTGCCTCCTGAAATTAAAAAAAAAAAAAAGATTTTGTTATTTGTCGTAAAATAAAATTCGTGACAATTTGAGCTGGGATCTTTTGGAATGCTCCATGGACCGCTTCCTGGAGGAGACACACTTTTAATGAGTTACCCTCATATCCCTTACACCGGTTGATTTTTATATAGTTATTAACAGTGGCAGGGCCATCCATTAACTAATGAATTCATGTTTATTTTCACATCACTATAGCATCGCCTCAGTGAGAAATGGATGCCATATTTATGTGTGTGTGTGTGTGTGTGTGTGTGTGTTGCCAGGGATTGAACGCGAGGGCATTCTACCTCTGAGCTACACTCCCGGCCCTTTTTATTTTTTATTTGGAGACAGACCGGTCTCACTATGTTGCTGAGGCTAGTCTTGAATTTGCAATCCTCCTATTTCAGCCTCCCAAATCTTGGGATTAGGGTAGCTCCGCCAAGCCTGGCTGAAGGTGGAATTCTTGGGAAGGAATTCTAACTAAGGCTAACGTGTCCTTGAACTTGCGGGTTTTGGCGCGGCGGGGAGGTTGGTGGGAGGCCAAAGCTGGGCCGTTGGGTGTGTTCACCACCTGTCTCTCGCTGTGCCTGCTGCCCTGCAGCTTGGTGTGTTCACCACCTGTCTCTCCAGCTTGCTGTTTTCGGTGGACGTCTGCGTTGTTACCTGTACAGCCAGCGGGCTCGGTCCTTTTAGCCCGCACAGAGCGCGCTAGCTGTTGTCCATCCCACCTTTTACGTGGAACTTCCAGCGGTTTCTAGTTTTCCTTTAGCTCTGCGGTGCCGTGGTGAAGAGCGCTGGGAACTGGCCTTTGAAGGGCGTGGGAGTGTTCCTCCATGAGGAGGATGAAACTTGTCCTTTATTTCATCTCTAGAGATCCAAAGAGACTGGCCAGGGTCTTGCAGGTGATTAACAGAATGTGGACTGAAACCTTCTCTGACTCCGCCTGCCTAGTTCTGCAGAGCTTTTAGGGGTGTGTGTGTGTGTGTGTGTGTGTGTGTGTGTGTGTGGCTGTAGGGATTCTGAGCAGAGTCAGGTTTTGTAAGAGCTAAAAAAAGGCAATTGTCATTAATACTGGCAGCCGGCCACGGTGGCACACGCCGGTCATCGTTTGGGAGGCTGAGACTGGAGGATCGCAGGTTTGAGGCTACCCTCAGTAACTTAAAAATAAAACAGTAAAGAAAATTGAGGGTGTGGCTCTGAAGTAGAATGTCCCTGTGTAAATGTGTTGTACAAAAAAGAAAAAGAAAAAATAATAAAGAGGAAAACTTGACTTATTCCAGACATTCTTAGTTAAGAATGTCTAAGAATCAGACATTCTTGGCCATATGACATTCTTAACTAGGAATGTCTAAATTAGGAGAATGTCTAATACACCACATAATATTATATGATATTTATATATAAATATTAATAATTTTGAGATATACACAGTAACCCACACTACTATGCCTTTCGGAAAAAAAAAATCCTTCCTCAAATCATATTAACGAACCTGAAAACACCCAATAACTATTTTAAGAATAAAGCGGGAAATACATCACATGACGTGTGCGCCTTGAACCTCACTAGGATGTAGAATTACAACACACCGTAAAAGTATTACAAAGAAACAGGACAAGCCGGGCTCAGCGGGCACAAGTCCGTCGTCCTTGGGAGGCTGAGACAGGATCGCAGGTTCACGACCAGCCTCAGCTACTTAGTGAGGCCCTGCGTGCAAATCAAAGAAGACAATAGGGCTGGGGGTGTAGCTCAGAGCAGCCCCTGGGTTCAATCTCCAGTATCAAAAAAGGGAAAGAGGAAGTGTAAGATTGAATGAACGTGTGTGTCCCCAGTAGCATAGAGACACGCCGAGATCTATAATCGGTCTTATGGATATCTTTATTCGTGGGGGGTCAACCTCCAGCCCCCGCGTGGCCGCGGAGGCTGGCGGGGGAGAGTGCCCCTCTTGGGCTCCCCTCTGCACTCTGCTCTTCTTCTTCCGGGGCGGGAGGCCTGGTCCCCGGAATCGCAGGCTCCACCTCCTAGCTCTCGGCCCTGCCCCAACCTTACAGGAAGGTCAAAGGAATAAAGGCGTATCAGAATAATCTTATTTTCTACGTTATTGCGCTTACTAAGTGGCTTCTCCCCACTTAGAGCAACCTGATAGTATCTGCTCCCTTTCTGATGTCAGTTAGCCAGCGAAGAGGGAAGAGCCGGACACTGGAGCTGGACCACATAGGAGACTTTCAAGCATCTCAAACCTTCTCTCTTGCTTCATGGTCTTAGCAATCATGGGGAGTACATTGTATTATTTCCATCTCCTCAATGGAGAAACTGAGGCAGGCAGCGCTCTAGCGTGACATGCTGAAGGTACCTGGCTTCAAAGAATAATTCTCTGTAACTTTGTGGTGGTTCCCTGAAATAGGGTCTTAGGAAACCTCGCATCGGAACCCCTGGGAAGATGTGTCAATCTTGCTGGTCCCGGGGCCCCTGTGGGTGCGGCTTGCATTTTTAGCCAGGTGCCTCTTGGGTGATGTGGGGATCTTGGCAGGGCGGCTCTTCCTCTTCAAGACTGCCTCAGTTGCAGTTGGGCACACTGGCCGAGCTCCCCGGGGTGGCCTCCGCCGCCTCGCCGGCCTCTCAGCCTCCCTGCCTCCACTCCCTGGCGCGGGACTCAGCCTGGCTCCTGGGTTTCCCAAAGAGCTGAAGTCATCAGGCTGCACGGGTATTGTTTGCAAACGTGAGTTGAAATTCCCAGTGCAGAATCTTCGGATTCCAAGTCTATCCCTGCCTGGCCGCCCTCCTCCCATACCAGATACAGCTGGAGTCTGCGTTTCACATTCTAAACCTTGCTAAAAAAAAAAAAAAAAAAAAAAAAAAAAAAAAAAAAGTAAAAGAAAGAGGTGGCAGCTTGTGAAAACGATTCCTTTGGAAACGCCAATATGTGTTTTTATTTCCCTTTCCCGCCTCCCTTTCCCACGCTCCCCGGGTGGCAGATTCCCCAGAAGCCCCCTCTCCCAGTCCTCAAGCGTGCCGACCCTGGTCCCTTTGAGCTCAGCCCTGCCGCTAGGGACAGGGCTGGGGACAGCCAGCCAGGTGCGGGAGCCACGTTTGTCTTGGTGCCTTTTTTCTTTCTCCAGCATTATCTGTTTGCTGGGTTCTGTGAGATTTTCTTTTTCCTTCCCCAAACGTGCCTTTCCCTGGAGGGGCTGCTCTGAGAGCCCCGGTCTTCTGCAACCTGCTGAGGAGGAGGTTGCTGGGGCGGCTGGAGACCCGGAGCCATCCTAAGCCAACTTGTGCTCCGATTTTAGCCTTGGCTTGCTGGCAAGAGAGCATCCGTCTTTGTTTGGGTGTTGAGCTCAGTCAAATAAAGAAGGCATTTCCTCTCCTGAAAGGCGGAAGAAGGAAAAGAAAAAAGAAAAAGAAAAAGAAGACAGAAAGGGGAGGGGGTAACAATTTTAATCCTAACCGTGCGCTCCTTTAAAACTAAATTGATACCCCTTCCTCTGACCTGATTGGTCCGCTTCCACGGACAAGTGGATCGTGCCGAGAGGAAATATCCTGGACTTAATTGTAAGTTAAGTCTCTCTTAATCCAAAAGAACGTTTGACATTCTGTCCAAGTGTTCAATTTCCCAGGCCGCTGAGGTCTGTGGATTTCTTCGCCCAGCCTTCCGGGCTGCCGCAGTACGAGCCAGCCTGGCTAATGCAGATAGATCTGCCCGTCCTCTCTCCTCCCTCCGCTCTGATGCGATGTGAACAGCCTGGTAACTCCAATGTGGGAAGAAATCGGGCAGAACTCTGCAGATGGCTAGCTGGCCACCCGTGAAACACCTGGGGATTGTTCTTTAAGAAAAAGGTAACATTTATATGCTAATGATCTCCTCTCCCCCCCTCCCCTTTTTGCATTTTTTTTCTCCCTTAGGGCTGCCTGTACCCAAGAAGAGCCCAAAGTCGGTAAGGACTTCTCAGCTACTTGGTGCCTGTCTTGGGGGGCTGGGGGACGGCGCTGGGGGGTGTGGGAGAGTTCGCCTGTCTGCCTTTGCTGAATGCGTTTCACAGTGGCTGGGAGCAGGAGCCGGGCTCCTTTTATGAAGTCCTGAGGATTGGTTTGGTGTAGACGGTGCCCGGGCTTGCCGGGTAACTGTGTAGGGGTTCTTGGGCAGGCTGCTGGGGCGTGAGGCTGTCTCCTTTGCACAAGTGCACCGCAGCCTGCCTTCTGAGGAGGCAAGACTTTCCTAGCTGTTGTTTCCTTGGGGGATAAAAGGGCGGCCAAAACCAGTAGAGACGTTCTCAACTGGTGTTCCCAGGGCTCCTGGCCCTCTCCCCGAGCTGCCTGCATGCTCTGAACGATGAATTCTTTACCAAATAAAAATACGGCAGGTTTAAGGAAGAGTCGCTGTGCCGGGTGTACATGTCTGCACCCGGGGATTCAGTCCCCAGCACTAAGAATAAGATATTTCCTTGCTGTGGCAATGTCTTTTGTTGCTTGGCTAGCTATCAGAGCGTTGTACTGCAGGTATAGGATTCTTTAAAAAAAAAAATCAATGTTTTGCTGTCCTTTCTAATCTGCTTTTCCAAAGGTGCATCGCCTACTCGACATGTTTAGCTAATGGCTCAGGCTCCGGTGTGCTGCTTGGCTGGCACGAGCTTTGGCTCTTGGAGGGTAACAACCAATGAATGTGTAACTTACGAACTCAAAACCTGGGACCCTGCAAAATGGGTCTGGGTGCCCGAGGCTGCCCGATTCCTTGGGATCAGGATAAAGCAAGGTGCTTCCTTATGGGGGGGAAGGCTGGGGGCAGGGAAAACCTGCGGGTTCCTGCACCCAGAAGAGAAGGATCCTTAAAACTTTGCAGCCTTCCCCTCACCTGTCCCCGAGCGAGGCTCAAGTTCATTCAGATGAGAGAGGGCGCTCCCCACCCTGTGTGGCCCGGAGCCCAAGTTCTCCAAAGAGAAAAAAACCTGCAAGAATTGATGTAATTCCAATGGCTGTGGCAATCAGAAAACTGACTTCGGGGCAGCTTCCTTGTCGGTCTGTGTTAATGTCTAGGCAGAGAAGTGCTGCTCAGAAGCCCACGTTGGAGCCATGGAGACGGCCGTACAGGTGCCCCTGCGCATGCGTGGCCCCTGGTCCCCGGGCTATAGTCAGAAGCCCATTCAGCCTTCAGGAAAATAGAAGCCAATCTGCGAGCTGGCCCTCTCCCTTCCCCACCCGCAGCCATACTACAGAGATGCACAGACTCGTGTGCACGCCCTGCGTGCTGTGGAGGCTCCACCGGGGTGGGGGCAGGCTGCGGAGACATCGTTTTGCATCGGTAGCCTGACTCCAGGCAGCCAAGTCTTTCTTTCTATGTTGCATATCCTTTTTATTTTTTCTAATTTACTTAAAAAAAAAAAAAGCGGTTTCTGCAATCTGTTTGCAGCCCGACCGTTCCGCAGTGTTTGGGAATTACCTGGTGAACTCAGAGGGTAGCAAACAGGTAGAGAGCCCATGCAGAAAGAGAATTCCCCCTGACAGTTTCTTTTTGTAGAAGCCGGGTCATTAGCAATCAGCAAGCCAATTACTCGGGCTGCATTCCTAGGAAAGAAAAAAAAAAAAGCTCTTAGCTGCTTTGCCCGGCTTGCTGCCTCTTAATTACCCCAAGCTAACAGAGTGGTATGCAGCTGGGTTCCAAACGAATAAGCCCCCCGCTTGGGGCTGTGCTCGCTGCCGCTTCCCGAGCCAGGACAGGAACTATGGTTACCTACCACTGCCTGGCGTGCTCCCGGCAGCCGCTGCCCAGAATTGGGGCGGGGGCTATCAGCCAAGGTCGGCTGTTGGCAGGAGAGTATCCGCAGCATCTGTGCTCAGCGCGAGCCCTGCACAGGTGGGTGGAGAGCCCATTCCCTCTCCAGGTTTAGATTTTGGTGAATGTCCTGCCATCGAGACAGATGGCCATGGGGTTTTCCGGTGGGGTCGGTGGGAATCTGTGGCGAAGCTAGATGCCCCGTACCAGAAAGGCGCTCCGGTTGGGGCAGATGGTCCAGATGCAGGCACAGCTGGAGGCACACCTGTTGCGACGCACTTGACTTTGCCAGCAACAACGTGAAGGGGGCTCTGAACCCAGGAGCCTGGTTTTTGGTCGGTTGGTCTTAGAGGCTCCTGATGTGACCGGCTGCTTCGCGTGTGTGGGTTAGCTTTTTTGAGTTCCTGGCTTTTTTTGAAAAGTGTTTCCACCCATTGGTTTGTTGAGTCTTTATTCAAGAAGGACTTGTTTCCCTTCCCAGATAGTCCCCGTAAGCTTACTCTTTTCCTTATATATTTATTGGTTGGACACTGGGGATGGAACCTAGGGGCTTTCTACCTCTGAGCCACGCCCCCAAGCCCCCATTTTTTTTTCCTTTTGGTGGTACTGGGATGGAACCCAGGGGCCTTCTACCTCTGGGCTACACTCTCAGACCTATTTTATATTTTATTTGGAAACAGGGTCTCTTAAGCCAGCTGGCTTCGAACCTGTGCGACCCTCCTGTCTCAGCCTCCCAAGCACAGGGATTACAAGCGTGTGCCACCACACCCGGCTCCCCCCAAGCCCTTTTAATTTTTTTTTTTTTTTTTTTTGGTGGTACTGGGGTTCCTGGAAGCCCTTCTACCTCCGGGCTACACTCCCAGACCTATTTTTACATTTTTATTTGGAAACAGGGTCCCCTAAACCAGCGCGCGCGGCTGGCTTCAAACCTGCGCGATCCTCCTGTCTCTGCCTCCCAAGCGCGGGGATGACAAGCGTGCGCCACCACGCCCGGCTAATTTTTTTTTTTTTTTGAAATAGGGTGTCCAAGTTGCTGAGAGCCTTGCTAAGTTGCCAAGACTGGCCTTGAACCTACAATCTGCCTACCTCAGACTCCCAAGTACTGGGATTTACAGATGGGCGCTATCATGCCTAGCCCCATAAGCTTACTTTTTTTTTTTTTTTTTTGTATTGCAGAATGAACCCAGGGACATTCTACCTCTGAGCCACACCCCCAAGCCCTTTTTATTTTTTTATTTTGAAACAAGGTCTCTCTAAGTTGCTGAGGCCTTGCTAACTTCCCACAGGTGGATTCGAACTCGTGACTCTCCTGACTCAGCCTCCCAAGCCCTGGGGTTTATAGGTGTGCATCACCATGTCCAGCCCTATGAGCTTACTCTTCTTTTTGCAGTAATGCAGATTGAACCTAGGGGAATTCTACCTCCGAGCTACATCCCAAGCCTTATTTTTCATCCTTTATTTTGAAAAACAGGGTCTAAGTAGCTGAGGCTGGCTGCAAATCTGCGATCCTCCTGTCTCAGCCTCCCACGCGCGGGGATTACAAGCGTGCGCCACCGCGCCCGGCCCCCATAGGCTTACTATTAATGAGCAGTTTTGCCTACAAGATTGAGTGCAAATGCTGAATTTGTGGTTTCTATATTCACTGGGGACAATGGCAATGTCTTCATAAAGTTTTATTAGTTTAATTGTTATCTGAACTTCTATAACACCAGGGGTCTTTCTGCCAGACGGCAGAGACAAAAATAAGACCTATTCACTGTGAGGTTTTAGAGCTCTCTGGAAAACTGATCCGGTGGCCCGACTTCATCACCCTGACTGGAGACTTACTTAACTGAGACTCTGCCCAAATCACACACATGGACCTTATGTCTGAGAATTCAGAGCTACCAGCGTTACCCCCAGCCCTCTATTTTAAGCCATAGCCGCCTGCGTTATTTTTCTCCTACCTCGTTTTTCAGCTTTTGCTTCCTCCCTTCCTGCACCTGTCTGTCCATCTGTCTGTGTCCGTCCGTCTACCGCCTGTCCATCCGTCCACCCAGACGTCCATCTTTACTTATTCTGCAGACTAATATTAGGAACCTCTGAAATGTCAGGTTTCATGTGAGGCCCGGGAAATACAGTAATAAATCAGATGGCCAACCCCGCCCTTCTTGGAGCTTGGAGACAAATGATATGTCCGTGCTATTTTCATTAAAAAGGAATCCATTGTCAAAATTTGCCAGAATATTTTCTGCATTTATTCCATCAGCCAGTATTTACTGAGTATCGTGTAGGTGCTACACCCTGTGCAGGTTTTCTTTCTTTCTTTCCTTCTTTCTTTCTTTCTTTCTTTCTTTCTTTCTTTTTTTTTTTTTTGGTGGTACTGGGGATGGAATCCAGGGGCCTTCTACCTCCTGGCTACACTCCCAGACCTATTTTATATTTTATTTGGAAACAGGGTCTCTTAAGCCAGCGCGGCTGGCTTCGAACCTGCGCCATCCTCCTGTCTCCGCCTCCCAAGCGCGGGGATGACAAGCGTGCGCCACCGCGCCCGGCCTGTGCAGGTTTTCAACAGGAACTAGAACAGAAACTATCCCCGCCTTCAAGGAAATGAGGAAAGAGGAATCGTAACCAGGCAGACCTTTAAAGTCTGATGAGCATATACTTGCAGAAGCTAATAGAATATATTTTTTATTAGAAAATATAATATAGAATAAATTATCTACCTTATCAGGCTCCCTTGGCTCTGAGTCACAAGAGCCTAAATTAAGTAATCACATAAAGCCAGCACCCAAGATGGAATTCAGGGCCCTGCCTGCTCTATGGAATTCTTTGGAGTTCCCTGGCAGCCTGGGTGACATAGGAAACCGTATTATTTACTTAGCTCTTGTGAGATGAGAGGAAAGGGTACCTTATTTACTGATGAGACAAGTCTTCCTGATTATTAAAATACACAAAAGTTTTCATGCCTTTGTGCCCTGGAGGGTGGGCAAGGTGGTCTCATCAGCCTCTTTCTAGCAAAAGCAACAAGCTCAAAGACAGCAGTAGTGATGAGTTTCTCTTCCACTGTCCTCTGTCCCTTTCTCCTGCAAGGGATACAAAGGAAATTTCTGAAAACTAGTCACTAAGACCTGGGGAGAGGCACAAAGAGTCCGAGACAGCGTGCGCGCTGAGTGAGCCCCCCTGCCAGTCAGTGCCGTGTACCCCACACCTCTTCGGTCTTGGTCTTTTACTTTTATCCCCAAGGCCACACGCCTGACGATCGTCCCATTAATAGATGCCCTTGAAGCTTCCACAGGATGCAGGAAGAACAGAGACAGTCGTAGGTGGAGAAGGAGTGGGTCCCACTTTGGGCCACTGCCCCGTTGCCCCTCATCTTCCATAGCCAGCGGTCTCCAGCAGAGTTTTGGGGAAGAAATCCTTGAATTTCTACACCCAGACGTGGTGGAGGACGGGGGCGAACAGCGCGAGCGCCCCGGGCCCGGCTGGGGTCCACTGTCACACAACCTCTGAAATGACGCTCATTCCCTCATCGGCACTTGGCGTCTGTCCCGCTGCTCACGTAAATCGCTGCGGTGGCCTTGGGTCTTGGCAGATAAGCGAACTGTAAATAATTCCGCTTTAAAATGGATCAATTTGTCATTTTTTCAGCCACATGAATTCTTTGTGTCATTTGACTTCCTAAGTGCTGTCTCTATTTACTTGCTCCTCCGAGCAAATGTTTTCACTTTGCTTTATTAAGTACCTCCATTTCTTAAGTTATTCTGTGAAATACCGATGAGTGGATTCCTCCCTCCATCACCCCCCATCCCTATGTATAGGAACCTGTGTATCTTCTCAGTGTCCCTGGTCTGACTGTAAGTAGTGTGAGAATTATTCATCTCAGGGAGTTTTATCTTTACTGAAGGATCTTGGGAGCCAAGTTTGCAGCCAATGTGTGGCCAAGCACTTTTTTTTCCTTTTTTTTTTTTTTAGTACTAGAGATTGAACCCAGAGGCATTCTACCCCCAAGCTATACCCCCCGGTCCTGTTTTTTTATTCTATATTTTGCAACAGGGTCTCACCAAGTTGTGGAGGGCCTCACTATGTATCTGAGGCTGGCCGTGAACCTCCGATCCTCCTGTCTCAGCCTCCCAAGTACTGGGATCACAGGCCTGCGCCCCCATACCTGGCTCCAGGCACCTTTATGCAGGCTTTTAAACCCAGCCATGTCCTTCTTCCTCACTGGCTGGGATTGGAGACTCAGAAATCAGAGCCTTGCCTCAAAAATATTAGCACAGTGCCAACAGCTCGAGTGGACAGTTTCTATAAGCGGTGGCACCCAAGCTGGTCCCCTCTTGCCTGTTCACCCATCAGCTGGTGCCCGTACCTGTTGAGTCTGACAGCCAGCAGGGTGTCAGCCGAGCTCACTACTGCAGACCTCCCTCCCTTAGGCCCCTTCCAACTGAACTTGTTGGAAACGCATTGTCTCCTATGCGTGTCCCTTCTCTTAAGTTCTTGAATGGATTTCCCACACCCCTGCCAAATGAAAGGCCCTTGGGGTTTTGGCCTCCGAGTTCATCCTGGGCCTCCCTGTTTCTTGCTGCACTGTTAGAACCTTTCTGTCCCTCGACCTAAGCTTGCTTTTGCATTGGGGACTTAAGACACACCGTGGCCCTTAATGGCACACTCTTCCTTCTGCACACCTCTCTCGTCTCCAATCCAAAAGACACCGCAGTATGCTGTTATCAGAACGCCACCAGCATTAGATTAATATCCATCCACGCACATCAGACACTCGCGCAGGTAGGAATCGCAAGAGGCCAGGCACCATCTCTTCTTTATCCAGGACAGAATAGATGATCAGTTTGTGTTTGTTGGTAGAGTAAAAAAACGTGTGGTAGGTAGTCACCCACTTAGGGGGCGTTGGGATATCGTTCTATCCATGTTCCATGTTCTTCGAAACTGTGTGTGTGTGTGTGTGTGTGTGTGTGTGTGTGTGTGTGTGTGTCAGTACTGGGGACAGAACCCAGGGGCATGCTACTTCTGAGCTACACCCCCAGGGCTATTTTTTATTCTTTATTTGGAAACGGGGTTTCACTGAGTTGCAAAGGGCCTCACTGCGTAGCTGAGGCTGGCCACAAATTGCGATCTTCCTGTCTCAGCCTCCCGAATGCTGGGCTCACGGGCGTGCGCCACCACGCTGAGCTGAAAGTGTGTGTTTAACTCTGGCTACTTGATGTAGCTGATGTCACCCCTAGAAAAAGGAGGAACAAGCCAGTCACACCCCTCAGGGCTGAGTTCCTGTCCCAGGTCTTTCAGGAGGTTGAAATTACGGGAGGTTGAATTTGGGAACTGGGGAAATTTAAAAGGCATACAATTTAACTTTCAACTGGGAATGCTATAAACATAGCTCTTTTGCCTGAACACTGTCCGGATCTAACCAGATAAAAGGCAACTTTATATCTAAGTAGCATGCCAAGAAAATAGAAAGTCCTAGTTTAATTTTTTACAGAGGCATACACACACAGATAGATAAGCTTATCATCATCATCAAAACAGAGTGCCAACCAGGTATTCAGGTCAGATCCATCTTCCAATGAAGGGGTTCTCATAATTGATTTTGAGAAGGAATACAAGGTAAGGTTAAATCTTATCAAGGGGAAGATAATCGGAAAAGCTTCCAGAAGACAATGTATTTAGCCCATTAGCGTGCCATTTATGTACGCCAGTTAGTGAGCGCTTTCTTAGGATGGCTGCTCCTTTAATTTGCCAAATTGAAGGGCAAAGTTTAGCTGGCATTTAAAAGAGACTGAGAGGGGCAGCTGGACTGAGAGCTTCACCATCTCATTCCAATTGTATTTATCACCTGGTGTTAAATCGGATCTCGGTGAGTCATTTATTGGGGAGGTGAGAAAGACTGTTAGAATTTGAAAAACGGCCCAAGCATTCCCAGAAGACTTCATCTGCACGCCGACTTTATGGTGAAGCTCCGACAAAGACTTTCACTGGGCCTGGTGGCACATGCCTGTCATCCCAATACTTGGGATGCTGAGACAGGAGGACTGCAGGTTCGAGGCCAGCCTCAGCAGTTTAGCAAGACCCTATTTCAAAAAATTGGGTTTAGAAGGATGCTCGGAAAAGTGGTTGTATTTCAGGTCTAATGCCGATCCATCCAGGTCTAAGCCGAGCACTTGGTCCTCAGAAGAGAACCGGGGTGATGTCTTATGATGGGGTTCATCCCCCACATGTCAGGGCATCGACC
The DNA here is from genome assembly GCF_963383645.1 of Muscardinus avellanarius. Lineage (NCBI taxonomy): Eukaryota > Metazoa > Chordata > Mammalia > Rodentia > Gliridae > Muscardinus > Muscardinus avellanarius. The sequence continues at coordinate 50,835,736 of NC_137804.1, read as the reverse complement.
TGGCGCTGTGGTCAGGGTTTCTCACCCCCTTGACTGTGATGCAGTAAGCCAGGCTTAGCATATGGCCCTCAGGTTTCGATGTCCCATCTTGCCTCTTTCAATACGTGCCCAGTTTTGTTCAACTTTGACCCCTTACCAAAACCCGATTCAAATTCTTAATAGTCAAGAATGAATGAAATCTTTGTCCTCCTTGAGCTTCTTTAGATACTTGTTTCAAAGCAAGGACCAGAAGGGGAGAAGGAAGAGGAATCTGAGAATTAAATTAAAAGAATTAGGAGCTGGACGTGGTGGGACATACCTGTAATCTCAGTACTTGGGAGGCCGAGGCAGGGGTATCACAGCTTTGAGGACAGCCTCCACAACTTATCAAGGCTCTCAGCTACTTAGTGAGACTCTGTTCCCAAATTAAAAAAAAAAAAAAATTAAAAAGGCTAAGGGCAACCAGGTGTCATGGTGCCTGCTTATAATCCCAGTACTTGGGAGGCCGAGACAAAAGGATCATAGTTTCAAGGCCAGCCTCAACAACTTAGATCTGGTTTCAAAATAAAAACTAAAATAGGTAGGATGCCCCTGGGCTCCAACCCTAGTACCACACCAAATAAATAAATAAATAAATAAATAAATAAATAAAAAATAAAAAGGCTAACAGTATAGCTCAGAGCTTGTAGAATGTTCCTTTGGTTGAATTGCCAGTCTAAATAATAATAATAATAATAATAATAATAATAATAATAATAATAATAAATAATAATAGGATGATTATGAGAATTCCCAGGGGAATGAAAAATGGAACATACCTGGAAAAAGATCACAAAAGGACTGTCTAGATGGGATTGTTCATAACAGCCGGAAGGGGAACTTTTGGGAACCCGAGTGCTCAAGGTTTGAGATCTAAGAAGCTGTGTTATAAGCTGGATCTGCGTGGGATTTGTGAGAGATGATGGAGATGTGTTTCTTGCTTTCTTTTTTACTATGATGCGCTTAAGTTCATAAATTTAGGGACGGGGCCTCCGTTACATCGGAGGCAGGGTTCTAGGATTTTCATTGTGAAAGGGGGAAATCAAACACCTGGAATTCCCATCATCTTTTATGGAAAGAAAATAGAAACTAAAGTTATTTTCTTTTCCATCCAGTATTTTTTTCTTCCCAGTTGGTTTTGTTCTCTGTTCAACAGTCACCGTTCAGAAGTGCAATTCAGAAAATGGGAAGGGCCCTTGCTTAGCTGATTTTAATCAACAGAAACAACTTGCTCATGTGTTGAAATTTAATTAAAACTCCCCCTGGAATACTATTTGGACTGTGGACAAGTTGTAAGCCTAAAAGGGCTGACCCCCAGAAGTCAACCAATATACAATATTAGATCTTAATTTTCTTCTTTTTTCTTATTTATTTGTACTGAAATTGAACCCAGAAGCATTCTACCTCTGAGCTATGCACCCAGCCTCATTTTTTTTTAATTTTTATTTTGAAACAGGGCCTCCCTAAATTGCTGAGATTGGTTTTGAACCCACGATCCTCCTCTCAGCCTCCCAAGTATTAGGATAACAGGTGTGTGCCACCATGCCTGGCAATTCTGATTTTTCAACCATCAGTAGTGCCAGCAGTTCAAGAGGTAAAACACAGCGCCCCCAAACTTGATAAGCTAAGGATTATGAAAGTGTTTCCCAATAAAAAGACTTAAAAAAAAATAAAAAGGCTACAGGTAGCCGGGCATGGTGGCGCATGCTTGTGATCCCAATACTTGAGAGGCTGACACAGGAGGATCGCAGGTTCAAGGCCAGCCTCAGCAACTCAGATCCTGTTTCAGACTAAAAAATAAAGCAGAGCTGAGAGTACAGCTCAGAGGTAGAATGCCCCTGGGTTGATTCTCAGTAGCACATGCGCACACGCGCGCGCGCACATACACACAGACTAAGGAGTGTAGTTATTTATGTACATATAGCCATCTGTGCAGATCTAGGACTAGGCATGCATCTTTTTAAAATCTGACCTCTGTTTTCTGGTCTAGAAGAACTGCTAGAAAACTCTGTAAAGAGTAGTAGTGTGTTTGATTATTGAAAGATGCAACATACGGAGCCCCAAGGGGCATTCGAACCCCGATTGTATTTCTTCTGGATCTGATAGCCTTACCGCTAGACAACTCATGGTATTCTGTGCCGCCTATTTTTGTCAAGAAAAGAGGGCATTAAAACTTATACATCTTGCTATCAACAAGCCCAGGGTCTTAGCCAAGAACCCCGGACACAGTTCGCCTCCACAGCCCAGAGAACATTGCGGCTTCAGATTGCGTCTTTCTGTCCGCCCCTCTGTCTGTCTGCCAATTGCTTCGGGATTGATCTGCATTCAGCAAGGAACCGGGGAGAGGTGGAAGCCAGGATGTTGTGGATATATTTATGTCTGGGGACGCGCAAGGGCTGATGGTGGCCGAGCGGGCGGGAGCTCCTACTTGGAGAACTAGCCATAATCTTCTCTTCTCGGCCCTGGCGTGTGCTCACTTTCAGCAACCACTGGAAAGGAAAGACAGCCACAATAGTTCCCAGCACAGCGTCTCGAGCCACCGCAGCCTGCGCACAGCCTCGCCCAGCCACGGGACGCAGGCGCTCCCGGAGTACCCACCGGCCGAGGCCCCGGCTCCCGATCAGACCGACAGCTCCGGGCAGAAGAAACCAGATCCTTTTAAAATCTGGGCCCAGTCCAGGAGCATGTATGAGAACCGACGTGAGTACAGTTCCCCGGCTCGCGCCTTCCCAGACCCCCTCCCCAGTGCCTGGGCTTCCTCTCGTGGCTTATTGAAGAAGAGAGGAGAGGCCTACACCAGGCGAAAGGGAACCAGGTGGACAGGCAAGAGCTTCTCAGCAGACAGAACCTAATGGATATTCGCAGAGTCTATGTTATTATGTCTTCCGTTTGGGGAGGGGGTAGGAATGCCTGGTCATCACAGAGATGGCCTGGATAAAAATCTCATGTTTCCCTTTAGTCACGTGGCAGATAAACGGTGCTGTCTCGTTAATTCTCTCCTGAGCAGAACTGTGGCATGCTTTGACCTGCTATCTTGCAAAATAGGTCTGCTAGGGAGTGGATTGCAGGAGAAACAGAGGAAAGTTGGTGCTTGCTCAGTGGTCTCTTGGTTGTTAAATATATACTGGACATTTTGTTTCTTTTTACCATTACCAGTTTTTAATGCACCTGCCCCTCAAAAGGAGAAAGTGGATAGCCAGTGATCTGTGCTTTCTTTATATGGTGTGTGTGTATGTGTGTGTTACTGAGGATGGAACCCAGGGGCATTCTACTTCCGAGCTACACTCCCAGCCTTATTGTTTGTTTATTTTTGTGGTACTGGGGATGGAACCCAGGGGAATTCTACCTCTGAGTTACACCCTCAGCCCTGTTTTTTTTTTTTTTTTTTTTTTTTAGTTTGAAACAGGGTCTCAGTAAGTTGCAAAAGGCCTAAGTAGCTGAGGCTGTCCGCAAACTACTGTGAGCCTCCTGTCTTAGCCTCCTGAGTACTGGGATTGTTATTTTTTAATTTTGCAGCAGGTATTGGAGGGCCTGAGCACTAGGTTGCCGAGGCTGGCTGCGAACCAGCGACCCTCCTGTTTCAGCCTTCCGAGTACTGGGAATAACAATCATGTGCCACCATGCCCGGCTTGTGCAGTATTTGTAATAGTTTTGCACATGAAAGAAAAGTTTTGAGATGTGGAATTTTCTACATGTGGTACCATGTCAGTACGTAGAAAGTTTCAGGCCTGGGTGCACTTTGGGTTTTCGGGTTGGGGGTGTTCAACTGGTATGAACCTGGGGTCTATCCTCGCTCCGCCCCTCTCCCTTGTTTTAATGATTGCACTTAAAAAAAAGTCAACCACTGAACCAATATGTTCCCAAGGAGAATATTTTTCTATACTTTCTCATTTCTTTCTAACCATGATGCTTCTCCACGTTGGTGTCCAACTTCAGGGATTATTGAAACATTGCTTTATTGACCGTGCCCCTGTACTCAGTGCAGCACACATTTATGATGGAACTTTCCCTGTACAGATCCCACCGTGATAAAATAAATCATGGTTGGAAGCGCTGGCAGGGCCTCCTGGATGGGGAGACAGAAGAGCTCATAAGCACCTGTTCCCTGGGAGACTACGGCTCATTTTCACCCCGGCAGAAGCAGCTCTTCTTAGTTTTTCTGGCATTTCATCCAATTTTGAAGCACATTTCCATCAGAAAAAATAATAAGAGTAATATAGTAACACGGTCCTCGCCAGCTGTGCTAGGCCTTGAAACCACTCAGATGGCGCCAGAATGGAATTTTTGCAATGGCTGTGGCTTGGGTCCCGGACAGTCTTTGACGTTTAAGGAATCAGATACGGCAGCGTGAGTGGGAATCCTTTTCTCTTTGGTGATTGGAGGCTCTGTAATGGAGTGGTAGTAGCAGCCTAATTGATGTTAAGATTCCTGTGGGTTTCCTCCTCACCGCTAAGTGAGGATAACAACGAGTCGGCTCCCCGCCCATGGGAATTGTTCAATGACGGTCCCAGATTTTTCTTCTTTTCACGGAGCTTGGGAATGGACTTGCATCAGTCTGGTCTTGGAGTCGATATTTAGCTTTATCTCAGATTGGTGTCTGCCATTGCCCCTGGGTTGTTCTGGATCTTGTGTTTTTGTTTGTTTGTGCCTTAGCAACCACAAAAAATACAGTCTTATGACCTGGTAGATGTAATTCTCTACCTCTGTCTTCCTAGTGAGATGAGCAAAATACAGTAGGAAAACCACCAAAATCAAGCCATGAACAGCACATTCAACCCTTTGGGTTCAAAGTGTCGTTTCTGTGTATCTAATTTCAGTGTTGGGAACAGTGTGAGGATTCCCACGCTGTGGGTCCCGTTCCTTCGCATGATCTAAAGATTTTGCAGAACATACCATGTTCTTGCTGTGGCCTTCTGCCAAGACGGCAGTTATCAGAATGAATCGATCCGAATTACAGATGTGTTAATGAGTCAATTTGAAGGGTTGCAGTGTTTAATTAAAAACAAAGACAAGCATCGAAATCCTTTCGAAGCCATGTGCCTACTTTGTGTTTTCTCTGGATAACCATACCAATTATGCTCTTGTCTTGAAACCTGACGTCGATACCATCTTATTAGTAAATGTTCAGGAAAGTCAGCTAGTATCCAGTAGCATTCACTCAAAAGAAGTGTGGAAGCTTGTAATTAAAATTTTGCAGGAGCACAGTATACTTTGGAAAGAAGGAAAAAAGAAGAAAAAGCTCAAAAATGCTGTATTAGTCAACATGGTAAACCTGTTCTGCTTTGAAGAGACTCGCTTACAAGTTCAGAATTGGTGGTAACCGAGTTCTTTTATCAGAGTGCATACTTCCAGATTTTAAGAACTAATATGATGATTCCTGTTTATGTGTTTGCTCGGATCTCTGCAGATTTGATGATTTGCACATCTAAATATGAGACTCCTCTGTTTTTGAACTGCTTAGAATTTACCTGGACAGGTCAAAGTACAAGAGCGAATTCTACCAGGCACTTGAGTCTCTCCTAAATAAATGCCACCGTGGAGAATCAGCACAAATACACTTAAAATTTTAGTGAGGGTTTAGACAGAACTTCTGGAGTTTGTGGTATGTTTGAAACAAGATGATTCAAGAACGTGTACTTTAAAGCCAGGCGTGGTGGCACATGCTTATAATAATCCCAGCCTTGGGGAGGCTGAAATAGGAGGATCACGGTTCGCAGATGGCCTCGGCTACTTAGTGAGGCTCTTTGCAACTCAGTGAGACTGTTTTGAAATGAAGAATAAAAAAGTTGGGCTGGGGGTATAGTTTGGAGGTAGAATGTCCCTGGGTCCCAGTACCACAAAAAAAAAAAAAAAGTGTAAATGTGTACCTTAGAGTCTAATTAAATATGAAGGGCTAAAGGTGACTCAGGGAGTCACAAGAACTCTTAATGGTACAGTTATCAACTCTAGCTTTGTGACAGGTAAAGCACTATTAAAAAAAAAAAAAAAAAAGGAAAGAAAAAATGGAACCCCAGCCCAGCCCTTTAAGATCCCTAGCTGCCACGACCTTCACTGTGAGAGCCGAATTATACGTTCCTTATCCATCCCAAGTAAATTAACAGGGACCGACGGAAAACTCATCCATTACGCTTTGCCCAACTGTGCAATTGATGTTCCAGCCATGTCACCTTCGCTTGGATCTGGACTGAGCAAGGGCGAGAGAGAGAGAGAGATCAATTCCACGGGTTTTGGAGAATGTCAGAGTAAGGACCTGCTGCAGATTCGTGTCTGTCGACCACCATGCGTCCTGTTCTGTGTCCCCCTGTGTCTGAAGCCTGGGGAGAAGCTCGGGGGAGGGGACGAGAGCAGGCTGCCCTGGGAGGCTGCAGGCGCACTTGTTGGCCAAGAGTGATCCCAAAGCCACATGAGATTAAAGAGCCCCGCATGTCCTGGAGATGCATGTGTGTCTGTCACGTGGGGAGGGACAACTAGCAGGTGCCTCTGCCCCCCCCCGCCACTCCATTGTTTCTAACCCTTAAAGGAAGTCTTTTGGCTACTTTATTGACTCATCACTGCTATTACCGAAAGGGATTTAACTCCTATTTCCTGTGCAAGGACTTAAAACTGAAGACGACTGGACGAGGTCTTGTTGTATATGAGACGCCTTCTCAAAACAATAAAATAAAATAAAGGGATACTAATATCAGAAAAAATGGGCTTACCCCACTGTTGCCCCAAAACTTAATTGTAATACAGTCTCCCGGAAGAAGAAAAACAGCCGGGCACAGTGGGTCACACCTGTAACCCCAGTATTTGGGAGGCTAAGAGAGGAGGATGGCAGGTTCCAGGTCAGCCTCAGCAACTTAGTGAGACCCCCGGCAAGTTAGGGAGACCCTGTTTCAAAATAAAGAATAAAAATAAAATGGGGCTGGGGGTGTGGCTCGAAGGTAGAATGCCCCTGGGTTCGATCCCGTAGTGCTGCAAAAAAAGGGGGGAGGGTCTGACAGGAGATGTAGCTTGGAGGTAGTGTGTTTCTGGGTCCAATCCCCAGCACCCACTACCCCTTAAAAGACTAGAATGAAGCACTTGGGAGGACTTTAGAAGCCTCCTCCATGCCTCTACGCAGAAGCGGTGTCAGAGAAGACTTTGGAGTCCCATAATACACTTCAGTACTGAGTTGTCATCAAAGGTCTACATCTGGGCAGATGGCATTAAATGGGCCAAAAGGCTTGCTTTGCTCCATGGCTTACATCGGTGTCTGCATCCGTGTGTCCGTGTCTGTGTGTCTGTGCATCCGTGTTCGCATCTGTGTGTCCGTGAGTCAGTCTGTGTGTCCTACCCATCATCAGCGTCTCTCACATCCCGAGCATCATTGGGTATCCTTCTCTTCAACAGAAAACATTTTAAATCCAGTTGCCGTCTTCTGGTTGCTTCTCAAAAGGAAGCAAATGTTTCTTCCCGGGGACTGCTGTGATAAGCTGAGTCTCTGGGCCGTGGCCTCCCATCCTGAGCGCTGACACCTGAACGCGCGACAGAAGCCAGAGCTACATTTGGTGTCCCTGCAGGATGGGCAAATGTTCCTGTGTTAAATGGTGCTGAGCAAAATGGGTGTGGGCTGGAGGTCGCTGGGAGGCCCCTTCACAGAGAGGCCTCTGCCGTCCACAGGCTTCAAACAGGCGCTGCCGGCACCCCCGGGAGGCCGCAGAGCAGAGGGGTCTCTTAGGGTACTAATCGCCCTGCTCCTGCACACCAAAGACGGCACACCACTTGATTTAATTTGTTGTTTACAATGAGGCTGTTACAGCAAATGCCCTTTACCCAGCCATTCAGACAGAAAAAAAAGAGTGTTACTTTTTCCCGTGCAAGAAAAATTACTCTCCGCTTATTTTTATGGGTGTCCTGTGATGTGGCCGAGCTCGGTTCTCCGGTGTTCCACACCTGAACCTTGGCAATTGCAATCAAAGAATCGGAGGAAAAACTTCCACTTTGGAAGGTCCAACCATGACCCATTGGAAGTCAGAGCCTGAGGACAGCTCAGATGACGGGGGGCTGTGGTGGTGCGCACCTGTAATCCCAGGGCTTGGGAGGCTGAGCCAGGAAGATTGCAGGTTTGAGGCTAGCCTCAGCAACTTAGCAATTACCCTGTTTCAAAATAAAAAAAGGCTGGAGGTACAGCTCAGGGGAGAAAGCCCCTGGGTTCAATACCCAGCACCACAAAAATAATAACGAAAGTAATAACAATACTATGATAAAAGACGGCACAAGCAAAAATATCGGACTCAGAGTCTGACTTTATTCACCTGGTCATTTGGCTTCCTCCCTCTTGGTGTATTCATTCACTCTATCTGAAGCTGTAAAAAGACACACCTCTTACCAATAAAACGTCTCAACAGCCTCTGCCTCCCGATCCTGCCTTGTGAACTGGAGAAGGCGGGTTTAGTTCTCAGCCCCAAGCCCGGTTCCCTGAACAAGCCCGGGGTGCGCGGAACAGTCTCTTAACGTCCCCTTTAGGATTTGCTGCAGTGTAGTTCTATTTTTCCTCTTTAAGTAAAAGCTGTGACACCTTATAGGCCATTACACCCTAGGTACACATTAAAATATTTGTAATTAAGTGCAAATAATCCTTTTTACTACTTACCGGGGTAATTGAGTGATGTACATACAGTGGCTTCATACACAGTGAACATCGTTTTTTAGAAATTTCTTTTAAAACCTAATATTTCCATTTTAAAGCCCTGGGCCATTGCTGAGTGGTAAGCATAAGATATCAAGTTATTGTATACTAAATTCATACCCATAGTGTTAAAATAGCTCAGGCAAGTTCAGGAGTAAAGCACTTTTTTGTGGTACTGGGGATTGAACCCAGGGGCATTCTACCTCCGAGCTACACCCCCAACCCTCTTTTTTATTCTTTCTTTTGAAACAGGGTCTTACTGGGTTGCAAGAGGGCCTCACTAAGTAGCTGAGGCTGGCCGTGAACCCGGATCTTCCTGTCTCAGCCTCCCGAATGCTGGGATTACTAGTGTGTGCCACCACGCCTGGCTAAAGCAGACACTTTTGTCATGAGATGTGGTTGGTTCATACAGAGCTTTTTCTCATCAACTCGATCTCTACGGAAGGCTGTTTGTACTTTGGGGGTAATAGTACTGATATAATAGCAAACCTGAGCTACCACCTAAGCTGGATTTTAATTTTTATTTTGAAACAGGGTCTAAGTTGCTGGGGGAGGCCTCAAGCCTGCCAATCCTTCTGTCTCAGTCTCCCAAGTACTGGATTACAGGCACGCGTCACCACACCCAGCTTCTTTTAATTTTTCGCAGTGCTGGGTACGGAGCCCAGACCCTGGCAACTGGGAGACAAGGGCTCTCCTGCTCAGCTACACCGCAGCCCTTGAAAGTTTTTTTTTTTTTTTTTTTTTTTTTTTTTTTTTTGTGTGTGTGTGTGTGTGGTACTGGGGGTGGAACCCAGGGGCTTTTCTACCTCCGGGCTATACTCCCAGCCGTATTTTATACTTTATTTGGAAACAGGGTCTCACTAAGTTGCCGAGAGCCTCACTCAGTAGCTGAGGCTGGCTTCGAACCCGTGCGATCCTTCTGTCTCAGCCTCCCAAGCGCGGGGATTACAGGCGTGCGCCACCACGCCTGGATCAAAAGCCTTTTTTTCTTCTGACGAAAGTGACCTAACAAATCAAATTATCAGTGATATTCATCTCAAGAAAGAAGCTACTCATCTTAAGACTCATCTTAAGGCAGAATAAAGTTGACTTAAAAGTAAACTAAAACTTTAACTCAAGCCTTTTTCTTTGATCATCTACCTCAGAGATTCCCAAACAAGACTTGCCACCCATCTTTCAGAAAAAAAAAAAAAATACACAGAGCCTCCTCTAGAAGTCCACCTTCTTCATAAGCAAAGAAACAGAGATGCCATGGGCAGGCATGGCGGCACACGCCTGCAATCCCAGTACTTTGGAGGCCGAGATAGGAGGATCGCAGAATCAAGGCCAGACTCAGCAAGTCAGTGAAACCCTCAGCAAAGGAACAAGACCCTGTTTCAAAATTTAAAAAAAAAAAAAAAAGGGCTGGAGGTATAGCTCGGAGGTAGAGCACCCCTGGGTTCCGTTCCCAGTAGAAAAAGGAAGGAAAATTTGCATTCTTCTATGTATCTGTATTTCGCCTGGGGTGCAGGAGCCTCCACTTTCGCAGCCTATGCCTACCTGATAAAACATCAATTTAATTACCTAACTCCCTTGGCGAGGACACTGAGGAGTAGGCAGAGGCCCCTGGCTTGGGTGGCTGTAAGGGCGCAAACTTGATTATCAGATGATGACAGACAGTCCTCTGAGGAACGTTGGGCCCGGTGGCTTTTCCCTCTGTCCTCCCGTCCCCAGGATCGTTCTCATTTTGTCCGTCTGCATCCTTCTGTTTGCCTGTGCGGGGAAGCTCTCATCCACCCAAGCATCTGAAGTCTCCTTCCTGTGGCCGTGCATCTTAGGAGCACAATTCTTTTATCAGAGAAACAACCCGTTTTCCTTCTCCCTTTCTCTACAGTGCCAGACTACCAGGAGCAGGACATCTTCCTCTGGAGGAAAGAGACCGGCTTTGGATTTAGGATTCTAGGTGGAAATGAGCCCGGGGAACCCGTGAGTCTTTTCTCTGCTTCTTTCCCCGGTACAGTGTTCAAACGCTTCACAGAAAACTGGCAGCTGAGACAGGTCGCCAAGACTGAGCCTGGCCAGATGCGGGCGTAGCTCTTTCATCT
>NC_137804.1:50679981-50819981 GCF_963383645.1 Muscardinus avellanarius | reverse complement strand
CAATTGGAAAGAGCAAACACTCATTTGTAAATGTGACCCAGAGGTAATGCAACATGTGGTGGGGCGCAGGCTGAGAAGCCAGTATGGTGGCCGGCACCGGCCTAGCCCACATCCATGCTGGGTCCTTGGCTTGCTTTGGGCTCCGGGCGCCAGGTGGGGTGGCCAGCCGCCTCCGCCAAGGTCGCCCAGCCTCCCGCCTCGTCCTTGCAGCGCCCAAGGCAGAGAGCGAGGCGCCCTCGCCCGCCTCCTCGCACCACAGCAGCACGCAGCCGGCCTCGCTGGAGGGCAAGCGCACGCCGCAGGGCAGCCAGAACTCGCTCAACACGGTCAGCTCGGGCAGCGGCAGCACCAGCGGCATCGGCAGCGGCGGCGGCGGGGGCAGCGCGGTGGTCAGCGCCGTGGCCAGCGCCCTGCAGCCCTATGATGTGGAGATTCGGCGCGGCGAGAGTGAGGGCTTCGGCTTCGTCATCGTGTCCTCGGTGAGCAGGCCCGAGGCGGGCACGACCTTCGGTGAGTTTGGGACCAGGGATGCTTGGGATGCTTGGGCGCGGTCTCTTGGGCAGTGAAAGTCTTCCCTGGGATAGAGTTGCTCTGGGAGATTTTACCCTTCTGAAGGTTGAGGAGGGTTTTTTTTTTTTTTTTAAATCCTTTCAGCTTGCTTCTAAATGTGCGATCCGACTTCAGGCGTCCCTGAGATTCACACGAGATTTGAATAGCAATCTTGACAGTACAAAGTATCTGAAAATTTTGCCAGAGAAAGACTTTGGAAAGGTCCAGAGTAGGATATCATTAATAGCAACACCCTCAGCCAAGGTTTGTAAAAGGGGGATGAGGAGCCAGGCGTGGTGGCTCAGGCCTCTCATCCCAGTACTTGGGAGGCTGAGACAGGAGGATCACAGGTTCAAGGCCAGCTTTGGCAATTTAGTGAGACCCTCAGCTAATGAGCAGGACCCTGTTTCAGAATAAAGAATAAAAAGAGCCAGAGGTGTAGTTCAGAGTAGAACATCAGTGGGTTCAATCTCCAGTATTCCCAAACAAAAGCATAAGGTTATAAAACATACCTAGAGGTGTGTGGAGAAAATATCACAGCGACGAGCTTCTCACCTGTCTGTGGCCCTCCTCTGCCCGTATCTGAATGCTTAACATTTCTGAGTAACATGCTCCCTGTTGCTTGACTAAGAATCTGGCCGCAGCCTGGATTCAGGGACATATTCAGATGCTGGGAGTTCCAGCAAACTATGGAGAAACACAAGCGTCACCTCTCCAAGTCTTCACTCCTGATGTAGGATCAAAGCAGCAGACACCCAGAGGAGTCTAGAACTAGTCCTTTGTGGTACAGTTTTTCTTATTATCACGGTGGCTTATAGACAGACACCCCCCAAAGTGAGCCACCTTCCCGACTGCGTAAAGCGCCCTTTGTCCTCTCCCACGCACCTGCGTGAGTTCACGTGGAGTATGACCGAAGAAGGGAAGTGTGCTACCCAGGCTTTGACGCTGGCCCCAAATGACCTGACCACGTGGTATCTGATGGCCAGTGGCCCAGGTCACTCGCCAGCTAGGCTCCCCTTAGCATTCTGAGCCAGTAAAACTCACTTTGCCTCTCGATAGTCTTGGTAAGTCGCTTCCTGCTATTGCTATCTTGCTCCCTAAGTATTATCTTCAGAAGGGGCCACTTAGCCAGGCCTACGCACGTGTGGCTTCAGTAACAAAACACTCATCACTAACAGAGCTTTTGCAAGCTACATTAATAAAACGATCATAGCATGTTCCAGATGGATAAACTGACACCAAAAGTGTTTGTCTGCTTTTTAATTAGTTTTTGGGACTTTTCTGCATATTTTTTTTAAGAACTCGGTGTGAGGGAACACACTTGTCATCCTAATATTTGGGAGGCTGGGACTGGAGGATGGCGGTTTTGAGGTCAGTCTCAGCAACTTAGACCCTCAGCTACTTAGCAAGACCCTGTTTCAAAATAAAAAGTAGAGCGGGGTATATAGCTCATAGGTAGACTGCCCCTGGGTTCAATCCTTAGCACTACAATAAATACATGAATAGGAGGGAAAGGAACCTCAGGGGGTTTCTTCAGACCTGCAGTTTGACTGTCCCCGGTCCCTTGAGATGTGGCTCTTATCTACTTCAGAATTCTCACTTTCAGTTTTTAAAAAGAAAGACCAGATGTCTGGTGGCGGGCTATGTGTTGAATAATGAATACTGAATATTTTCACAGTCTCTTCTTTGATCATTTTTCTTTGGTTCTTACAATCAACACATTAAACTTCCCCGAATACCTTGCACGGGACTTCTGGGGTGTGGGCGCTTTCCTTAGACCTGATTTTTTGACACCTCTGTTGAGGGAGCTGTCCCCGGAGAGAGCTAAACTTAAAAGCCCTTGCACTGGAGTCTGGCGCCTCCCTGGACACCTCTCTGTCCAATTCCCACAGTTTCTGTTCTTTTTTTAAAGTCTTCAGCTTTGCCATCGCATCCAATGACAAATGCAGGCAGATCTGCCGAGTTAGAGTTAGATCTGTCATTTAGATTTCGGGTCTGAACCAGAGTGGGGAAGAGCCTGCTCAGTGCACTTTAATAGCTGCTGTGTTAATTCTGCCCCCTTTCCAAGAGGCAGCTCAACAGCCTGTCTTTATGGTTCCCAGAAAGACAAATTCTCCCGGTAGATGAACGTGCTTTGGAAACACTGGAACCCAGTCTCCAATTCCTTACAACTCCACCAGTCCTCACCGCCAATTTCACACCTTTTTGTAGAGGTTAGCAGTGACACGAAATGGCTCAGAGTACAGAATAAACCAACCTCAAGTGCCCTTCTCCTGGTCTTTGGTATCGTGTATGTGCAATGGCTAACGCTGAGATGATTAAAGGAATCGGGCTGAGGAATAACTTGATCCGAACTTTGGATCACAGTCCTCGGCCTGAATAGGTACCAGCTGTTCATATTCCTTTAAGAGCCTTTTGTGAAGCAGGGGGCTGACTTCAGAGCTAATGAGCCCGTGGGGCCCTGCCCTGAAAGCGCAGATGAGCTGATTGAGCAAAGGTCATGTAATGAAAAATAAGTGTGAGGGTTGGGCACTTCCCTGGCTCATCTCTTGTAATTACGTCCTTTTTCTAACACTTTTATTACTCTGAATAGAAGGCAGAGAGCGTGGGCCCATTAGATATTTTCACATGGAATTCTTGGTACTATTAGACTCTTCAGCCTCCTAAGAAAGCCATTGATTATTCTTCTAAATGGAGAAAGTTCAAGACGCCAGCAGAAGCGTGGTACCCATGCTTGAAGTAAGGGTACCACGGAATGAGGAGAGCGCTATCCCCACCCTGGGCTTCATGTTGGCAGTCCCTAAATAAGCCAACAGCGAGTGATTTGGGGGTCCTTGAGACTTTGAAGTTACCAGATAACCCAAATTTTCTCCATGTTTTTGGGAGGAAAGCTAGGGTGTCCCTGATTTGAATCAGGAAGGGGCTCAGCCGTGAACGCCAGGGTCCACCAGTAGCCACGTAGACAGACACCCTGAGTAACTGCCAATGTTTTGACCGTCGGCACTGAGCGCTCCTTTAATAACGTTTGCTTGATGCTCTAATTAATTAACACTTAACCTTCTCTTTCCCTTTTCAACCCTTTTTCTCCTCCCTCTACTATATTCCCACGTAACTTTAAAAAAAAAAACACCTTAAAATTCAATATCAAAGCAGGCAATGCAAGTGTGGCTATGCCTCACAAAATAGGTCGGATTATTGACGGCAGTCCTGCTGACCGCTGCGGCAAGCTGAAAGTAGGTGACCGGATCCTGGCAGTGAATGGGTGTTCCATCACCAACAAATCCCACTCAGACATTGTCAACCTCATCAAGGAAGCAGGAAACACAGTCACCCTCCGCATCATTCCTGGGGATGGTAAAGTATACCATTATATATCTCTCTCCTCTTTCATCTCTTCCATCTCTCTCTCTCTCTCTCTCTCTCTCTCTCTCTCTCTCCTCCCTCCCTCCCTCCCTCCCTCCCTCCCTCCTGTTAATGGAGTGGAATGGTACTGATTAAGAGGCAGCTTTGTCCAGTCGAACTGAACATACCTATCAAAGAAACATGATCCAGGTGTGGTGGCACAAGCATATAATCCCAGTACTTAGAAGAGTGAGACAGAAGGATTGCAGGTTCAAGGCCAGACTTAGCAATTGAGTGAGGTCCTTAACAACTTAGGGAGACCATGTTTCTAAAAAAAAAAAAATCAAAAAGAGCTGGGAACTGTACCTCATCCTCTTATCGAATTAAGCCTCTAGCCCTGTGACCCTGACTTGCTACAGACAGAAAAATTCCAGAAAACCTTCAACCTCCCCCAGTTTATGTTGCTTTCCCCAGTTTGTCTTCAAAACTATAGAACAGTTTTAACACCGGCAAGAAGGAATGCCCAAAGATGTAACTGAAATAGCATAAATGATTTCTTAAATGTAATGGTATATTATGCTAGTATCACAAAACCTACCCATTCGCAATGCAAGCCAATATTGTGTTTTTAGAAGTACGTTAATGTATTGACTTTTTTAAGTAAGGAGATGATCTTGTGTTTTGTGCCTACTTGATTTGTCCCAGATTTTTAAATGTGGATGAAGAAAGAATTGTCTTTATTTTTTTATATGTTATATCTACATCAAACTTGGCCTATTCTTGTATGCCGGTTTGCTTGACTAGTTAAATTAAAATCTATGGTTCTTTCACTCCAGGGACAGTTGGGGGACATTTGTCGGTATCTACTGTGGGTGCTAAGTATCACCTAGGGGGTGAAGCCAGGGATGCTCCCAAACATCCCACAGCCCTCAGAACCTCTCCCACAACCCAGTCACCTAGTGCAAAGTATCAGTATTCATTTCCTTATTCATAAGTTGTGAATACAAAATTGATATGCTAATATCAATAAGTATAGATTGCTTGGGATGTAAATCCTGAGTATTGATTTCATTTTAATTCAAACTTGTCCCTGGGAGAAAAGTAATACTTGTCTGTCTTTTTTTCATTTTTTCCATTCATGTTATAAAATACATGTTCTAAAAGTCAATGAGTTTTTCCCAAGAAAAAATGTTGGTAGCCTGATAAAAATTCTATGCCATAGATCTGAAAAGTAAGAAAATGAGAATTGTATCTGGAAGTCATTCTCCAAATGAATATTTTTATATACTAATTCTTAGAAAGTGAGTCTTAGTGTTCAATATTTGATTGTTGTAGCCAGAAGAAGTAAGCACAAAACTAAAGAGTAAATATTTGAAAATTATTTATCATAAGAGCTGAGAACTTTGTGCCCAAAATACCCCATACCAATTGTGGAGGGAAAAAATAGCTCCTTGAATGATGGTCCACTTCACCCTCTTTCAAGTGCATGGTTGGTAATTTACCATCTGGTCTGGAGTCCTTTCCACCAATTTAACCGCTCTGGAAAGCTATTACAATTTACAGAAATGATCACAAGATGATGGGACGTAGGTCCTTAATGGAAAAGATGAATGAAACCAGAGTAATGAAGTGAGAAATGGTCCAGAGCCACATGTGGGATATAATGCCAGACATGTCTATCTATATGCCATGATTTAAAAAAATCCAAGAAGACACAGAAACTGAGTTGTTGGTTCTGTATTGTTCAGTCTTAATATGACAATAAGCATGTCCTAGAAGGGAAAGGAAAAAATAATTCTTCTTGAAGGAAGGAGATAGAAAAAGAGTTAAAGACAGAAAAGATGGCAGACATTCTAGTGTATACCTGTAACTTCAATACTTGAGAGGCTGAGATGGGAGGATTGCAAGTGTGAAGCACAGTGACTTAGTGAGATTGTTTCAAAGTAAAAATACTTTCTACCTCTGTAGCTCAGAGGTAGAATGCCCCTGGGTTCAATCCACAGTACCACACTTACACAAAAAATTTTTAAAGACATACATATGCAGAAGCAACTTAAACCACAGTACACACACTGGGTGTTAATAAAGTACACTTTCCCCTCCACAATTGGTATGGGATGCTTTTGGTACAAAGTTCTCTGCTTTTAACAATGAATGGTTTTCAAATATTTATTGTTTGGTTTTTGCATTTAGGAAAGCATCAGATCTTGAACCCCAAGGCTCACTTTCTAGTAATTAGTATATACAAATGTTAAAATATAAAATTCCAGTAGATATATATATATATATATATATATATGTAAAATTTGGGCCAAAATCCATGTGCTTCTTTGGTTAGAACAGAAACACAGAGTGGTACATCTAGTGGAGGACTGATCTGTGTTTTAGGGCAATATGTTCTACTGGGGATGTGATTTCATCCCAAATGTTTGCGCAGATCATTGCCATGGTAACAGAACTCTGCCAGTGACTAAGTGTCCGGGCCCAGGTGAAGGGAATCACATCTGGGAATCACATCTGGCAGAGGTGCCTGCATGATGCCCATCTATAAGGAGCTGCAAATTGCCTCCTTGGGAATTAGAGCTGAAGCCGGAGAGTTAGATTTCTGGAGAGATGGTTGAGTGATCCTGGAGAATTTTGTAAACACCTCAGAGACAAAGGGCAACCACTACGGTCTGAGGAGGAGAAAATCTTGCCCGGCTCGCCTGCAGTGAGTAGAGGGCTCCAGGCTCCTTCAGCTCCTTCATTCTGATATTTGTTTCCTCAAGTTGCCCAGGACCCAGTTGCATCTACAGAAGGCTGAGGCTCTTAGCCGACAGGTGCTAAGCTCTTAAGCTCACTGCGTGTGAGGTGCTCTTCTCAGAAGCTCCGAGAGGTGTTTCAGACAGATGTGCAGTGCAGGAAACACCTCCGAAGCCACCTGGCTCTCGTCTCATCGATTGCACATCCTGTCTCCACTTCCCCTTCTCTTTAGTTTTTCCCACTCTTCTTCCCCCGCTTCTTTCTCACCTCCCAACAAAGCTCCAAACCAAGACTTCCTTCTAGTTGGAATTCTTAGGCAGCTGCTGCAAGGCCGGCCTTCACAGATGTTGGGCAGATGTTTATGTCTTTATAATTTGGAGCCAGGGTGGGAGGCCAGATGGGGACAGAATGTTTTCTCCTTTGAAATATGGACAAGGGATAAGAAATCTGTTATAGCAGCACAGAAAGGCCTAAAGAATACTTGAACAAGCCAGGCATGGTGGCACACGCTTGTAATCCTAGTACTTGGAAGGCTGAGATAGGAGGATCACAGATTCAAGGCCAGGCTAGGCAACTTAGTGAGGCCCTCCGCAACTTAGCAAGCCCCTACTTCAAATAAATAAATAAACATTATAAAAAGGGCAGGGGGGATAACTAAGAGATAGAATGATCCTGGTCAACCCCCAGGTTGTGTGTGTGTGTGTGTGTGTGTGTATGCAATATATATGTGCATATATACATATACTGAATCTGATTCAGAATCTGATCGTCAACTTTGACAATCAAAAGACAAGGCCCACTTATATGGAAATGTCCGTGCATCCCAGGTGGGAGTAAGACTTCGGTCAGAGCAGTCCCAGGCTGAGCCAGGCTACTAGAATCAATTTCAAGCTAATGAAAGTATATGAGGTTAAAAATGTATTGTTTAATTGTGGGCTTCCGTTTCTACTTCAGTTCCCTCCACGTCAGTGTTTGCTCTTGTAGCAGGTGGAGATTGGCAACATAGATGCTCCTATGTCTTTGGGGAAGGCAAAGGACTATGAAAAGTCCTTCAAAACTTCTCACGTGTTTGTGGGGTTCAAATTTTCCAATGTTGCCTTTGGATATTTCTTGCTTATGTGGTTGCACATTAAAGTATTTCTGGAAGAAGTGATTGAATCCTCTGTGACTTGCTTGGCCTTTCACGTGGAGTCTGTGAGGAAGGCTAAGAATATTAACATGGGAATAAGGTCAAAACTGTCATCACCGTCGCAGAGATGCAGAGATAGGTCAAAACCCAAGGTGAAGGGTCCTAGTGGAGAGCAAGTACCCCGACTCAAAACAGCCTGGTGACAGTGCCTTGAGAGATAGACTCTGTGGAAACATGACTGTTTTGGGAAGTGCAATAATCCTGATTTCTACTCCTCTGGGAGAGCTAAAGTACACATAAACATTGTTTAATTAAGGATATGAGCCAGGCATCATAGCGCACACCTTTAATCTCAGTACTTGGGAGGCTGGGACAGGAAGATCACAGCTTAGCGTCCAACCTCAGCAGCATAGCAAGACCCTCTGCAACTTAGTGAGACCCTGTTTTCTAATAAAGTAGGGTTGGGAGTGTAGCTCAGTGGGAGATTGCTCCTGGGTTCAATCCCCAGAACCACAAATCAAATAAAGGATGTGTGGAGTACCTTCTGGAATTATCATAAAAATACCCAATTGGCCCATCTGCCTTGCAGTTTTACAACTCAAATACACAAACACTCCTCTATAATATCACTGCTGGAGGGCAGGGAGACTCCTCTTGTTTCAGGTCCTACTTTTCTCTATTATAAAGGGCAAATTTTGCTTTGAGGATAGAGCCATAAATTTTTTATAACAGCCTTCATCTCCATATTTTAAAAAGTTAGCATTTCAGTAGATGCGATCTTGGTTTAACTCCAAATGAAAACTTAAAAGTTTACAGACAATTATAACTGTATTGATATTCTAAAAGCATACTGGAAATTGAGGGCATGCTAAAAAATATTTTGGTGCCCTGAAAATGGTCCATGGAATCCAGCCATCGATGTAGGGTCTTTGTATTTTAATTGGTCTGTGGAACTGCTTATTGAAGTTGGTGGTATTTATGCAGTGGACTACAAACATTGCTCAAATGGAAGGAATGTATCCATCAAGTATGATTTCCTTGATGCAAGCATATAATTCCCATGTACACAGAATAAAAGTGAATTGCCAGGCAGGCCCCAGGTTTAATTCCCAGCACCTCCACTTGCTGCCTGGGTGACCATGGATATATTCTCCATCTTCTTTGTGCCTCAGTTTCCCCATCTGTAAGCTGGGGCAGGACGCACAACTGTAGTAGCGGGTCGTAAGAATCACATGAAGTAGTCCATGTGGTCGTGGACCTAGCCCAGCGCTTGCTTGGCACTCTAGAGTGGTCTGTAAATGGTGGCTGTTTATAAATTCTTTAAAAATGAGGAAAATTCAGTAAGCTCTGGTGTATAGATAGTGGTTCATTAAAAAAAAAGATAATGAGGAAAATTCAGTGAGCTCAAATAGACATTAGCATATTAAATGTTAATTTTTTAAATGCCTAAAGTTAAGCTTCAGCCCCCAAAAGATTTGCATGTAAATATAATTGGGGAAAATAGTAAATGAAGGGTAGGAAAATTAATAAAGGCACTGCTTTTATGTGTAATGAGTGGTTATCTGTTATATTTCATCAAACCATGAAAGCAACAGAAATATAATAACTGAGAATAGAATTGGATCTTCCTAGAATATTCCTGCTACCAACAACTCTAAAAGAGAGCCTCTGCACAATTCAGCAATTTTAATCACTTTAATTACAAGGAGATATTCTTTTTTAGTATCCTGATTATGATTTCCCCATGGCCCAAACAATCTTGTGATTTCCCAGAGAGTCTCCATAAAATGAATTTTCATGAGCAGGGTGGAGTTTGTTAAAGGGCCAGTGTGTGCATTTGTGAAAGTCTGGGAGAGTCACAGGTCCTGGCCGTGCAGTGTATCCGTCCTGGTACTGACACAGCAGATGAGCTTCATGAAACATCACTTAGACTTGTCACCCTACTTTGCCAGCCAGCTGCTCTTGAATAGGAGTGATAAGGAGCTAGTGTTCCTCGGAAGGCTCCGGGAAACACTTATAATAATAGTCACGAAGGTGTGCTAATGATATGCCTTTAAAATCTTATAATAAATGTCAAGTGTACAGCAGTCGTTTTGAGCATAACTTATGCCCCAGGCTCTATCCCAGACAATTTCCTCACACACTGCTGTCATTCCCCTGTGCACAAGAAGGAAGCGAGTCACTGGGTGTTTGCCTAAGTCCTATCCAGTAAGCTGCAGAACTACAGGGTGCAAAGCAAAGTCATCATCTTGCCGGGCGTGGTGGCGCACGCTTGTCATCCCCGCACTTGGGAGGCAGAGACAGGAGGATCGCGCAGGTTTGAAGCCAGCCGCGCGCGCTGGCTTAGGAGACCCTGTTTGCAAATAAAAATGTAAAAATAGGTCTGGGAGTGTAGCCCGGACGTAGAAGGGCTTCCAGGAACCCCAGTACCACCAAAAAAAAAAAAAAAAAGCAAAGTCATCTGACCCCAGAATCTCACTTTATGAGTTCTGGACTGCCCTGTCGCAATGAGCTGGAGCACCTGCTCCCCGATTCAAGGGGTTCCAGGCACTTTGCCTCATAGATGCTGAGGAGTTCAGGCAAACAACAAAATAGACACGGACGGAAACAGTCCCCTTCGCTGCACCCATTCATTCCCAAACTCAATTGACAGTAGGTCCTTTGCCCTAGAGCCTGTAGAAATGGTTGGGAAGAGTGTGCGGAAACATGAAGAGGACTCTATAAAACAATTGTCTTGTTCTAGATACGTTTTCTTCTTCATCTTGGGCCTTGGCTATAAAAAAATAATGGGCTTCAATGTTGGGAAAATATACTGTTAAAATTCTATCTAGTGCCCTCTTCTTATAGAGAATGTAAATAACCTAAGGAAGTTCTGATGGTAATAAATAAAAAGTCATAATAGTAGTAAAGGCCAGAGCCGCAGTTGGTGTGTCCCAGGGGCTCACTCCTTGGCCACTATGATAGTCTTATCTTCTCATCCATGAGAAGGGATTTACTGTTGACCCCTTTACCAGATGGAAAAAATAAGGCACGCAGCTAGCGAGCAGGGAAAAGGAGGTTTAAATCTGGGTCTGAATCTCAAGCCCACACGTTTAACCACTGTGTGTAGTAACAGTAAAATTACAGGAAGCCACCCAAGGCGAGCAGTGTCCTTGGAACTTAAAATGGAAGAGAGACTGCAAACAGTTGGGTAAGACTGAGGCTCTCACTATCATGGAAAGAGTCCCAGTTGTTCACTTTGGAATATCTAAAGTATTTTCCCATAAAAGCTTGTTTTGCCTGATGGGCAGACATAGGTATTCAACAAATATGAAGTTCGTACTATGAATCATAGGATTCATGGAATCTTCTAGACTTCAAGGTACACTGTGAATGGGCATTTCCGGGCCAATCTTAGGATTTAACCATCAGTGATCATTTTCTTGATTAGAAGTTATTGGCCAAGTTCCAAAGACTATGGCTTGCACAAGTACCTTGATCTTAATAGAGAAATGAGTAGTAAAAGAACATATAACCATTATTAATTTTTTGGTGGTACCGGGGTTCCTGGAAACCCTGCTACCTCCAGGCTGCACTCCTAGACCTATTTTTATATTATTTTTATTTGGAAACTGGGTCTCTTAAGTCAGCAAGGCTGACTTCGAACCTGTGCGATCCTCCTGTCTCCGCCTCCCAAGCGTGGGGATTACAAGCGCGCGCCACCACGCTCAGCTTATAACTATTATTATATGAATGCAACTTAGTGAGACTCTGCTTCAAATTAGAACAAAAAATAGGGTATAAATCAGAGGTAGAAGGCCCCTGGGTTCAAGCCCCGTATCACAAAAATAAAATAAAAAATGTAATACATGTATGTGGGTACAGTCTATAGTTCTATTTCCAGATTCTAGTCTCCAAACTTCTAGAGATTAATAAAGTTGCTTACGAATGTGATTAGTGGAAAAGCAAGTCAATTTACAGAAGAATATAATCAATCATGTTCATTACCTTAAGGCGGCTTTATGATTTATACAACTTATATTTACAAACTCCAGTTCTTCTGATGCAAGTGTTGACATGAATCCTTCAGGAGTTCAGTATTTTCAGTTGTGCTCCACTCAAAGGAGTGGTGTAGGAGAATGCAGCTATTACTTGTGTGTGTTTAATAAGATGTTAGCACACTCGCGATTTTAACATTCACACGAGGAAACCAAGCCGACTCGCTACCCTGCCAGAAAATGGCAGGAGGTGTTAGCACAGACGTTTATCACCAGCCCGTAGATGCTGTGAAGTAACTCCAGTGTGGCGGCGTTTTGACAAGACCGTCACCTTTCGGTGGCAGGGGAGACACACCTGTGTGGGCTGTCATTTTAGAGCAGTACTTTCTGGAAAAAATGATCTCGTTCATTCGTGGGACTGTCTGGCGGGGAGGAGGGTCCTGGGGGCGGGGCACACTCCACCTCCATCAGAGAAGACCTCAGAATGGCTCGTTAAACTCCTGCTCACTGAGAAGTTTGAGGCAAATTGTTGGAAGTGAGCACAGAGAAGTGAGATTTGCCGTCTAGATCCAGGGCTTCTGCTCCCCTCCCAGCTGGGCAGTGTTGTCACTCAGACTCTCCTTTCCTTGTGCTCCGTCCCGCAGAGTCCTCCAACGCCACCTTGCTGACCAACGCGGAGAAGATCGCCACCATCACCACCACACACACCCCTCCTCAGCAAGGGGCTCAGGAGGCAAGGTCAGAGGGGTTTCAGGTCCTTTTGCTAGGTGAAAGGGAAGAGAGCCGCTCTCGGCATGACTGCGAGTCTTCTGATTCTTTCTCGGTTTCGCCCTGGGTTGCTGTTATATGTATTTCTCTCTCTCTGGCAGGAATACCACCAAACCAAAGCCGGAATCTCAGTTCGAGTTCAAAGCTCCCCAGGCTACACAGGTGAGGGCCCTTTCTCCTCTCTTCTGTGTACGAGGCTCATTCCCTTCCACCTTTCTGAAGCTATTTTTGTGAGGTTTTCTAAAGAGGCATCTTTATTTATTTATTTATTTATTTTGGTGGTACTGGGGTTCCTGGAAGCCCTTCTACCTCCGGGCTACACTCCCAGACCTATTTTATATTTTTACTTGGAAACAGGGTCTCTTACGCCAGCGCGGCTGGCTTCGAACCTGCGCGATCCTCCTGTCTCCGCCTCCCAAGCGCGGGGATTACAAGCGTGCGCCACCACGCCCGGCTAAAGAGGCATCTTTAAATAACCTTTTGTGCAGTGATTTACCAACTATGCACTCACATTGATTGTTTAGAAAATGGCAATTTATTTTGCTACCTTAGAAATATATTCCTAGATATCCTTATTCCTAGAGGGGAAAAAAAAATCCCAAAATGAAAAGCTGTCACAAGCATCAGTGATCAGAGAAAATGCAATTCAGCTAATGTTTATCTCTTGGTAGTTTTCAAAAATGTATTTTTATCAAGAAAATACCTTTTTTGACAAGGTGTTTCTTGGGCTTGTGAATTTCAGGTGAGACCCATAGAAGAAGATACTTGTGCCTCAGAATGGCAAAGAAGGGTATACAATGATTCCTGGTGAAACAGATTTAGGGGTGGTGCAAAGAGAGGGTGTGTGTGTGGGGTGTGGGGTGTGTGTGTGTGTGTGTGTGTGTGTGTGTGTGTTACTTGAGATAAAACCCAGGAGCATTCTACTTGTTAGCTGTGCCTTCAGCCCTATTTTTTTTATTCTTTATTTTGAAACAGGGTCTCACTGAGTTGCAAAGGACCTCACTAATCAGTAGCTGAGGCTGTCAGTGAACCGTGACCCTCCTGTCTCAGCCTCCCAAATGCTGGGATTGTAAGCATGAGCCATCATGCCTGGCTGAGAACTTTCTTTACCAGCCTCCTTGTTGCCTTCAGTTGTCCATTTTTGATTTTCCCCAAACAAAAAGGGAAGTCCTTGCCAGGCCATAGAGGTGGGTGTTGATACCCTAAAGCTGGGCATGGTTGACACTTACCAGGCAGAGGTCAAGGAAGCTCACATTCCACAACAGATGGGTGGTATGTAATGAACAACTTTCCTGCTCTGAACACACACCGCAGCCCCTCAGCTGGAGCTGAATACATACATGTACATAGAAATACTTGTGCATGTTTCAGGTTCTGAGTTTCCAGCTTCTGATGTAATGAGGATTGACGAAGATGATTAGCAAACAATTAAGAGTCGCCAAGAGGGGGCCAGGGGCTGACGGTCCCTCTGCCAAAGCAACAGAATACAGGGTGCATGGGGGAAAGGTGACGGGGATGTGTGCGGACATGAAGTTCTCTCGGAATGACCACACTGAATTTCTTTGAACAGGAGCAAGACTTCTACACTGTGGAACTGGAAAGAGGAGCCAAGGGCTTTGGCTTCAGTCTTCGAGGGGGCCGAGAGTATAACATGGACCTCTATGTTTTGCGCTTGGCCGAGGATGGCCCTGCGGAAAGGTGTGGGAAGATGCGGGTAAGTGCAGAAGGAAGCAAACACCTGCAGGGACTTCTTGACATTCGTGGTTAGAATGAACACTCGTGCTTATGGGGTGTGTGTGTGTGTGTGTGTGTGTGTGTGTGTGTGTAATAAGGGACTGGGCCCATAGGCACTCTGCTTTGCCTCCGAGGTACACCCCCAGTGCTGTTTTATTTTTTATTTTGAAACTGGATGTAAGTTGCTGAGGCTGGCCTTGAGCCTTTGGTCCTCCTGTCTCAGCCCCCTGAGTACTGGGATCACAGGGGTGCACCAGCACACCCAGTTGAGACTGACCTTTTCTACAGCTATCTAGACACTCTAAATGCATGCTTTCCATCCTGTGTTGCTGTATTTTCTTGTTGTTTTCCTAAAGCATTGTCAATTGCAGCTGCTAAAGTTAGGTGAATTTCTGGGCGTGAGTGCAGGGTTGAAACTATTTACAAGTGTATTAAAATAGCTATCTTCTTAAGGCCATTTGCATAGTCTCTGCTCAATCACAGGAGCGGACAGGTCAGTTCTCAGGAATTCCTGGGTGCTGCAGGATGGGTAGAGAGCAGGAGAGTCGTAGCCCTACACGTGCTGGATGGTGAGCTCCGTTCATCCCCTAGCCAGTCACCTGCTGTCCTTCCCCAGCCTCAGAAGTGGCCAGCCGACCCTGACCGAGCAGAGGGCAGCTACTACTTAACACTGATATTCAGGACTCCTCTGCAGTCACTGAGACAGCAGATAATAAGGACATGAATGCTAAAAGCTCACTCTGCTGTCTGACAGCTGTTTCTGTGGATGAATGTGTCACCCTCTGGGTAGTTTAGATGATTAAGATAAATCATACGCATAAGCAAGTACCACAGATGGAGGCACATGTATGAGAAGCCATCCAGAACAAAGTAAAAAAAATCAAGTGTCAGGCATAGTGGTGCACACTTGTAATCCCAGTACTTGGGAAGCTTTTGAGAAAGGAGGATCCCAGGATTGAGGCCAGCTTCAGCAATTTAGTGAGCCCCTCTTCAGCTTCCTGGTCTTCCTGCCTCAGCTTCCCAAGTACTGGATTACTACAACCAGCTTAAGGCATAATTTTAAATTATTAGTCTCTTCAGACTAAAATGTTAAAAGATTTTTCTTAACTGAGAAAGAATATGTAAGAGTGTGGTTTCAGAATATTAAAGTGAAAAATGGCACATACATGTAAAAATATAATTCCTAGGATTAAATAGTGTACCATCTCGTATATCCTTCCTCTTTGTGTATACATGGGCTTATAAAAGGACAGATGCACTGTGGTATATATATTCCTTTGTTTGAGTTGTACAGGATGTGCTTTCTCTTGTCTCATCATTTACAAAAGCTTCCGATTGAATGAATTATCATCAGCACGACCTTATATAATGGTGCACAGCCCACAGGACACTGCCCACTATGATCCTCCCAGCTTGAAAGAAGTAGTGTTGCTTCTGGCTCCTTCTAAAGACCTGCAAGTGGACTGGACCCAGGAAGCTGAGGGCCTAGCAAGACCCCTTAGCTAACGAGTTAAGATGGAAACATGGCTTTAGACTCCAAAGTCAGTGCTCTCCTTTTCTTCCTTCTGAAGTAGAAGCTCACAGGAGCACCAGTGTGGCCCATTTTGTTCACTCTTTCTTGCCTGATGCCTAGAATAGAGGCTGACTTAGGGAGTGCCAGGACCGCGTTCTCGAATGAAGGCACCTGTAGAAGGTTTGCTGCTGAATTCGTGCACATGGTTTCAGCCCTCCTGGGCTGTCTACTAGAGTATCCCATTATCTTGGGATTCCACAGGGCAGTATTACACAGCTTTCCGTCACTGGGACAAAACACCTGAGAAAATGAACTTAGGAGGAGGAAAGGGGAAGGCATGATGGTGCACACCCATAATCCCAGTACAGTACTGGGAAGGTTGAGATGGGAGGATTGCAGGCTTTAGGCCAGACTTGGCAACTTTAGCAAGACTCTTTTCCAAGATAAAAGATAAAAAAGACTGGGTAGGTAAAATGCCCCTGGGTTCTGTCTCCAATTACCCCGCCCAAAAAAAAAAAACCAAAAACAAAAAAAACAAAAAAACGGGAAGAAAGGTTTGTTTGGGCTCATAGCTTCAGAGGTGTCCACTCATGGTCCGTCATCTGTGTTGTTTTGGGCCTGTGGCAAGGCAGGATGTCATGGCTGGGAGCATGCGTTAGAGCAAAGCTGCCCCCCTCATGGTGTGTGGGGGGTGGTAGACAGAAAAGGAAGAAAGGAAAGGGCTGGGTCCCAATATCCCCCTCATGGGCAGGCCTCCGATATCTGGCCTTCTTCTAGGCCCACCTCCCAAAGATCCCACCACTTCCCAGTAGTGCCACAGGCCGGGGACCAAACCTCAACACCAACACATGGGCCTTTGGGGACACTTTCCAATGAAAGCAGGCAGCTCACAGCATGTCTCAGTGAGCAAGCAACAGAACAAAGGGGGGCAAGTAAGAGGGGCAGGACTGTTCTGCCACCTAATCTTTGAACTGACATCTGGTCATGTTTACCATCGTCTGTTGGTTAAAAGTGAGCCACTAGTTTCACTCCATGTTCAAAGCAAAGGAGTTCACACAGAGATGGGACCGGACAGGGAGGCAGGAACTCTTTTTATTTTTTTGGTACTGGGGATTGAATCCTGGGTCCCATCAAGTTGCTGAGGGCGTCACTGAGTTGCTGAGGCTGGCCTTGAACCTGCATTCCTCCTGTCTCAGCCTCCCACGCACTGGGATTACAGGTATGCACCACCATGCCTGGCACAAGCTGGGAGCTTTGGGAGCCACTCTGGAAGTGATTCGTTACATCCCTTTCCCTTATTTTTTTTTCCTGTAGCACTTAATATTATTTAGTAATCCTATCCCACCAGGGTAAGATTTCTGTTTGCTTTCTGTCAATGCTGAATCCTGAGCCATAGAAAATTTACTGAACCGTGCCTAATAAATATTTGGTGAATCGATGGGTAAAAGAAGCTTAAATGGAATGGGCCTCCGGAGCCGACGAAGACCTCTTGTGACCTTCTTACTCTGTTCTCTCCTGCCTCGGCAGATTGGTGACGAAATTCTAGAAATCAACGGTGAGACCACCAAGAACATGAAGCATGCTCGGGCCATAGAACTGATTAAGAACGGTGGCCGAAGAGTTCGTCTGTTTCTGAGGCGGGGAGACGGCTCAGTCCCAGAATATGGTGGGTCAAACTATGAAAACATTCCTTCCTTCCCTGGCATGACTCCATGACTCTGTTTGCAGAGTGAGCGGCAGCAGGAAGTCCTTTTCGTTCCCCCTATCCACCAGTGTCTTACCAGCCTCTCGCACCATGTGACTCTCTGCCTCGCTTGTCCTGAAATCTCTCCACATTTCATCCTTTTGCTTGCTTACGTGGACTGGGGCGTGGCCTAAGACAAGATCGTATAGCCCCCTTTCTGATAATCAGAGAGAACGTTCTGTCTAGTCCGACCAAGAGCGAAGGAATGTTCATTTGAACTGTGCCAAACTTTCTCAGATCCAATCGTTAGCACAAAATGACTATATCCTCCTTTTAAGAAGCAGGAAAGCAGGTTTCCTGAGTGATATGTTGAGGCACAATATATATTTTTTCTTTGTCGGTTACTTGATGTCTTTATTTAAGAGGCGTGAAATTTCAAGACGATTTGGGGGCTTTGCTTACCTCCTTTATGCTCTGTATACAAAAATTTTCCATCCCCGCACTGGTCTCTTACCCCAGATCAGACACCTGAGCCCACTACTGTCAAACAAACAGAAACTGTTGATATATTAGCCATATGTTTCTACGTGTAAAGGATGAACTAGCTCCCCAGTGCTCCTCTGAGGGAACATGTATACTATACCTTTCCTATGCGGAAAGCCAGGTTATGCGTAGGGTTCCTTTGTCATATCTTTAAGCGTGATTTGAGTACACAGCAAATGGTCTTTACATAGCTTAGTGCTCTGAGGGCAAAACGTTGTATATTGTAATAATTATGTCCTATTTATTTGAGATTCTTGTTTAAAATTTAAAGGAAAAAAAACAAAAACAAAAACAAAAAGGAAGCTATGCCCTAGATGTAGGGATTTTTTTCCCAACCAAAGGTCTACAAAAGTTTCTATCGAAACTGTGATTGAATGGTCCCTGTATACACTGGTCCCCTTTATTAGGGATTTATCTGTTATCACCCTCTTTTCCCGAAAGTCATTCTGCACAACTGCTTTTTGGACTTGGTTCAGATGTAGCTCAAGGAGGACAGCCCCGTGCAGGGCAGCCTTCCCAGGTGCTGGACGTTGGTACAGGTGCACAATTCCAGGGGCCGAGGGGAGGGGAAGGGGGCGCCAGAGAGGCCCCTTTAGGCATGGCCAGCCACAGGTGAATGTCGCTGAGATGCCATGGCCGCGCACTGTACTGAACTCTGACTGTCGGGTGTGTCGATGCCACCGAAGCCGTGTAACATGTGTCCCTTTTCTGTCTTCCCTATGCTTCTGTCGGATGTGATATTTCATTTGAGAGTCATCATCAGTAACCTGTGTACCTTCTCCAAACCTATGTCTGTTGCACTGAGGATGAAAATCCAACACTAACAAATGTTCTTTGGGCTAAAAATAAAGATGGTTCACATACCCAATTTTCTAAAACAACAACAAAAAAGAGGTTGAACATGCCAGGGTTGTGCTTGCTGTAATGTTTCCATGCATCGTTTGGACTAAATCTCCTCTAATTCTATTGATTAGAGTCACAAAAGGGTTATAACATGTTAAGTTCCAATATTTTTCTGACTCGATTGGAACCTGCTTCTCTGTGAGGCTATTTTTGTAATGAGTTTTTTGTACTTAATTTAACTGCCGCGGTCTTGGGGCGGGGTTGGGGGGGGGGACTTGGTTCTTTTGTTGTTTATTGTTAATGCTCTCCTATGCCAGCCTGTCATTGTTTCGGTTGTTTGAAAAAAAAAAAACACAAAGCAAAACAAAACAAAACAAAAAAACCACAAAAGGATGCATCTGTTGTCTGGGTCTGGAGTTACCTTCTGGCTGTCTAAAGATGTTACGTTCCAATTGCGGTCTCTGCAGCCTTATCTGAGTGTTGCCTTAGACTGTCTCACTGGACAAATAAACTCTCTTTGCCCTATGTTAACAAATGCAGATTAATTTTTTCTTTCCTCCTTGTTATAGGGAATCTAAATGTTCAACTTTTTCTCTTTCTCTTTCTCTCTCTCTCTGACTGTTCTTGGTGCTGGGCCTCCCTTCTACAGCGATGATACGTCCTAATATCGCTGCATGTATGAGAAATGAAAAGCTCGGGGAGGCTTGCTTCTACCTTATGGGCCATAATCAAACTACGGTTTGTAGCTCAATCAATACTAGGTGTTTCTGTGCTGTGGCCTAATTTCCTCATTGCTTCTGCTTAGCTCTATTTTGATATGTTTGGCAATTCATTCTGAGCACCCTGCGTTCTTTGAATTGTAAGTACAACTCTGACCCTGTCAAAGTGTTGCTCTCCCTTGTCTTAAAAGCAGGCGTAAGAACCCAAGGTTAGATTTAGAATGGTGACCTAGGAATCGTCCCTTGCCAGAATGTCAGAAGGACTGATTTTCATGTAGTAGCCCACCAGCTTTCAGAAAGAATCAGCCTTACACCACAGAGCTCTAACCCAGGCAGACAGGCCTTTGCTAGACAAGGAAGAGACTTCCCGGGTGTTCAGGCATCTCTGGCATACTCTCTCCCACTGGCCCCATCCAGGTCACAGCCTGTTTCTGGAACTGAGGTCTGACTGACATGGAGCCACACCCACTCCTTTTTATAGTTGATTTTGCACAAATGGAAGAGTTGAATGGTTGCCCTAGAGATTTTGTGCCCCCAAAATATTTACTATCTGGCCCTTTAGAAAAACTTGGCTAATCCCTGCTTTAGGTTATATTCCTGCTTTTTTATTTATTTTTTTTAAGTCACTCTGGGTTTTGGGGCAATCCTTCATGAAACAGATTAATTGCTTAATACAGACTTGTTGCTTCATGAAAGTTTTTTGTTTTTTTGTTTTTTTTGTTTTTTTCTGTACTGGGGGGATTGAACCCAAGGGCCCTCTAGCACTAAGCTATATCTCCGGTCGTTTTTAAAAATTTGAGACAGGGTCTCACTAAATTCCTGAGGCTACCTTCCAACCTGTGACACTCCTGTCTCATCTTCCCAAGTACTGGGATTACAGGTGGGTGCCACCGCACCTAGTTTCATGAAAGATCTTGCCCTAGTGACTTTCTGTCACATGAGCCTATCTTTCAAATAGCAGCATAGCATTTCAGGCACCCATATTGTATTGGGTTTAATTGCAGCAAAATATCGCTGCTTTCTAAAGAACTCTCATGAACTCCCGATGCAGTCTAAGCCACTTGTAGTATCATTTCAAATGGGAGTGGTCCTGGGCTACCCTGCTTCCAAATCTGTAACTCTGGATGGTGTAAGCAGTAGTCCAGTGACTCTCCAGCGCCTATGTATCATTACAGCTGCTGCATGTATCCTAAGGAAGAAGTGCCTTTAAACCTAAAGATTTTATGAGATGCCACTAGTTGCAAATGCGTAGCTAACAACCTCTCCCCCTTTATCAGAAAACGCTGCATTAAAAAAAATAGTAATTCCTGCTGGGCGTGGTGGCGCACGCTTGTAATCCCCGCGCTTGGGAGGCGGAGACAGGAGGATCGTACAGGTTTGAAGCCAGCCGCACTGGCTTAAGAGATCCTGTTGCCAATTTTTTTTTAAAAAAGTATAAGATAGGTCTGGGAGTGTAGCCCGGAGGTAGAAGGGTTTCCAGGAACCCCAGTACCAACCCCCCCAAAAAAAAGTAATTCCTTATTTTTGAATTTACACTCAAGTAGTTGACTAACGCACAAAATAGTTGACTATCGCCCACAAAAACACCTGTTAGTTTGTCAGTCAACAACCAGGCCGATGTGTGGCACCATCATCCCCTTTGCCCAACACCCTGAATTTCTTTTTCTTTTTTCTTTTTTTTTTTAAGTAGGATGCTTTGAATATGGTAAAACTTAAGTCTTCAGCGTACAGGGCTGTGGACTTCACACCTCCATATCGCATGCATTTAAATCACCACCCAGATAGGCCAGATTGTTTCTGCTCCCCAGAGAGCATCCCTGGTGCCCCTCCAGGTCAATACCTAGATTAGCTGTAAGCCAATCAAAGCAGTTATCCTTTGAAGGGGGCGGGGCGGGGCAGGGCAGAGGGGCTGATGGCTGAGGACCAGCAAGGGATGGGAAAGGCGGAGAAGCGTGGGGGCCCTAGCCAGACGACTCGGGGTGTGCCTTCACCGCCTCCCATCATGGCCGCTGCGGGAAACCCGTCCCTGATCCGCCCTGAGCATGGCGACCGGCCGCACGCTCCACTCCTCGGGCCTGGTCCGCACCCTCCCTAGTTGCAGCTGTACTGACTTACCCGAGGGGCCCTGGCCGCTTTAACAGTTGTGTGTCCGTCGTGACTAATGGGCCGTGGGGGGCGCGGGCCGGGGCGACCACGTTCCTCGCACCGACTCTAGCTGTGCTTTACTCTCTCCCGGCAGACCCCAGCGGCGACCGGAACGGCGCCTCCGGCGGTGCACAAGGCCTTCCGGAAGTGAGGGCCGCCGCGCCGGAAGTGCGGGCCGCCGCGCCGGAAGTGAGGGCCGCCGCGCCGGAAGTGAGGGCCTCCGCGCCGCGCGGCCGCGCGCATCCTTCCTCGGAGCCCACGCCGCACGCGGACGTCCACCAATCATCGCAGCCCGGGGAGAGGCGGGCGCATGCGCGGGAGGCGGCGGCCGGCGGCGGCGGCGGGAATCGGGAGCGTGGCCGGCGGTCCGGCGAGCATCACACCTGGAACGGCACCTCCCGGAGGCCCGACGGCGGCAGCGCGGGCCGCGCCCATGAGCGGACCCCCGACGGCGGCGATGGCGCCCGCAGCGCCGACAACACCCTGGAGCGCGGGCCGCGGCCCGGGCGGCGGCGCGAGGCCTCCCCCGACGGCGGCCGGCGCCTGAGGTCGCCCGGCCGGCGCCGCAGGTCTCTGGAGCGGCTCCCCGAGCCCCGCAGGTCCCCGGAGCGCAGGGCCAAGTCCAGCGACCGCCGGCGGGCCCGGTCCCCAGAGCGCAGGCGCGAGCGCTCCCTGGACAAGAAGGGCCGCGAGGACCGGGGTGGCGGCCCCCGCGACCCCCGAGACCGGGACCCCGACCCCGCCGCCGGCAGGAGTGCCAGGAGCCACGCCGCGGAGCAGAGGAGGCGACCCTACAAAGAATGTAGCACCGACCTCAGCATCTGAGACCCAGCCCGCATCCCCAGTCAGGAAGGTCACGGACAGACCTGCACAGATTTTATAGTTTCTTACCCGACGATGACGACGACGACGAAGCATCCGCGACACATCCGGCGATCCTATGAATAGCGACGAACATTTTATGCATTTGAAATCATAAGAAGAAGGAGGAAAAAAAAAATATATATATATATGAAAAGTGTTGTGCCTGATGTATCATATTAAAAGAAAGTATTTTTAAATGCATACTTTTTGGGAAATTATTTGCCAAATACTGGCCCAAAGGGATATAAATTGTGTTTCTACGTCAAGTGTAGAATTGTCAAGACTCGTTCCCTCTTTTTGGGCACTCTTTTTTTTTTTTTTTTTTTTCTCTCCTGGTTAAATGGGGCTGTTGGTCATTTTTCTCTTAAGGGAAAAAATTAACTTGAGACTTAATGTAGTGATGTAGTGCTATACTGTAGACAGGAGTTTTGTTTTTTAAAGCAAGGAGCAAAAAGGCAAACTTCTATTTGTAAGAACTGAGAGCCTTTGGGGATGGATTAGGATTGCCAACGATCCTAAAATTAAGCAAACTGTATGACAAGACTACTATTGCGAATGAAGGATATTTATAGCTAAACCGCGCAGCACAAAGAAATTTTATGTCCTTGAGTCATAATTGGTTGGGAGAAAACAGTAACTCTCCCTGGCCCAGGAAGGTGGAGAGAAGAGGTTGGCTGCCATTACCCCAATACAGCCGAAGCACAGGTTGCCAGGTTCATTAGCATCTCTGCCATCCACTATGATTGCCTTCGAGGCAGCACCATCTCAGCTGTTGCTCAACTAGGAGAAGGAGCCGACAACAGACACCTTCTGTGTTGTCTGATGTGTGGTCTGATCTGAAGCTGAATAGGAGATGGAATGTAGGAGCGAATCCCCAACACAGAAAAGTGCAGCCTCCCCCTTTGCATAAGCCCATGATTGCCCTTTGCCAAACTGGGGAGAAGAGAATGAACTTCCGTGAAAGGACGTTCTCTTGTGATACTTCAAGAAGTAACAGTTGGGGCTGCTCCGTTCCTCATTGCACTTTGAAACCACAATCTTTAAGTGGATGGAAGGGGAAAGACGGAAGTAGCCCCAGTGGATCTAGATCCCATTGGGAAAACCTCTGCCCTCATGGCCCTGTCCTTTGAGTCTTTGGACAGCTGAGCAAAACTTTTTCTTTTTCAAAAGACCAATTATTTTCAGAACCCTCAGGAGGTGTAGTTGGGCGGGCCGTAGCCCCAGAGTGTGGTTTAAATGGATTACTGCCTAGCTGAGCCAAAATGTTTGCCTGTACCTGTTGGACCACTACAGCAAACCGCTGCTTACAGTGCATTGTGTCCTTCTGTAGTACTGTTTTGCATTTTCCGTACAGACACAAAACCTTGCAAGTCAATCACTGTTGTTCCCATGGTACTGTATTAAAAACAAAAAAAAAAGAAAGAAAAAGAAAAGAAAAAAAGAGGAAAAAGAAAAAAAAGTAAGAACCAGCCAATCATTGTGTGTACAGAGTTAAAAATTGTAATTAATAGAGCCTGTTGAAAAACAAAAACTGTTGCCTTTCTTTCTTGTACAAAAGAGAATTTATGACGAAAATTTAGCTGTGAGGAATGTGATATGTGTTTATATTTCTGAGTATGAACAGATTGATTCATGGGGATATATTTTAATGTAAGCTAAATCAGGTATGTAAAGTTGTTTAAAATGGGAGACTCTCTAAGCAATTCTCTGAAGCTTTACTTGGTTTGGGATGGCATTGTTTCCTCCATGGTGAGCCTGCTTGTGAATTATTAAGCACTTGTTTGCATTCTGTTCTTTACTCATTTCTTTCTTACGGTGTGCTATGGACTTAATGCTCTTTCTGTATTGATGAAAAGCAGTATGTGGGCCAATCTTTTTATAAAACACTATGCATATATAAATATTACATTGTTCATAGCTTTATTTGACATATGGGTTTATACACAACATTAGAATGAGTATAGTTGTGCAGACATTTATAAAACAAGTTCCTTTCCTGGAACAGACACAATGTACATTCTGTAGCTAAAAAGGAGGGGAAAGTCTGCGGATGCTATTTTTATTATCAGAGTTTTCCATGCAGAGCATACATTGAGCTATAATAGTAAGGATGAGGAAGAGTACGACTGAATGACGATGTTCGTGCATCAATTTCCTGAGAACCGTCTGGGAGATTTCATTCCTAGTGCTAGGATTGCTCTCGCCGGTTCTAGCACAATCTGTCATGTTAAATGACTGATGCTGTCATTTGTGCTCCAGGGTCTTAAATAATTGAAGTCAAGGTGCATCTCTTTGGAGTATATCCTGAAGTCAACATCTTGATGTCTTTTCTTGTTGTGAGAGATATTTGACGTTTTAAAATATGTGCTACCCACCCTAGCCTGTCTCAGTCTGAGGACTTTGGGCGTGGCCGCTTCACCTTAATTCCACACATCAGGTTTGCTTTGAAGACACCATATTGTACAGGACTATGCATTAAGCAGAAAGATCTAGTTTTCTTTGAACTACTGTAACCTGAAATTGGAAACTGATTGTTGTGAGCCTTCTTTCCTAATCCCCCACTTCATGTAAATGTGCTGATGAAAGATGATGGATGAGTATTTTGTTTTGTATGATCAAATCAAACCATTTAGTACCTCCCCTCCCTCCAAGACACAGCTGACACCTGAAAGAATGTTGGGAGAGATGTTGACACCTACTTGTATTTTTTAAGTTTCTTTTGTGAAAGATTTTTAATGCATTTTTACTGTAAAAATACATGGAAATGTATGCATTCCATAACCACTGTTGCTTCTGGATTGATATTTTCCTTGTCTCCTTGTTGTCTCACCGCATCAGGGTCAAGTAATCAGTCGGAGGAGCCTGATTTCTGCTCTCTGACATACCATTCAGTTGGAGAGGAAAGAACTGTGCTTTGGGGGTAGAAAAATGCCTGGCTACTCAAAGCATGGACTGCAGAACAGCTGCCTCATCAACACTGGGGAAATGTGGACTCTCAGATCCCACTCCAGACCTCCTGGGTCAAAGTGTGCATTTAACAAGCTCACACATATGTGGTAGAGTGTAGAACCCTGGCGATAAAGAACATTCTGCCAAGCCAAGGCCTTCATCACTTCCCAATTGTGTGATCCTTGAGTAGGTCCCTGAACCACGTCTGCCAGCCTCTTTTTCTTTTTTTTTTTTTCTTTTCTTTGTTTTTACTTATTTTTTTTCTTTTCTTTTTTTCTTTTGCAGTACTGAGGATGAAACTCAGGGGCTTTCTACCTCAGAACTGCACCCTATTTTTTTATTCTTTATATTCTTTATTTTGAAACAGGGTTTCACTGTGTTCCAAAGGGCCTCACTAAGTAGCTAAGGCTGTCCACGAATCGTGGTCCTCCTGTCCCAGCCTCCCAAATGTTGGGATTATAAGAGTGCACCACCATGCCTGGCTCCTCTTTTCTTATTTTTAAGATGGCACAGCTCTCAGAGTTGATTTTTTTTAAGTGCAAATTGCTTAGCACACCACTAGTAATGGCAACAATCGTCAATAAATGCCACTAAGACTTTTCTAAATTTGTGCACAGCAATGACTGTCTTACTCTTCTTTATCCTGGCTTGTCTTCCAATCAAAATGAAGAAATTTATTTTCTCACCTTACTAAAATGGGGAAGAAAGACTTTTGTGTTGTTTACAACATTCATCGGTAGTATAACTCATGCAAATAGGCATAATTACATGCCACTATTGTTCTGACATATGGAACCAAAATGCCATGCTCCCAAGGTTGAGATAACAATAGTCTCAGAGCATTAGGTTTTGGAGGTAGAGACATATGTGAAGTTAGTCATACCCCACATCCCACTAAATGAAAGAGCTAACCCACTAGTGTATGATTTAACATCTGTCTGGTTGATCTTATCATTTCAAGTACCTTCCCAGTTTCCTTCACAGGGCTTTTGGGTTGCTCCTTTGTTTGATGTAGTAGTCGGGTTTTTCTGTAGAACCTAAGCTCCTGGACATTCAAAAGGGTATTGTGTTTAGTAGCAGGCCTTCTATGACCCATCTCTTTGTATTTTCTTGATTTGGGCACTAACACGGCTTTTATGAACACTACTGATTTGCTTAATATCTCTTTTGTTAAAGATGGCATCTAAAAGATCCCTAGCTTAACCAACAATGGAAGCTGTTTGTAAAACCTTTTCATTGTACATGTTTATTTGCCTGCCATAAATAGCCACCCTAAAACGAATGATCTGAGACTCTACCGCTGTCAGGATTTTTTCCTGCTGGTGGACAAACTGAGACCACCTTTGATGGTCTGCACTAATCTTGAAGAGCCCTTTCTATCCCCCCCAGGTGAATTTTCTTGTTATAAGCCACACTAGCAGTGTCCTGGGTGTTAAGCACCATAAGATGTTAGTACTTTTGGAATACACATTACAGGCTTGCAAGAGAGGAACTGGCCAAGTTCAGCCCTTTCCAACACAATGACTTGGGGTGTACTTTGCAAGGGTGGGCCTTCTGTGAAACACAGAAACTAGTTGCCACCAATGTCTTTTATGCATGGTGGTGATTATCAGGGAGAAGGGCTACAGTTATCCATGTGCAAACATTAAGTGTGTGCTGGGTGCAAGCATAGCAATTCTTTGAAAGCACGTGGATCGAACCACGGTGCTTTCAACTACTGCATTATATGGTAAATACTCGAGTATTGGGTACAACTCCTGTCTTTCACTTCACTGGACTGGAATGTTTTCCTTGTGATCTTTATAGAAGAAATAAAGGCACCATCTACACAGCCTGAAGCTCCAAACACCTCACCTGAAGCACTGATCATTTTAAGTATATCCTTCAGGAGTAAAATCGCTTTGGTCTCATAGGATTGTATAACTGAAGGGATAATAAAACAGCTGCTAATTCCATCACGTGTAGTAGCGAAGACCTGGTGCTTGGTTACTTGTTTTGTCAACATATGTCTTTTGAAGACCAGCTCAGTTCCAGGCATGTGAGGGTAAGGGCTAGCAGTACCTGCTCTTGGTCTGGAAAGTGTAGAATTTGATGGGGGAAGAAAGAAAATACATATGAGAACATACCAGAGGACTGGGTCCCTATGATGGAGATTAGTAGGGAACTGAGCTAGACCGAGGAAAGTCATAATTCAACTGAGACCAGAAGGAAGGGAAGAAGTCATTGGTACCGAGAGAGAACAGTGCAAGTTGAGGCAGAAGTGACGGAGTGTGGTCCAGGAGGAAGGACTGGGCTTTGACTGGCCAGGCCAGCTCTGTTAGGAACTTCAGGATTTGCAAGAATAGGAGGCCAGTTAAGAGTTTTTGCAGGGCCCCTGGTGTGGTGTGGCATGTGTGTTAGGGACGTGCAGCATGACCAGGTCAGGTTTAAGATGGCCAGCAATCTGAATCTTGCTGTCAGCATCAGCCACCATGAAATCCCATCCAGAAGGACACAAAGGCTCTTGTCATTTGCATGGGCCCAGGCCCAAGCTGACCATCCTCTTAGTGAAATAATCATTTTTTCTTTTCAATCTAAATCCTACTTCTCTCCGCTACACCTTCATTAATACACTCAGAATGCTTTCTATTTTGTACCAAATGTTTTCTTGTTAGATCAGGTCAGTTGTCCGGTTTCTCCGGGCTTACAAATTTGTGCTTATCTTCCTTTTACTCACATCTGGGTATGTTTCCCCCCCCCTTTTTTTTTTAAGGGTAGCCACATCTTTCTCAAGCTACTAAAGTCTTGTCAGACATCCAAATTTGAACGTTAAGAGAAGAATCATTCCTATGATTCCCCATTTTTAAAAAGCACTGCTTTTTAAAAAATGTATAAAACGAATGCATACTTGTAATAAAATATTCAAGCCTTTCAGGAGAATATAAAATTAAAAGTGGCATTATCCCTTACGGCTGGTCAATCCCAATTCACAAATAAAGTAACTTTTTACCTTTCTACATATATTACATATATACACAAGTGGGGGGGGCACTTGGGATTGAACCTAGCTAGCAGCTCTTCACCTCTGAGCTACAACCGCCCCCTAGTCCTTTTTTTTTGTGTGTGTGTGTGGTACTGGGGGTGGAACCCAGGGGCACTGTACCTCCGAGCTACACCCCCAGTCCTAGTTTTTGGTCTTATTATTTATTTATTTATTTATTATTTTGGTGGTACTGGGGTTCCTGGAAGCCCTTCTATCTCCGGGCTACACTCCCAGACTTATTTTTACATTTTTATTTGGAAACAGGGTCTCCTAAGCCAGCACGCGCGGCTGGCTTCGAACCTGCGCGATCCTCCTGTCTCCGCCTCCCAAGCGCGGGGATGACAAGCGTGCGCCACCACACCCGGCGTCTTTTTATTTTTGAAGCAGGGTCTCATTGAGTTGTGAAGAGCCTTGCCAAGTAGCTGAGTCTGTCGTGAACCGTGATCCTCCAGTCTCCACCTCCTGAATGCTGGGATTACAAGCGTGCACCACCACGCCCAGCCCTCCTAGCCCTATTTTTATTTTGAAACAGGATCTTGCTAAGTTACTAAGCCTTGACCTTGAACTTGCAATCCTCTCTCAGCCTCTCAAGTACCAGGATTACAAACATGGACCACTGTACCCAGCTGAAGTCTAGTTATCTTTTTATTTTTAAACATTTTTTATTAATGCATTGTAGTCATCCATCTTAATGGGATGCAAGATGGCAGAGGCATACATGCACACATCCCTCATTTAGCCCTTCCCCAGTTCCCATCCCATTCCCTCCTCCTCCCCCTTTCTATTGTCTGGCTTAGTCATTGACTTTGATGTGTTTGTGAGCGTAGACCACGACCACGTACATTAGGGAATTTCCCTCTTCTCCCCTCCCATCACCCCTAGTAAGGCCCCGTTATTTGCTCATCTATGGTTTCTCCTGGTTTCCATCTTTTTTAAGTGGGCCATCACTTACTGTCTTATGATCTGTTTATCTTATATGCTGTTTATTTTTCCATGTTAGGAGTGTGCTTGCACGTGTGTGTGTGTGTGTGTGTACACATATTAAAACAAAATCTCACATACTCCTCCAATTTCTGGCCTTTTCTTCTCCACCTTAACCCCTACTGTTTGCCAGCCCATCTAAAGGATTCTTCTCCCTGTCGTAGCCAGAGCATTTCTTTTCAAGTGATCCAGCCCCTCCTCTCCCCTCTGCCCCTTCCTCCACAGTCCCACTCTAACCACACTCTGCACACCCCAGCCTTGGGGCCTTTGTGCTGGCTCATGAGCCCT
Source organism: Muscardinus avellanarius (assembly GCF_963383645.1). Lineage (NCBI taxonomy): Eukaryota > Metazoa > Chordata > Mammalia > Rodentia > Gliridae > Muscardinus > Muscardinus avellanarius. The sequence goes on along the minus strand of NC_137804.1, from coordinate 50,790,189 downwards.
CCCAGGACTCTTCCCCCTGACAGCTATGGATGGCTCCTCCCTTTATTCAAACCTCTGCTCAGATCAGACCTTCTTCTTCCAATGTGTCCTACCCTGACCACCATATCCAGAAACTGCAACTTAACTCCAAGTGGTGGCACACACCTATCCTTGCAGTGTTTGAGAGGCTAAGGCAGGAGGATTGCAGGTTCAAGGCCAGCTTTGGCCACTTAATGAGGCCCTGTTATGAAATGGGCTTGGGCATGTAGCTCAGGGGTAGAATGCCCTTGGGTTTGCTCCTCAGTCCAAATAAATAGATGATCGATCGATAGATAGATATAGATAGATAGATAAATAGAGTCAGGTATGCTGGTGCATGCTTCTAGGACCAGTACCTGGGAGGCTGATATAGGAGGATTGCGGTTGGTGGACAGCCGCAGCTACTTAGTGAGGCCCTCCGCAATTTAGTGAGACCCCGTTTCAAAATAAAGAATAAAAAATCGGGCTGGGGGTGTACTCGGAGGTAGAACGCCCCTGGGTTTAATCCCTAGCACCACCAAAAATTATATAAATAAATAGATAAATAGATGATAGATAGCTAAACGAGAAAAATTGCAACGCAACCTGCGTTCTCTTTGCCTTGCCTGGTACTTCCTGCCTTCCACGAGTCTGCGCATGACCGGATTTCCTGTTACAGCCCCACTGGTGGTCACCTCTCCCACCTTCTCCCTTCCCCCAGCCCCAGAGCCAGCCTGCACAGAGCCTCTCACTTGGGAGGGCATGGCTGGGTAGAGGGCTCCTTACTCTGCTGTCACGGTCTTGAGTAATTTTTGAGTACCTTTTCAATGTGCGCTAGTGCTGTGGATTTTGTTGCTGGCCTGCTCTAAGGATGTCAGCCTCCGGAGGGCCAGGGTCTCATTTGATGTACGCTCGGAGAATCTTCGTTATCATCTCAGACACCTTCCAAGTCCCCGAAACAATGTCTGCCGTGCCTTGTGCTCAGTAAATGTAAGTACTTTGGGCGCCCTCTCTCCTCTCTCTCTCTCTCTCTCTCTCTCTCTCTCTCTCTCTCTCTCTCTCTCTCCACGTTCTGTAGTTGGCCATGATTTAGTTCTTCCCCATGGGCACACAGTTGCTATTATAAAAAACATATATATATATATATGCTGCGGTGAATGACCCTTATACTTAAAACTTGATATCCTTGAGTGGTTTGGCTTCGATACTGTTGAAGGGGTAAATTGCGAGTCCTGGTTTGTTTTGTATTTCCAGTGACACTGGTATTGTGGAGAATTTGCATGCTTTCATTGGGAACAGCTGTTTTTAGCAGCGTGCTTACAAGCTGTGGGACTCCTCCCCACCAGATGAGGGTTTCCAGGCACAGCACTACAGCTCAGCGGTGCTGAGCCCAGGGTGCACATTGGGATCACCTGGGGAGCTTTGGAAAGGCCTGGGCCTCTTCCCAGGAATCCTGATGCCATTGGCTGGCTGCAGCCTGTGTTTTATAAAGGTCTGGCTGGGGCAGTACTGAGGGGCAGCCATTACATTTCCCAACTCTATGGACTGGGAGAAATTGAATGGAACCACTTTACTTCTTTCTTGGTTCTCTGTAGTTCTTCTGCTCCTCATCTTTATTTATTTTGGTGCTGAGGACCGAACACAGGGGCGTTCTCTGAACTACACCCCTAACCCTTTTTAGTTTTCATTTTAAAATAGGCTCTCGCTAAGTTGATGAGGGTCTAACCAAGCTGCAGTGATTCTCTTCTTTCAGCCTTTCAATTACTAGGATTGATTCTTCTTTACTTAATGTTTCTCTCTCTCTCTCTCTCTCTCTCTCTCTCTCTCTTTCTTGATGGTACTGGGGATTGAACTCAGAGGCATTCTACCTCCAACCTAAACCCCCAGCCCAATTTTACTCATTTGGAAACAGGATCTCACTAAGTTGTGGAGGGCCCCGCTAAATTGTCGAGGCTGGCTTCGAACCCGTGGTCCTCCCATCTCAGCGTCCCAAGTGCTGGGATTACAAGCATGTGCTACCATGCCCAGCTTGTTTTTGTCTTGGTACTGGGGATTGAACCCAGAGGCATCCTACCTCCAAGCTATACCCCGGGTCCTTTTAATCTACTAAGTTTCTGAGGGTCTCGCTAAGATGCTGAGGCTGGCCTCGAACCTATGATCTTCCTGCCTCTGCCTCCTAAGTCCTGGGATGCCAGGCGTGCACCAGGGTGCCTGGCAGCTTCTTAGCTTTGAGATGGTGCAGGTAATTTCAGATCGCTTCCACACCTTCCTGCTATATGAAGTTACTAGCCAAATAGAAACCTAATGGCTATGTATGTATCAACTGTGGATTCATTCGTATACTCCTGACACCACTGAATTTTTTTCCTTAATAAGGATAATCAAGAGCCCACTCACCCTCCATTCTCAAGGAGCCGCCCAGAGTGCCATCCTTGTTCCAAGATTTAGCCTGAGCACTTATTTCCCTGAAATTCCCTTGGGATATATTTTAATGCACTTATTTAAATGGAACATGTGGCATGTTAAAACTTGAGAATAATGAGCAATTAGCAGTCATGAGAAAGCGAGAGTATTTTCTAGCAAGTTCTTAGTTTCCAGAGTATTTCCGAAGCTTCTCCCCTCCCCACCCTCCACCTGCAACTGCTTTTAGCACGCAACTTTGGGGGCTAAAAAAAATGTGTTTTTCCAACGGAATGAGTGGAGTGTGACATTCCTATGACCGAAATAACAGTCAAGCTTTGAAAGTTGGGGAGAAAGTATCCTCCCATTTTAACAGGGTAAATTGAAAATGTGGGGCCCCTTGTTTAAAAATTACTAAAAATTCAAGTGAAAAGCCCTTTGAAGTACGGGGCTCTGTGTGACCACACAGGGTGAGTCTTGAGAAGGCAGGCCCCCTACTTTAGAGGAAGGGGATAGGTGGGGACAGTAGGGATAACAGGAAGTCAGCTGCAGTAGGTTAAAGGCCGGAAGTACAAGGGCGGGTCAAGAGAACAAAGGCCGAGCTGCTGGCCGATCGCCTACAAGTTCTGCTATTGACATCCCGAGACTCTCACATTAGTCCAGGCGAGCTGGGCCCAGAATCTACCGCTGACGGGACCAGCCCTAACACAGCACCAAAGCCGAGCTCAAGGCTACATTTGCCGATATTCCCTTCTGGCCAGGTAGGGTAGCATCTGCCTGTAATCCCAGTACTTGGGAGGCTGAGACAGGAGGATTTCAGGATCAAAGGCCAGCCTCGCCAAGTTTATCTTAGTGAGCTCAGCAGGTTAGTGAGATCCTGTTTCAAAATAAAAAACAGGGCTGAGGGTGTAGCTCGTAGGTAGGAATACCCCTGGATTCAATCTCCAGGAACACAAATGCATATATGCACACACCACTGTCCTCTTCTCTTCTTTTCTCTCTCTCCCCCTTTTCTCCCCTCCTCCTTCTCTCTCTCCCCACTCTCTTCCTCCTTCTCTCTCTTTCTCCTCCTCTCCTCTCTTTCCTCCTCCTCCTCCTCCTCCTCCTCCTCCTCCTCCTCCTCCTCCTCTTCTTCTTCTTCTTCTTCTTCTTCTTCTTCTTCTTCTTCTTCTTCTCTCTCTCCCTCTCTCTTTCCCCCTCTCCTCTTTTCCCCCTCCTCTTCCTTCTCCCCTCCCCCTCCTTCCTCTCTCTCCCCCTCTCTTTTTATCCCTCCTCCTCCTCCTCCTCCTCCTCCTCCTCCTCCTCCTCCTCTTCTTCTTCTTCTTCTTCTTCTTCTTCTTCTTCTTCTTCTTCTTCTTCTTCTTCTTCTTCTTCCTCTCTACCCCTCTCCTCTCTTTTTCTCCCTCCTCCTCCTCCTCCTCCTTCTTCTTCTTCTCTCTTCCTCTCTCTTTCCCTCTCTCCCTCTCTCTCTCCCCCCGTCCATCTCAGTCTGACAGTCTTCCCCGCAGCCATCTGTCCCAGCAGGATTCTATAAGGCAGATCCTCCGCCTATCCCTTGAAAATGATAGATGATATAACTGTTTCCATCGTCTCCTGAAAATACAGCTTAGTCCAAAGGAGTCTGCAGGCACATGGGCGCTGAGCACCTACCGGTTTCCAGACAGGGTGCTGGGCGCTCGTGTCAAACAAGGCAAGGAACCCCGCCTTCCTGGAGCTTAGCATTTGGCAGGAAAGCCAGACGCCGGATAATTGAGCTGGCTTGTGGCAAGAGCTGTGGAGGTGGACGCGGGCCCCTTGAGTGTCTATAACGGGGCAATTTCTTCTGGATGGTGCAAAGAAAGGGGGCAGAGAGGAAGAAGACCTTTCCAAGGAGACAGCAGGACTGAGGCGGAGGCCTCCTGCCAAAGGGGCGGGGAGTGGCTTCTCCCTGGAGTGAAGCCTTGGGACGTAAAATCTCACACACAGAGGGAGGAAAACTTAGAAGCCTCAGCTGGACTATGTCTGTGAGCCTTGGGGCAAGAGGCCCCCTGCCTCTACCCTAAGGGGAGAAGGGGAAACCAAAGGAGCCATTCACATGGGGCCAAGTGGTTCACCCATCTCCCGCACCACTGCTAAAAGAACTCCCATAACAAAAAGCAGGCAACACACAGCCCGCGTTCAACATCTGGACAACCCTAAAGCCTGCTGGGACAACCACAAGTCTGTAGAGGGAAGTCATGGGTTGGTCTCCTTTATTTTGACAGAACAACACTTTCTTTTTATTTAGTTTAATTTAATTAGTACTGGGGATTGAATCCAGGGGCGTTCTACCTCCTGGCTACACCCACAGCCCTTTTTACTTGGAAACAGGGGCTTGCTAAGTTTTCAAAGGTCTTACCATATTGCTGAGGCTGACCTTGAACCTGTGATTCCCTTGTCTCTGCCTCTCAAATACTAGGCTTAACAGACATGTGCCACCATACCTGGCTGAAACAAAGGCTGCCTGTATTCTTCCTACAAGAGCCCTAGAAAGCATGGCAGGCTGGGAGTACCTCTGTGCCCCTGCCCAGGTCTGGGGAGCTTGTATTGTGGTAACATTTCCAGCAGACAGATGGAGAAAGCCGCTGGGCGCTCTCAAGAGCCCAGTTAAATCAAGGGCTCAAACCTATTTTGGTTTTATTTTAGCAATCTCTTCCATGGGGGTTATTTTTATCCCTTCGGTATATATGTGTATTTTTGGTCTGGGTTGTTTTCTGTTTTAGTCTCCATTTTCGCTGGGAATGTATTACCTCTTCCTTCCTAGGATCCATGGGCATGAATGAGATAGTCCAAGGGAAACGCCTGGGTAATGAAAACATTTTGATTTTCCTTTTTCTTTTCTTTTCTTTTCTTTCTTTCTTTCTTTTTTTTTTTTTTGGTGGTACTGGGGATAGAACCCAGAGGCTTTCTACCTCTGGGCTATACTCCCAGACCTATTTTATATTTTATTTGGAGACAGGGTCTCACTACATTGCTGAGAGCCTCACCAAGCAGCTGAGGCTGGCTTTGATCCTCCTGTCTCCGCCTCCCAAGCGTGGGGATTACAAGCGTGCGCCACCACGCCCGCCCGGCCCGATTTTCCTGCCTCTTAATGAGATTTAACTTGGGTTTGAGGTTCCCCTTATGTTCCCCACCCCCGCCCCCGCACCACCATGTCAACCATGGTTATGCTCAAATGCAGGGAGATGCTCCACGTATGGAATTTGGAGCAGAGAGAATTGCATGTTCTCCATGACTCTGGGCCACTTTCAGGAGGATGGGGACATTGATGTGGGCATCATTCCAGTTTTTGAGAAAAACCGAGAGGAACCGTTGAAACGAAATGACTTAACTGGTATCTGTTTTACAAGACAAGTCACACAGACTCCATTAACTCCATTTTATTTTATTGGTACTGGAGGTTGAACCCAGGGGCATTCTACTTCAAAACTACACTCCCATCCCTACTTTTATTTTTGATTTTGTAACAGAGCCTCCCTAAGTTTCTGCATCTCCCTAAATTACCAAGGCTAGCCCCAAACCTGCGATCCTTCGGTCTCAGCCCCCCCAAATCCTGGGATTACAGATACGTGCCACCACATCCTGCTCACTAGCTAACTTTTAAAAAGTAACAACAACAACCACAACAAACCTGTTGACCATTCCTTTCCTAAATCCTAGTCTCCCATAGCTAACCACTGTTGTCAAATTGGGGCTCTTCTCCCATACAAACCCATGAAGCATTATGTGTGTGCGTTCGTGAGCATGTGTGTGTGTGTGTGCATGCACATGCGTGTGCATGCGTGTGTGTGTGTGTGGTTTACCTGTATGTGCCTGTTGCTTGGCAGTGTTATCTGCTCACCCTGTTTGGTGCATCTTGCCGATCCCACCAGCCATTGGGCGTCCCTGTGCTTGTAGTTGGTCTCCTTGACTGCTGCCTGGTTTTCTGTCTTGTCTGAGCTTGCCAATGGGGCCGTGGTGGACTACCATAGATTAGGAGGCTTAAATAAATGTATTCTCCCTGTTCTGGAGTCTGGAAGTCAAGGTCAGGGTGATGATGGGCTGGTTTCCCAAGAGTGCCCTCTTCCTGGCTGTCAGATGATGGCTGTGGCCTCTTCCCTGTGCCCTCTTAAGGACATCAGTAGTCCTATAAGATTAGGACCCTGCCTTCCTGACCTCATGCAACTTCCATCGCCTGTGAAAGGCCCTGTGTCCACATACAGACGTGTGTGTGTGTGTGGGGGGGTTAGGGTTTCAAAGAAACAAACTTGAGGCTATGCACTTCAGTTCCATAGCATGTAATAGGAATGTCTTATATTTTGTTTGTTTGTTGTTGGTGCTGGGGATTGAATTAAGGGGCATTCTACTTCTGAGCTATACCCCCTGGCCCTTGGATTTTTATTTTATTTTATTTTGAAACAGTATCTTGCTAAGTTGCTGAGGGTCTAAGTTCCTGAGGCTGGCCTCAAACCTGTGATCCTCTCGTCGCAGCCTCCAAGTATGGTGCCTCAGCCACTACACCAGGTAGATGTCCTAGACTTAATTGAATCTCTTCAATGTCTGCTATGAGATAGATCCTCTTTTTTTTTTTTTTTACCTCTAAGCTCGAATACAACATGGTTTCCACCCTTACTTGGTCTAAAAGCAGCCTAAATTTCCTGAGGAAACAGGAGGAGGCAGGAGAGAGGGAATGAAGATGGGGAGGGACAGAGGAGCGAGAGATTGATTTCTAAAAGGCTGATACCCAATTACTCATTCTCACTAACCCACCGTTTTCAGCTTCCCTCCTGCTAAGCTACTAGTGGGAGAATCTGGCATTTGAGGGTGCCAAGCTGGAGGAGGTGGCTGAGGCCAGAAATGTCCTGTGTGGGTTTGCAAGCTTTCCTTGAAAATTAGCATTCTGCAGTGGGGACCTGGGGATACTTGAGAAGCCCCAGGCTCCAGGCAGACACCCCCAGCTCAGTTTCCGGCGGCTTCCCAGACGGAGCGTTCAGGGAGCTGCAGTCAGTAACCACAATCTATTCTGCACCCTTCTGCACATCTTTCCAGAAGGCTCTTGTGCCTGCTTGAGTTCTTTGTTCATCCCATCAAAGAATAATGACTTAAGGCAGACCAAACTTTAATTAATTAATTAATTAATTTTTCAGGTAATTAATATCTGCAAGGGCTCTCTGGAGTTTGCAATATTAAGAGAGGAATACTCGCACATCTTGTCCAATCCAGTGGTCCTTACCCATGGGCAATTTTAATGCCCAGGATGGTACGGTTTTGGGGGGAAACTGTTCCCAAGGACCTCTGTTAGGCTCCCGGAAACTGTTCCCATAAACGCGGGTCCTTGTTCAGACTTAAGATAGATATACGCTAGTCTGGACTCTTGCTGACGACTTAAATGAGTTTATTATTTAAAAGATAGAAATACAGAAGATAGGTACAGCCCTATACCATCTCAGGATAGTATAGGCAGGTGGCCCGAAACTAGATCACTGACAATTCTGTTACGGTTGTAACTGTTATGATGCCATTAGAAGGAGGGAAAACTAGAGCTGAGAGTGAAGCACTATGCCCCAGAGTGACATAGTGGGATGACCCAAAACAAAGTCCTCAAAAATACCTGGACACCGAGTGTTTTTATAACCAGTCTTCTGACCTGACTAGATCAGCCCTTTTTTTGAGGCAGGTGGGCGGGTCTTTTGATAAACCAGCTCTGTCTCTGGCACAGACCCCCCATGCCTTTCGTTACACTCCAAAATGTGTTAAGTTGCTTAACCGGGGTCTGGGATTCCCTCACATCCTTGAGGAAGTCTGCTTCTCTTAGAAATATAAAAAGACCCTAGGCTTTTGAGCTTTTTCTATGCTCTTGCTAATAACCCTTGGTGCCTGGAAATCTGCAGCCCTTTCCTTGAAGCTCTTGGCCTTTTTTTTCTTTTACTAAGATATATTTTGAAAATTGAACATATTTCCCAATACCGGTACATTAATACATTTTGAAGCCTCTTCCCAATACTTGTACACAGGAGACAGTAATGTCTGGAAATATTTGATGGTCTCATGGAGGGACCCATGTCATGGGCAGAAGCCAGAGAGACTGCTGAATACTTGTCACTGTACAAGATGGTCCCCAGAAAGAGAAAGTATCCAGCTTCAAATGTCAGTAGAACCCATGGTGAAATACTCGGCTCTAAGTCAAACCATAGAGATTTACGGGGTTCTTCCACTGGGAAAATGATTTCAAAGAATATTGGTGTCTTCATTTTGTAGGAGAAGTGATTTTAGCTAAGCCTAGGTCCTCCCTAGATGTTAAAGTTTATTGACTTAATGTTTTCTTAAAATAGTGGGCATCTCAGTCATTGATTTCCCCCCGTTTGTTGGAGTAGAGATTGAATCCAGGGACTTTTCTATCCCTAAGCTATGTCCTCAGCCCAATTTTATTTATTTTGTAACTGGGTCTTGCTGAGGCGCTGGCTAAATTGCTGAGGCTGGCCTCGAACCTGCAACCCTTTGGTCTCAGCCTCCCAAGTATTGGGATGACAGTTGTGCACCACCATACCCGGCTCAGTTTTCTTTTCCCTCTTTCAGAGGGCTCCTGAGGCAGTCTGTTCGGGTTCTCAGTCATAGCACACAGGATTCTTGGAGCACCGTTTGTGACATCCACCGGCATCCTACACTGGGCTCTATATTCATTTGGGATACTTCTCCCTCTCAGGTGGCCTTTTCAAAATTTCAGTGCCCCTACTGAAGATTCACCTTGAGTTACAGCACAATGCATGGCTTCCCAAGGTGTTAGGAAGATTAATTAGTTTACTCTGGGGCAGGCGCTTTGAAGATAACAAGTCCGCTTAGAGTTCGAACTGTTGTAATTAGGCCAGCGAGGCCCCTTTTAGCCATTGCTGGTGCCTTTCATCCTCCCTGTCCTTCCTTTTTCCTGAGCGGTTTTGCTGGGAAGAAAGATACGGGAATCAGCAGCAGAGGGAAGCCAGCAGCAGACAAATAGGAACCTCCGTTGTGAGGATGCTCTTCAGGTATTCTTTTAATGGTGAGATGAGACGAGAAACCCCAAGGGAAATTAAAACCCCTTAGTAGTGAAGGAAGTCTTCAAGTTACTGCTTCCGAGACACCAAGACGCAAACTAGAAAAGTGGCGTATTCCCTCATTTGTATTCATTCAATCAGTCAGCCTCTCCCTCCCTCTTCTCCCTTCCCCTCTTTGCATAATGGAAAACGTGGTTATGCTGAGACTGTTCGAGAAACCCCGGTTTACATTTGAGAACTCTTTACTGCCCTCGTGGACTCTTTCGACTTTTTGGAGTGGCCTTCCTTCTTCACTTACAACCATCTTGCCGTTGTCTATGTCACCAGCATCTCGTATTTGGACAGACCTTTGTAGCTCAGATAAGCTGGACACTCATTGTTGGGAGGGGACAGGGGGAGGTGGGCGAGGGTACCAAGCATAGCCTGAATGTGTGCCATTTTCAATATATTCCATGTTAAAAAAATTTAAAAATTAAAATAAAAATAAAATCGAAACAACACGTTAAAAAATTAAAAGATAAAAATAAAAGTAAAATCGGGGGTGTATTCATTTCAAGTCACCCCCCCATGCCATTTTGGCATAGGGCTGTATTTCTATTTTCTGTATTTCTATCTTTTAATAAACTTCTTTAAATCTTCAAAAAAAATAAAATCGAAACAACAACAATAAAGCACCTACTATGTGTGAGGACCCCTATCTAATCCTCTAACCCCTGTTGAAATAGATAAGGTGGCCTCAGATTTATAGGCACCAGTACTGGGGTTCCCAGGAGGACTGCTCTCAGGACTGTGGTCACTGAGCTGGGAATGACCGTGCTGGGCCTGATTACAGTTCACAAGCCAATGTTTTATTCAGAACCCAAAGGCCAAAAAAAAAAAAAAAAAATTCTCTGCCTATTTTTTCTATCTGGCTTTTGTCTCCCTAGGAGTTCAGCCGGGAAGGGAGCAATTTTTCTCCGTTTTCCGATGGAGACGGGAGTTAAAGGACTTGCTGGTGAATACCAACAAGTTAGCTAGAGGGTCATGATACTCACCTTGCATAGCCCCACAGCCCCTGTGGACACCTCAGCCCCGAGCCCATCAGGACCACATGTCCTCATAGGTCCATCTCTGTATGTTCTTCTTCCCTTTCTGCATCCCTGGACCGAGCCAGAAATACCCTCTTTCATCCCCCCTGTGCCCTCCTGTATCCTTCCTCACACTCCAGACAGAGCTTTGTAACCCCTTTCTTTATTTTTTAATTTATTTTATTTTTTAATATTTATTTTAATTTTTTTATTTTTTAATATTTATTTTTGTGGTACTAGAAATGGAACCCAGGGGCTATCTACCTCCAAGCTATACTCCCAGACCTTTTTTTAAAAAATATTTTATTTGAGCCGGGCATGGTGGCGCACGCTTGTCATCACCGCGCTTGGGAGGCGGAGACAGGAGGAACGCGCAGGTTCGGAGCCAGCCATGCTGGCTTAGGAGACCCTGTTTCCAAATAAAATATAAAAATATTTATACACTCCAGGAGTGTAGCCCGGAGGTAGAAGGGCTTCCAGGAACCCCAGTACCACATACACAAAAAAAAATTATTTGAAAGAGGGTCTCACTAAGTTGCTGAGAGCCTCACTAAGTAGCTGTGAACCTGCACGATCCTCCTGTCTCAACCTCCCAAGTACTGTGATTTCAAGTGTGCATCACCATGCCCGGCTTCCTTTATTTTGTTTTTAATACTTTTATTGGTACAATGTAATTGTACATCATAGTGAGACTCAAACATAAACGCACACAGCACTTGGTGAGTCTCTCTCCAGATACCGCTCTACCTCCACCTTCTCCCTTTTCATACGTGTTGGTAAGATTGGTAGTGAAGCCTTCTTGTATGGACATAATCCTGTTTGAACTGTTCTCTCTTGCAGTCCTCATTTTCCCTCTTCCCACCTCTCACCCACAATCCCCTTCTGCAATTCTGCTACTCTTTCTCTCTCCTCCTTTATCTTATTTTTTTTTGCTTCTTATTTTTGCTTCTTATTTCCTCTCTAGCTACCACATCTGAGAGAAAACATATAATCCAAGCCGGGTGTGGTGGCACATGCTTGTAACCTCTGTACTTGGGAGGCTGAGACAGGAGGATGGCGTAACACTGTGAGGTAGAGAGCGTGGGTTCTTGTTCTTAGCTAATTTAGAAAAAAATAGTCAGAACTATACTGCTACAGGCTTAAGCAATTTTTTTTTTTTTTGGTGGTACTGGGGTTCCTGGAAGCCCTTCTACCTCCGGGCTACACTCCCAGACCTATTTTTTATACTTTTTTATTTGGAAACAGGGTCTCCTAAGCCAGCGCGCGCGGCTGGCTTCGAACCTGCGCGATCCTCCTGTCTCTGCCTCCCAAGCGCGGGGATGACAAGCGTGCCCACCACGCCCAGCCAAGCAATTTTTATTATTACAAAGGTAGAAAGAAGGGACCGGAGATTAAAGCACTACATCAGAGGGACGTAGTGGACTGCCTTGAAAATAAGACACTGAAGTTCTCGGATCCAGAAGAGTTTTTATGAAGATTCATTTTCTTTCATTTTGCTTAACCAATAGCCTTCCTACCCCAGCACAGATGCGGCCCCGACCATTATCTTCAGTACAAGCCTTTTGATATGATTATGAGGATTTACTATCCCTCATCCTACCTGACCAAAAGCCTTCTTCCTGCCCCATGCTGATATGGGCTCGCCCCTGTCTCCAGTAAAAGTCTTTGTTAAGACCAAGGCGTGTTACTTGGTTAACAAAGTCAGGGTTACCATGGTACCTGTCCTCTTTGAGGAAGGCCTGTGCCATCCTCCTGTGTCCTTGGGGAGTTTTAGCCTATCTGCCAGAAGCTATTTATTATATAAACTTGTCTTTAAAATACGAAGGCCCTGGGCTACAACTCTTTTGTGTACTTGATAATCACTTTTGGTGCTGAGAACTCTTCCTCCCCCATCCCTGCCTGAGTGTTTACATAGCGCCCAGGTTCCGACTACATTTTACATCTTGAGATTAATATCAAAGCAATTTTCCCAGTACCGGCACATACTTTATCAGATGGCAGGTTCTCAGCCAGCCTCAGCTACTTAGTGAGGACCTCTGCAACTTAGTGAGACAAAAAATAAATAAATAAATAAAGCTGGGGGCATAGCTTGGAGGTAGAAAGCTCCTGGATTTAATTCCCAGTACCATAAAGGAAAAAAAAGAAAACATATAATCCTTGACTTTCTGAGACTGGGCTGATCTCACTTAGCTTAATGTGGTCTTATTCCATTCATTTTGCAACAAATAACATAATTTTGTTCTTCTTTATAGCTGAGTAAAATTTCATTGTGTATGCATATCACATTTTTGTTATGCGTTCATTTGTTGATGGACATCTAGGTTAGTTTCATAATTTGGCTGTTGTAAATTGTCCTGCTAACGCCAGGCAAAGTGTCTCATGCTTGTAATCCCAGTACTTGGGAAGCTGAGACAGAAGGATCGCAGGTTCGTGGCCAGCCTCAGCTACTTAGGCCGTCCTCAACGTGGTGAGGCCCTGTTTCAAAATAAAGAATAAAAAGAAGGACTGGGGTTGTAGTTTGGAAGTAGAACGCTCCTGGATTCAATCCCTAGTATAGAGAAATAAAAATAAAGAAATAAGCAAATAAATTGTGTTGCTATAATTTTCTAATTTAAATTCCTTTGAAAAAAATTTTGAGGAGTAGACTATCTGGGTCATTTGGCGGTTGTACTAATCTATAATCTAATCAACAGTGTCATAAGGGTCCCTACTTTCCCACATTCTTGCCAGTATTTATTATCGTTTGTGTTCTTAATGATTGTCCTTATAGCTGGAATGGTACATACCTGTAACCCCCATACTTGGGAGGCTGAGACCGAAGGTTCACATGTCTGAGGTCAGCATCTCAGCGAGATCCTGTTTCAAAATAAAAAAAAAAATAAGGTTCGAGAGTGGAGCTCGGAGGTAGAATACCGCTGGGTTGTTTCCAATACCTAGTAAAAAATAATCATAACCACCACCACCCAAATCAGTTACTTGGCCTTAGGTCCTTAACACAGGGTCTGTTGCTGGGGGGCCCCTAAACCAAGATACTTGTAAGGTCTTAGAAGTCTTTTCTTGGTGTGTTAGATCATTAACACAATTGTGTTTACCGAAGAAGAGATCACGGAGAATTGAAAGACTGCTCAAACCAAGAGAATTTGAATGAACGTCTTTACAAGCAAGAGGACTGACCCTTTCTTTTCCTTCTTCTTATTGAATTTCTAAAACTAAGGAGAATTTCCATTTCTTTGTGTTGTAAATTGAATGGACAGGGGCATTCTTGCCTCTGAACTACACCCCATTCCCCCCCCTTTTTTTAAATTTTGAGACAGGCTCTTGCTAAGTTGCGGAGGCTGACCTGGAACCTGTGATCCTCCTGTCTCAGCCTCCCAAGCACTGGGATTACAGGTGTGGGCCACCAAGCTGAACCATCATAAGCTCTCTTTGAGTATACTTGTGCAACTCCCCACATCCCTTAAAGTGTCTGCTTCAGCCCATGCAGAAGAGGCCTGGGGACCAGATTAATGGCCTCTGATCCTGGCCATAGATGACTGGACATGATGGTCATTTGTCCCCAACTGAGACCCTCAAACCCTTGCTTTCAGAAATACGGAGTTAGGACTCAGATATTCTAGTTCAGTCCCAGCTGAAGAAAAAGAAGACACAGAAACAGCGAGGACAGCCATTTTCTACTATACAATTTTCCACTACCTAAAGCAAGTAATGGAAAAAGCTCATTTGCAGAGAGAAAAAAGATACAGCAGGCAGGGATGAGGGACAGAGAGTGCTATCTTGGTCCCTGCCTGTGTTTCAGCCCCTGTGGAAACTCAGCGCTCTCTCTCTCTCTCTCTCTCTCTCTCTCTCTCTCTCTCTCTCTCTCTCTCTCTCTCGTTTCTCGGAGGCAACCTGTGTCCTTCTAAAGCCAGATTTCCCTTGAAGCGCCTTTGCTGGTCCAGGCGGATCCCTGTTACTTACAAACAGAGGGTTCTAATGAATACAGTTCCCATGGAGCTTGCTGCAAAAGAAAAGAAACATCTTTGATGGTCTTTCATGGTGGAATGTTTTGTCCAAGCCACTCAGGTGGGTGACAGTAAGTACCCAGTGTGCCCGGGAGGGGTTGGCTGGGTCCAGGCAGGGGGCTCGGTGCTTCCTGTCTTCTTACAGGCTTTCATTTTTGTTTTTCCTTCCTTTAAAGTCTGTCCATAGAACTGGAGTATTCTGGTGCCATTTCACTTCTTAAGGCCTTTTGTCCCTGTTAAGGGTTAACTTTGGAGCGTGTGTCCATTGCCTTTGGAATGATAAGCACTTCTCTTAAGCGCGGTTAAGCAGAGAGAACTGGGCTGTGGCGTTGTTGGGCTATTCTAATAATCCGATACACCGGAGCAGAAGTTTTCAAAGAACCCGAGTCCCTCAGTTGACTTTTCCATCCTTCCTCAATCCCGAGAAGGCGTAGCGGTGCGGATCTCAGAGTAGCCATGAACAGAGACCAACGTGTGGGTGACAATTCAGTCTTCATTCCTCTTGTCCTGAGCATTTACGGTCGCCTTTCAGGACGATTCTGGGATAGCCTTGAGACTTGCTTTTTGCTGAAAGAATTGAACGGATACAACATGATGGTCCTGAGCCCAGGTCTCCTGTGGCCTGAAAGCAATTCACTTGTTCTCCTGCACAATTGCTCTTGTTCATACTCAGATGCTAGCCAGAGAGTGAGAGCCGGCCCTGGGTAGAGGTCTGGAGGATGAGGGATAGTGTGGAGCAGGACCAGGTCATTTTATTCTAGGCACCTGAAACCAGCCAGCCCCAGCTAGCCAGCTGTGTGCAGAGACTTGAACAAGGCCAGGCAAGATCAGAAAACCACAGCCACATCAGCAGGCCAACTCAGGGGGTCTGAAGACTTCAGAGCAATGATGAATGGTTTTTTAAAGCTACAAGATCTTCCTTCCTTCCTTCCTTCCTTCCTTCCTTCCTTCCTTTCTTCCTTCTCTCCTTCCTTCCTTCCTTCCTTCCTTCCTTCTCTCCTTCCTTCCTTCCTTCCTTCCTTTCTTCCTAGTAACCCAGGGGCATTTGGCCTCCAAGCTACACCTTCAGCTCTTTTTATTCTGAAATAGGGTCTCACTAAGTTACTGAGGGTCTCACTAAACTGCTGAGGCTGGCTTTGAACCTTCAATCCTGTCTCAGCCCCCCACGTCACTGTGATTTTAGGTGTGTGCCACTGTGCGCAGCCCTTCCTTTCCCCTCCCTGCCCCCCTTGTTGTCATGCTGGATAATGAATGACATACTAGCAAGTAAGTGCCCCGCCACTGAGCTCTATCTTTGAGGAGCCTTAAGCTATAAAATGTTAGTGTGATTTGTTACACAGCCCTGTTGTTGTAGTAGCTAGATATAGATGATACACTGCCAATTCTGTCTTCAATTGAAACTACAAATGCTTACGTCCCTAATAGGAAACTTGAAAAGATATTAAAAAATTCTGCTTACACATATGGCTAGTAGGCCTTCAACAGATTTGGAAGCTGTTGTTCCAAATGCTTGATTAAATATGGACTGCGTTGTGTACACAGGAGTCACTCTACAGGTATTTGAGTATCATCCGAAAGGGATGAACTCTTGGGAGTAGAGGTGAGAGGTGAGTGAAGTGTGGCGCATGGGCCTCATCCTCCTCTCCCCCTTTGATCAGATTTTACAAATAATTGCTTTGTAATTTTTTTGGTACTGAGGATTAAACCCAGGGGTGTTCTACCACAAAGCTAACCCCCAGCCTTATTTTATTTTATTTTTTATTTAGAAAAAAGGGTCTCGCTAGTTGCTGAAAGTCTTTCTGAGTTGCTGGGGCTAGCCTTGAACTTGGAATCCTCCTGTCTTGGCCTCCCAAGTACTGGGGATTTCAAGCGTGTGCCACCACGTCGTCTGGCACAAAAATGTTTTACTGGAACGAAGGCACCCTCATGTGCTCACCCATTATCTGTGCTTGCTTTCGCATCGTCATGGAAGACTTGTATAGTTGCGACAGAGATAACGGAACCCGCAAACTCTAAAATACTTACTGACTGGCCCTTTATACAAAAAGTATGGCAATCCTTGCTCTAGAGGATCTGAAAATAAGCATCCACATTCTAATAAACAGAAGAGGCGCTCCATCTGGATGCAAACCACCGAGGCAGAGAAAACAAGGATTTCAAATTAGAAAAACTTGCAGAGAAAGATGCTCTACATAGCAACCACCTGCTGGGGATGGAGGTGCAAGTAGGTGTGTCCTCCGAGGGAGACAGCGGGGTGTCTTGATTTAATCACCCATAGCAGAGCTTGTTCCAACTATAGACATCTCCCGTAAACAACTCGAGGGTCACTTTTCACTGGGGGCCACGGCTCAGAGTCTCCAGTTCCCGTCTCTGGAGGGCAACTTTTTTGGAATGTAAGAAGCCACGGAGAAACTGTCCCAGAAAGACTGGTTCCAATGAACTCCGGTGTGGAGGAGCTGGCTCCTAAATAAACAGAGTCGTGAAGATTAACCAGGCTGCACCTGAATGACGGATCCCAGGTCCTCAAATAATTCCTCCTGTCGGCGCTCCTATTTGAGCGTGAAAATATCGGGAGCAAGAAGGGTAGGGCCAGTGATGTGGAGAAAATTGGCTTCCTAAATATATCTTAATTGAAATGTATGCGAGAAGAACATAATTGAAAGGAACAGCTCATCTGCCTTTATGACTCATAAATGACTTTATGCTGTGATTGTGTGGATAGGTCGGCTTCCTCTACTCTTCCTCTTGTCCCATGGAAGGAACCCTTGGTTGCTTGGTTGGTTTAGTTTTTGGTACTGGGAATTGAACCCAGGGACATTCTACCTTTGAGCTACACCCTCATTCATTCATCCATCCATTTATTTATTTATATTTTTTTTCTTGTGGTACTAGAGATGGAACCAGGGGCATTCTACCTCTGAGCTACATTCCCAGCCCAATTTGTGTGTGTGTGTGTGTAGTATTGGGAATTGAACCCAGAGGCATTCTACCTCCAAGCTACAGCCCCAGACTGATTTTATTTCTTATTTTGGAAACAGGGTCTCATTAGGTTTCTGAGAGCCTCACTAAGTTGCCGAGGCTATCCTTGAACCTACGATCCTCCTGTCTCAGCCTCCCCAGTACTAGGATTCCAAGCCTACGCCACCACGCCTGGCTTAATTTATTTATATTTCTGGAAACAGAGTCTTCTTAAGTTTCTGAGGGTCTTGCTAAATTGTGAAGGGTGGCTTGGAATCTGCGATCCTCCTGTCTCAGCCTCCCAAGTGCTGGGATGACAGGTATGAGCCACCGATGCTGGCTTGAAATGTTCCTGTCCTTGGGATTGAACCCAGGGCCTCACGCATGCTAGACAAGTGCTCGGCTACTGAGCCACAACCCCAGCCCTCGTCCTCTTAGTAAGTGTCAAGCAAAACTCTACCCAAATGTTGGAGAAGCAGGCCAGAGTCGACGTGCCTGCAGCTGTTATTGATAGCTCCTCCATCCCAATCTGTTTTTGCACAGTTCTCCCCAGCCCTGTCTGATGGAAGCAATCCCATTTGGTGCACCCTCACCTTGACACTTCAACACGATACTTTCTTGACACCTTCAACTTGATGCCTTCAACTTGACACTTTCTTGACCTTGACGCCTTCAACTTGACACTTTCTTGACCCCTCTTCTTCTCTTCCCGACACACACACCACCAAATTCTGTTAGTTCAACCGGCCATGGCAGCACACACCACTGTTCCCGTTCTTGGGAGGCTGAGACAGGAGGATTGAGGGTTTGAGGCCAGCATGTGGTAACTTAGCCAGACCCTGTTTCAAAATAAATAAATAAACAAACAAACAAATAAATAAATAGAGCTAGTGATGTAGCTCGGAGGTAGAATGCCCCTAGGTTCAATTTCTAGTACCTCTGTACCCCCAAGTACACCCACAAATTCTGTTAGCTCTCTCATTGACATGCAGCCTATTAAAATGCAACCTCAAACTTACAGGTTTTTGGCCTCAGAGTCTCTGGTTTAGGGAGGCTTGGGCCTCTCTCCATCAGAAATCCTATTGATTCTTTTCTATTCTTTACTGGAGAGTTCTCCCCATCGGGACCAAAGTGACCTTTTCAAGATATAAATCAGGTCAGATCTCTCTCCTGCCCGAACCTTCCGTAGCTTCTCCCGCCTTCCCCAGTGCCGGCCCTCCCCTGGTCCTGCAGGCTCCCAGGATCCAGCTGCGTGCTGTTTTCCTCTGACTTCACTCTTGGTGGCGCCCTTTTTGTCTGACTTTGCAGTCCAGACACCCCGGGGTCTTCCCGTTCTTCCAAACCATCCGGACTTTTCCTACCCAAGTGTCAAAGCACTTGCCCATTTCTCTACGTCGAAGATTCCTCCTCAAAAGGCTTCCTCACCTCTTCTCTAGTCTATCCCAAGGCTTCTCAGTTGTGGGTCTGTTGCCCCTCTGGATCACTGGATCACATCTAGAGGTAGTTTTGATGATCAGATCTGGTGGTAAACGGGGTGCTTCCAGGGGGGCCTCGGTGGTGCATACCCGCAATCCCAAAAACTTGGGAGGCTGAGACAAAAGGATCGCAAGTTCGAGGCTAGCTTCAGCAATATAGTGAGGCCCTCAGCAACTTAATGAGACCCTATTTCAAAATAAAAAAACAAAAGCCGGGCGCGGTGGCGCACGCTTGTCATCCCAGCTTTCGGGAGGCTGAGACCGGAGGATCGCGGTTCGCGGACAGCCTCGGCTGCTTAGTGAGGCCATCGCAACTCAGTGAGACCCTGTTTCAAAATAAAGAATAAAAAATAGAGCAGGGGGTATAGCCCGGAGGTCGAATGCCCCTGGGTTCCATCCCCAGACCCACAAAAAATAAAATAAAATAAAAAATAAAATAAAAAAGTAGGGTTTGGGGGCGTAGCTCAGAGGTAGAATGTTCTTGGGTCCAATCCTCAGTAACCCCCTCCCCAAAGAGGGGTGATTCCAACATACAGTGGGCAGAGGCCAGGGGTCTACCAATCCACAGGGCAAACTCCCACAGTAAAGAATTTTCTGGCCTTAAGTTAGTAATACTGAGATGGAGAAATGTCACTCTATTCTATTTTCTGCTCAGATATTTTCTCCTAGCACATACTTGTAATCCCAGTACTTGGGAGGCAGAGACAGAGGATCACAGGTTCATGAACAGCCTCAGCTACTTAGTGAGGCCCTCTGCAACTTAGACCCTGTTTCAAAAAGTAAAGAATAAAAAATCGAAATGGAGTTATATCTCAGAAGTACAATGCCCTTGGGTTCAATCCCCAGTACTGCCGAAAACAAAATAATTCTCCTAAGATAAAAAATTTTAAGCTCACTCCCAGCAAACAAGCTTCTCACTTTTCTTCCCTGGCCCTGTTTTTAGTTTAACAGCATTAGGAAGGAGAACACATTTCTGGGGTCTCTCTCTCTCTCTCTCTCTCTCTCTCTCTCTCTCTTTTTGGTGGTACTGGGGATGGAACCCAGGGGCCTTCTACCTCTGGACTACACTCCTAGACCTATTTTATATATTATTTGGAAACAGGGTCTCTTAAGCCAGCGGGGCTGGCTTCGAACCCGTGCGATCCTCCTGTCTCAGCCTCCCAAGCGCGGGGATTACAAGCGTGCGCCACCACGCCCGGCTTCTCGCCCTCTCTTGAATGCAGGCTCCCCAAAGCAGCGGCCCTGTCTGGGTCTCCGCTGCTTCTCCCATACCCAAGACAATGCCCAGCACATAGTAGGACCACGCAGTAGACCCTCAGGCAATGTTGCTAGGTCTCTGAGGTTTGGGGAGGTTATATAACTTGTCCACAGTTGCACATGGTTAGTGAGAAGGAAGCCGCGCGTTTGTTAAACAGCCCCTTTAGGCCTCAGCGCATATGTGTACAACCCAAGGAAGGCCTGCCGCTCTTTATAGAAACGCCACTTTAAGATAATTTTCTTAGTTTTCTCCTTCCGGTTTTTCCTGCTCTTCCCACGCCTATCATATACTTTAGATCCACTAAAATGCAGGTCTTTTGACTCCCTGGACAACGCTTATTTCCTATACCTCTCTGACTTCTCTTCCTAAATCACAGATGGGTGGAACTGTGCATACGGTCAGTCTATCAGCAAAACCCTCTGCCAGTACCGAGCTGATTGCTTGCTTAACCTCAGGGCCTCTGTAGCTTGCCCCTCTCCGATGAAATTACCAGTCTCCTTCAGTACCAACTTGGCAGTCACAGAGAAATCCTTGAAACTTTTATCCTAATTTAAAGCACAGCAGAGATTCCCAGCTCCTTCTTGTGAACATAAAATTGTGGGGCTCCTTTGTTCTTGCAAAAGTCAGAGCTTGAAAAAAAAAAAAAAACGGGAGAATTTATTTTGCCTTCTTGACTTTTCTCTGCCTTAAAATGACTCCCAATTTTATTTTTAAAAAATATTTGGTAGGTTTACAATTTAATACAGGCCATTAAAATATTATTGAGCCAGGTGTGGTGGCGCACTCTTGTAATCCCCGCGCTTGGGAGACTGAGACAGGAGGATCGCGCGGGTTCGAAGCCAGCCTCAGCTACTTAGTGAGGCTCTCAGCAACTTAGTGAGACCCTGTTTCCAAATAAAATATAAAATAGGTCTGGGAGTATAGCCCGGAGGTAGAAAGCCTCTGGGTTCCACCCCCAGTACCACCCCCCCCCCAAATATTATTGAATCCAGGAATGTTATACCTCTAAGTCATACCCTCAGCCCTATTTTATTTTTTTATTTTGCAATAGAGCCTTGCTCAATTGCTGAGACTGTCCTCGAACCCATGATCCTCCTGTCTTGGCCTCCAAGTACTGGGTTTATAGGCGTGTACCATTGCACTTGGCCAACATAGGACATTTTAAGTTTAGACTTTGTACATTTCCAAAGATTTTACTTTATTTCAACCCTGCTCTCCCAGCACCCCTCTCCACCCCTCCCTTCGCCTTGTGACAACTCACTTGTCACCCTGAGTAACAGCCGCCCTTACCCAGGATGTGGTAGAGACAGCAGTGCTGGCTGTCCAAGGGCGCCCCCAGCTGGAGCCCCCAGGTATTGCAGCATGGACGATTCCAAGGGAGAAGAAAAGTCCTGGACTTTGGGCTGTGCTCTGCTTTTCTGTTCCTACCTTGTCTGTCTTCCACAGCTCTGAGGCTTATACCTTCCTCACATAATTTCTTGGCAGGCTTTTCTCTCTGCGACAGAACACTCCAGCTTTTATCAGGGATGTCCTCTCAACCTTGACCTCTCTTATGGGATTTTTAATATCTACCACTTTAGAATTCAGGGAAGGTTCAAAAATAGAGACATATAGTACCTGATAAGGTATAAAGTGTCTGACACATAGTAGGGAGTATTTGCATTCTTATTAAAAATCTTAGTTATAGAATATTTTTTCTCTGTGAAGACCTCAGGTGTCTTTATAATAACATAAAAAGATTCATATAAGCTGGGTGTGATGGCGCACGCTTGTAATCCCAGCATTTGGGAGGCTGAAACAGGAGGATCCAGGTTCGTAGCCAGCCTTAGCTACTTAGTTTTCTAAGTAGCTCAGTAGTTTTAGGCCCTCTGCAACTTAGTGAGACCCTGTTTCAAAATAAAGTCTAAAAAATTGGAAATTGGGCTGGGAGTGTAGCTCAGAAGTAGAATGCCCCTGGGTTCAATATTTAGCAACACACACACACACACACACACACACACACACACACACTTCGTGTAAATATTATAAACAGTTTCCTTTAGCCTCTACCTGTGTGACCTTGGGTCATATGCTTCTCTTCCTGAAACTATGAAATGTCACTCCTTAAGGACTTGACGATGCCATTTTAAGGCTAAAATGACTCGTGTGGAATTCATCAACCTTGAGCTTTTGTTCATGGTGAATTGTTTGAGTGAACAGCCAACTTCTAGCCTCATCCTCCATTGCTGTGGTTTGGTGGACTCTGCCCCAAAAACCTCAGGTGGAAATTTGATTCTATATACGGGTGTTGAGAGGTGGTAGAGTCTTTAAGAGATTATCAGGGCACGAGGGTTCCACCCTCAGGAATTGATTCGCATCTTGAGAGACTGAGTTGGGTCTCTCGGGAGCAAGGTAGGATTCCTAAACTGGACCAATTATTGCTAGAGTAGTTTGTTATAAAGCAGATTTACCCTGGCGTTTTGCCTCTTCTGAAAGCACCTGCTCACCACTCTTAACCACGCACCCACCGTGCGATGCGACCCAACATGAGAACCTCACCGGAAGCCAGCAGAGGACAGCACCGGGCTCTAGGACCCCCGGGGCTCTGAGCTAAGGTGTCTCTCTCCACATTTTTACTGCTGTGATCCAGAATGACTGACCACACAATGCAGAGGAAGGAAGCGTATTTGTTCATGGAGGTTGGAGATTTCAAGGCTTCAGTCCCTGTGAGGCTGGGTTAGTAGAGCTCAGGACATGGTGAAGCAGGGAGGGAGAGAGCAAAGCTCTGCTCTCTGCTTTCACGTTATGAAGGCCAGAGGCAGAGAGAGACAGACACACAGACACTGACACCGCACTCCTAGGGACCCATCCTTAGCAACCAAGTCCTGCTTCCAACACTGCTACCTTGTTTCTGTGAGGTCTAGTGGGACATTCTAAATACGAACCATTCCGCAAGTTAAATGTCTTTTCTTTATAAACCATGCGGTCTTAGGTATTTTGTTATAGCAACAGAAATTGGACTCAGTGGTTGAGTTGCCCTCAGCCCAGCTCATTCTCTCAGACATCTGATGAAGAACAATTAAAACTGACTTTGGAAAACAACAAGAGACCGTATACTTGTATTGAACTTGAGAGCCCTGCGGTCACAAGACAATAAAATCGCTCACCTGGGAGGTATGCATGATAAGTGAGTGCCCATTTTGCAGAGGGAGAAAACTGAGGACCAGAGGCAATTTGTTCAAGGATGCTTAGGGGATTGAGGTTGGTCTCCTCTGTACACTGTGCACACGCTGGTTTTCACTTGCAGAGGAGGGGCGCTCTCAGTGGTGAGACCGTATGAGGCTATGCGGACAGCCTCTCTTTAAGCACGGTCCTGTGTAGTTTTTGGTGGACAAGGTCCTCGGGCTACTTCCCTTCAAATTCGAGTGGGTTTTCTGGCCTGAACCCCTTACAGTCAGAAATGGTTTCTTAGCGGAGGACCTGGATATCTTCTGATGGAGTTGGAGGAAGCAATAGTGTGGATGGCAGGAGTAACCAAGGCCAATATTTATCCATGGCTCTCAAGCACTGGGGTGGGAGCTTTACAGAGGTAATTTTATCTCTCATTTGTTTTCTATTTTCAATAAAATTTTTCTCGGTACATTATAATTGTGTACGATAGTGAGATTTAGCGATAATTCATATAAGCACATAACACTATTTGGTGTCTTTCCTTTCCTCTCTCCCCACCCTTCCTTCCTTCCTTCCTTCCTTCCTTCCTTCCTTCCTTCCTTCCTTCCTTCCTTCCTTCTTTTTCTTTGTGCTAAGAATTGGACCCAGGAGTATTCTACCTTTGAGTTACATTCCCAACCCTTTTTATTTTTATTTTCATTTTTATTTTGAAACAGGGTCTTGCTAGGTTGCCGAGAGTCTTTATAGGTTGCTGAGGCCGGCCTGGGACCTTTGCTCCTCCTGTCTCAGCCTCCCATGTACTGAGATGACAGGTGTGCGCCACCCCACCCAGCTGTATCTCACCTTTCTTACCTCTTTTGATGAGTTTTCTAATAAAGACGTGCTTCTATGCAAAGGTTGGTCTGACTATCCCCATGGGACAGAAGATGAGACTAAGATAGAGGGGAAGGTTAACCTGCTCAGTAAATATCACATAGCCAACATGTGGAAGAGACAGGATTGGAACTCAGAACACCAGAGCCCACACATTTTTTTTTTTTTTTTTTGGTGGCACTGGGGTTCCCGGAAGCCCTTCTACCTCCGGGCTACACTTCCAGACCTATTTTATATATTTTTAAATTTGGAAACAGAGTCTCTTAAGCCAGCAAGGCTGGCTCTGAACCAGCGCGATCCTCCTGTCTCCGCCTCCCAAGTGTGGGGATGACAAGCGTGCCCGGCTGAGCCCACACTTTTAACAATTCACATGCTTTCCTTGCAGTGATAGCCACAGGATGTCGTGGACAGATCTGTTCTTCTGGTTTGAATCTGGGATGCTCCCTAAAAGCTCACGTCTCAGAGACTTAGCTCCTTGATGCAGCAATGTTCAAAAACAGTGCTCACGAGGCTCTCAGCTCATCAGTGAGTTAATCCATTTGATAGACTAATAATTTTTTGTGTGTGTGTGGTACTGGGGATGGAACCCTTCTACCTCCGGGCTACACTCCCAGACCTATTTTATATATTTTTATTTGGAAACAGGGTCTCTTAAGCCAGCGAGGCTGGCTTCGAACCTGCACGATCCTCCTGTCTCCGCCCCCCCAAGCGCGGGGATGACAAGCGTGCGCCACCACGCCCGGCGATAGACTAATAATTTGATGGAGGTAGAAACCGTAGGCATGTGGAGCATGGATGGGGGAGCAGGTCACTCGGGGCTCTCTCTGTCCCCTTCTTATCTCTCTCTCTGCTTCCCGCCGCCAGGAGCTGAGCAGCTTTCCTCATTCACACACTTCTGCTCTCACGACATTGTGCCTCACCTCTGGCTCACAGCAATGGAGCCTCAGAAACTGAGCCAAAGTGAATCGTCCTAGGTGTCCTTCTCAGGTGTTTTGGTCACAGTAATGAAAAACTGGCTAATACATTACTCAGCAAAGGTTTCCTGTGCCACCCCGAGTGCCCAGTACTGTCTGCAGAATTCGGAAGTCACCATATGACACCCAGAAAAGTGGGTCATTCCAAGTCTACAAGCCAACTCTTTTTTATTTTTTGGGTGGTACTGGGGTTCCTGGAAGCCCTTCTACCTCTGAGCTACACTCCCAGACCTATTTTATATTTTTAAATTCGGAAACAGGGTCTCTTAAACCAGCAAGGCTGGCTCCAAACCGGCGCGATCCTCCTGTCTCCGCCTCCCAAGTGTGGGGATGACAAGCGTGCGCCACCACGCCCGGAAGCCAAGTCTTATAGTACAGGTGCATGCCAATAATTATGAGAATGTAGAGGAATAAGTAACCCTTCTTGATGGTTAGCATCTCAGAGGAGTTGAGAATAGGAGTTTACTAGAAGGAGAATGAAGAGTGCTCCAAGGAAGTACAATATTTCCTTTAAAAGACATGACAGAGCACAGCATATCTTTGGACAGGTTGATTGTTTTTAAATCTTGATGTGGCTGTCACACAAGGAGTAGAGAGAAAGGAAAATATTGTAAATGAACCTTAACTGAGACAGAGAATGACATCTGGAAAGGTGCATTGGATAATAATAATAATAATAATAATAATAATAATAATAATAAAACAAGTGCATGCACTGTTTTAAGCAGGCAAGTGCTGGTTTGAAACTCAATTTTGGGGAGGTCATTCTGTTGACTGGTCAATGGATGGCAAGTGGGGTGGTAGAGAGCTATTGTCACAGTTCAACAAACCTAAGAAAATGATGTAGGAGCTAGGGGTGGTGGTGCACTCCTGTGATTCTAGTACTCGGGAGGATTTAAGGTTGAGGCCAGCCTCAGCACCTTAGTGAGACCCTCGACAACTAAGCAAGACCCTGTTTTATTGTTTCATTTTTTATATTTTTAGTGGTACTGGGAGTGGAGTCCAGAGGCTTTCTACCTCCGGCCTATACTCCCAGACCTATTTTATATTTTATTTGGAAACAGGGTCTCACTAAGGTGCTGAGAGCCTCACTAAGTGGCTGAGGCTGGCTCGAACCTGTGCGATCCTCCTGTCTCAGCCTCCCAAGCGGAGGGATTACCAGCGTGCACCACCACGACTGGCCAAGACCCTGTTTTTAAAAAAAACCAAAACTTAAAAAGAGCCAAGGATTATAGCTTAGATGTAGAATGCCCCTTACCCTAGGTTTAATCTTCAGTAAAACACACACACACACACACACACACACACACACACACAGTTAGAAACAACCTTCAATACCTACTCTTGCCAGTTTATTTCCACCTCCACAACCCATGATACTACGCACTGCCATCTGCCAAGAGCCCAAGCCCTGAGATTCTCAACCAGCAACTAACACCGGTGGCGCCATATTGGTCTCTCACCATGGAGCCTGATAGGTTCACCAGGAGATTTTCTTACCCTTTCCACCCATGTCGTAGAAGCAATCTGAGCCACTCATTTTGACCTAGAGGAGTTGTTATTTTATCACAGCTGGTTAGTGGCTAGGTTTCACAGTCATGGCTTTTGAATTAAAAAAAATCAGGAATTCTGTGGGAGAGGCTGCTCCCCTCACAGTTCCCCTGCAGTCATTCCTGTCTCCTTCCCTTCTAGGACACTGAGACCAGCAACCCACGCTCTAGTCAATGCCTGTGGGCAGAAGCCCTGAGCACTTTATTTCTGCCCTCTCCCTATACATTTCACCAAGCTAATTTGCCTTCCAGTTGACAAAACTGGAGACAACCTCCAGGCAACCATGGAATTTATGTGTTGAAGGTATTTAAGCCCCCCCCCCCAGAGTTTTTTGAAGAACTGCATGCAAAGGACCCCTGTTGCCTTATTTATCTACCCAGAACTATTACAAAAGCAAAAAATCAGCGTCTCGTGTTTGGGTCCTATTTGTTTTAGCAGCTAGCCAATACTTAGAAGCTGTGTGTTAGTTTCCCTAGACCATATTCTGTTAAATGGGCTTGTGTGTGTGTGGGGGGCAAATAATTACTTCCTCATCTTAGTTCAAGAGAGAGGAATTTGAACTCCGTCGTGGTCACATTTTGACAAAATATAGATCATGCTCTGTTCATTTCCTTGTTGAATTTCTACTGTGAATTTACTTGTCCTGAATTCAAAGACAACTGAGGACAGATGACATCATTTCTTCAAGATCTTTAGCAAACTACAGTGAAATTTAAATTAGAAGCAGAGAGCGATGAGTCATCTCTGCAGGAAGCTTTAAAAGCCATCACAATAGCTTTTCTCTTGCATTTTCCACGGCCCTTGGTCCCGTTCCCAAGGCCACTTTCCTGAAGGTTAGTTAGCTTGGCATTTATTCTTAGAAGATTCTGTATTTCCCTCTCCCCGCAGTGGCTCAAAGAAAGACTCCAAATTAGTCCTGCATGGTGGAAGGGGAGGAGGGGTTGTTTCTATAATCCTTAGATGAAGGGAACCTGCCACCCAGGAAAAAGTGGCAGAAGGCTGTGAAGGTGAGACCATATATATATACACAACATCACAGCCTTAGCTCTTCCTACTGCTGCAGCTTGTTCAACTCTTGTTTTATGCCAGTACATGCATAATAGGCTCTTTGATGTTTATTAATTGCTACACAGTTAGAGCAATCTTTAATACCCTGTTGCACAGGTGAGAAACCAAGCTCACTGAGGCAGAGTGCTTATCCTGTTCAGTAGAGGTACTGAAGCCTAGAGCAGAATGCAGCTTGCCTGGTTCCAAAGCTCCAGCTCAGCATCCATCTAATCAATTTTCCTCTCCAACTTAATGAGACCTTGACTCAAAATGAAAAGTAAAAATTTTTTAAAGGGCTTTGGAGTACAGCTCAGAGGTAGAACACCCCTGGGTTCAGTCCCCAGTACCCAAAGAAAAAAAGCAATTTCCTTCTCTACTGGTGTGTTATGGAAGACATATGAGTTTCCTAGCTTAGAAATTTCTATTTGAAGAATATACAGAAGGAGAGAGACTTTTAGGAGGGAAGGAAAACAGGCTATTTCAAGGGATGGAAGATTCATGAGGACTTGCTGATGGCGAGAGGCGCTTTCTCATGTTACGGGGCTGTCCATCCAGTATGCAGCCACTTTGGTAATAATTCAAGGGTCAATCCAGAATTTTGCAGAAGTATTCAAACTTGAGGTTATCAAGTCTGGAGAGCCCCCAAATGACCAGGTTGCGGTTTTTGCTTCAACTTCAGAGGCGCAGATTTCTCCTTAGCAAACTCTTTCGTTCTGTATTTTTTCCTGTGATCACATTTCCCCTTGAAAAATCCATCCTATTTGTGGGCACCTGAGGCCATGCTCCCCTAGAAGAGGGCCGTGAGCCAAGCAATCGAGTGCAAGCAGTTTTGGGAAGGTGTTGTCACAGAGCACTGAGAAGGAAGTGAGATGGGGAAGAGAAGAAACCAGTGCACGGACTTTAGTGAGCAGCCACCTCTGGGTGGGGATGCGGCTCAGGCCCTTGGAGGGGACCCTAGGAGACGGAGTGGAACCTACTCAGGTGGGGTGTCCCCCTAACAGAGTTCTTGTCCAGTGGATTTCAGTGAATGAAGTCCAAGGACTAGCAAAAGGTATGGAAATATGAAAGTTTATTTATTTATTTATTTTGGTACTGGGGATGGAACCCAGGGCATTGTACCTAAGAGTGACACCTCCAGCCCTATTTTCTTTCTTTCTTTCTTTCTTTCTTTCTTTCTTTCTTTCTTTCTTTCTTTCTCCTTCCTTCCCTTCCTCCCTCCCTTCCTTTTTCTCTTTCTTTCTTTCTTTCTTTTTTTCTTTCCTTCCTTCCTCCTCTTTCTTTCTTTCTTTCTTTCTTTCTTTCTTTCTTTCTTTCTTTCTTTCTTTCTTTCTTTCTTTCTTTCCTGTACTGGGGATGGAACCCTTCTACCTCTAGGCTACACTCCCAGACCTATTTTATATTTTATTTGGACACAGGGTCTGTTAAACCAGTAAGGCTGGTTTCGGACCACACAATCCTCCTGTCTCCACCTCCCAAGCACAGGGATTACAAGCGTGCACCACTACACCCGGCTCTTCTTTATTTTTGAAACAGGGTCTCACTGAGTTGCAAAGGGCTTCACTAAGTAGTAGCTGAGGCTGTCCTCGAACCGCGATCCTCCTGTCTCAGCCTCCCAAATGCTGGGATGACAAGTGTGCACCACCGCACTCAGCTGGAAGTTTATTTTAAGTCAGGGAAAGATAGAAGATAAAAACAGATCCCCTCCCCCAGGCTAGGGAGGGAAGAAGAGATCCCTGAAAGAAAGCACCACTGAAACTCTTGGAAGGCGGGCTTTTAAACCTTACTGAGGCTTCCCATCTGTTCTTTTGATTGATCAGAATTGAGTTTGGGGGGAAACCAATGTCTTTTAACCAATTTCTGTCCTTAATTCGGGTTGTTACTTTGTAGGCTGGGGGCCCTGATGTCCTGGTGTCCACCGGTCTCTCATTTCCATGCTCACTTTCCTCCTACCTCAAGAAAGTGATACAGGATACAGATGGTCTTTATTAAATCCCTCCTGTTCTCAGGCCATCCATCTCTCCTGCCTTATGTCTCCTTCCGATGAGGTGACCCTGACTCCTGTTAGGGAATTGGGGCGACGACCACTCAAACTGCTTCGAGATGGTAAGGGGCACTGTCAGAGTATTGCAGTTAGGGTCTCAGGGGATGGGTGATCCAGAGGATGTGGAAGAAGAAATTCTTTATCTATAGCTGGAGAACTGAAGGAGCCTGTTTACCTTAGTTCAAAGTCCTTAATGGTGGTCCAGTGGGCATCTCTATGAAAAGCTGATACCTTAGCACACTATACAATAATCTAGATACTTGCCATAATGTTTTTTTCCATAACTATTACCTTGAACCATCTACCTGTTAATATTTTAAATTGGAAGTCAGGTAGTCAACCCATTTGTAATAGACCCTGAGTCATTATATATAACATTGTGAAAAATCCTTATGGCACAAAGCCTGAAAAAAAAAAAAAAGGTTTTTTAATTTTTTTAATTTTTTGGTGGTACTGGGGTTCCTGGAAGCCCTTCTACCTCCGGGCTACACTCCAAGACCTATTTTTATATTTTTATTTGGAAACAGGGTCTGTCTCCTAAGCCAGCGCGCGCGGCTGGCTTCAAACCTGCGCGATCCTCCTGTCTCTGCCTCCCAAGTGTGGGGATTACAAGCATGCGCCATCACGCCCGGCATTAAAAAGGTTGTTTTAAATTTAGCTTAAACACATTTTTTGTCTGAGGGATTTTGATGCAGATTTTGTAGGAGGACTCAGATCATTGAGGTTATAGAAGTAGGAATTCTTCGCTTTATTTTAAATATCTGGAGGTCCTGGACCTATAAACCCTGCAGAACAAAAGGCTTAACTTACAACATCTTATAAGGACTTAACTGGAGGGAGGTTTTGGGTATTGGTATCATATCTTATTTTTTCTGTGAGTTTAAAGGTATTATATAGCCAGGCGTGGTGGCGCGCTTGTCATCCCCGTGCTTGGGAGGCGGAGACAGGAGGATCGCGCAGGTTCGAAGCCAGCAGCACTGGCTTAAGAGACCCTGTTTCCAAATATAAAAAAAAGTATAAAACAGGTCTGGGAGTGTAGCCTGGAGGTAGAAGGCCTTCCAGGAACCCCAGTACCATCAAAATAAATAAATAAATAAATAAATAAATAAATAAATACTATATAAGTGTTTTCAGTATATCTCACTTTGTGTTGTCCTTGAAAGGGTACATCTGCCTCTGGTTCTACTGTTTCTCTGGATGTCTAAGACTAAGCAGATAGCCCTGTGTTGAGAAAACAAGTTTTTCCAACATCGTTTTGCTGTTAAGATCCGTCGAAACTTCTCAGGGTCACTCACAGGGACTTGGTGCAGTTTTACCTCTGCCGGCTGTGCCATCTGCCAGGACGGGCCATGGTCTTCCTGATCGTTTGGGTTTCCTTGAAGCATCAGGGACATTTTTCTCTCTCATAAACCTCCTTTTTGCAGAGTATGTGCTGGTGGTTACCAGTCTCTGGGGCTTTCATGATCACCCTGTTTGTGGGGTCAGGAGACTTGGTAGAATTGCAGGAGCCTTTAGTGAGGCCCCTCCCTGGATCCTATTTTACCTTGGAGGGCTGGGGCCGAATTGTTGGCCATATTCGCCTTAGTGATTTTATTTCCTGATTGTTACCTAGGTCTCGGTTGTTGAACAACCAGCAGGTCAGTTTCACCGGTACTTTTAAGTTGTCTAACAGGCGATGGCTATTATCTCAAAACATTCTTTGGGTTTTGCACTTCTCTTAAGCATTAACAAACAACAGTTTCATGGTTTTGGAAGAAAACACAGAGCAGAATGAGCAGGAATAAGACAAATCTCCTTTGTATGTTTGCATAAAAAATGGTTATCAATATGCCAACTTTTGGTACCACGTAGACAAGATACAGACACATCATACAATGACACAATAAAGAACATCAACGTGTAGGCAACAGGAGAGTCACAGATATTTATTACTCAGAGTAGAGCCAGATCTAGAGCTTCCAGGAACCAAAACGTATCCTGCCATTTCATTGTATGACACAGTCATGCGGTAAACCTGTAGAGCTGGCCATGCTTGGGCAGTCTGGGTGACACTCAATCAAACTGAACCAGGTGCCCACTTAAGTCTCCCTGTGGCAGAAAAATACATCAGTCACCACTACTGTTTATCCCTTTCTTAGGACGCCAAGCAGAATTAACCCTTGACTATCTGCTGAGTAGAGACAGTGGGAAAGAAAAAAACCAAAAAGTGATTCAGCCTCTAGTTGGACACAACAAAAATAAAACAGAACATAAAATATGTGTTCAAACCCAGATGAATCTGTAAAAATCCACGAGCTCAAGAAATGAACTGGCCATCGTTAATGCAGTTAAAAAAAAATATGTTCTGCTGTAAGTTTATATGAGTGCTTGCTTAAGAAGACTTGTTTTTTTCTTCTTGACAAAAGGGGTTAGAATACAGAGCCTTAGAATCCTAGAATTAGCTTCTAGCATGTAAGAGAACAAATCACACTAGAAAATAGTATTATAAGCCTTTAAAAGAAACACTCGGCACCAGGCGTGGTGGTGCACATTTGTAATCCCTGTGCTTGGGAGGCAGAGACATGAGGGTCATGCATGTTCGAAGCCAGCCCTGCTGGCTTAAGAGATCCTGTTTCCAAATGAAAATATAAAATAGGTCTGGGAGTGTAGCCCAGAGGTAGAAGGGTTCCATCCCTAGTACCACCCCCCCCAAAAAAAAAGAATCCCTTAAACTAGGGGAGAAGTTGATCTACCCAGGACAGAAGTCTTCTGTGAGCTTGACAGGTAGCATCAAAGGCTCAGGTGTAACATATTATCACTTACCCCATGGAAGGGCTAGTTCACCCCTCCCAGAGTCAGCATATAAATGGGCCTAGACAGGTAGGTGGCTTTAAAGCAGACACCTCTCTTCTTAAAGTTAGGGTGGTAGAAATATTTTCTTTGTTCTCTTTATCACATCATATGAAGTGGGGTCTAAAAATCACTCTACATGGCCAGAAACTGACCGTTGGTAGCTATCCCAAAGTTTTATTCTATTTATTTATTTATTTATTTATTTATTTATTTATTTATTTTTAGGTGGTACTGGGGTTCCTGGAAGCCCTTCTACCTCCGAGCTACACTCCCAGACCTATTTTTATATTTTTGAAACAGGGTCTCTTACGCCAGCGCAGCTAGCTTCGAACCTGCGCGATCCTCCTGTCTCCGCCTCCCAAGCGCGGGGATTACAAGCGTGTGCCACCACGCCCGGCTATCCCAAAGTTTTAGAAAGTCTAGGTGAACCAATCAGCTGTTCTTTCCCTCGGGTTTTTATTTTTATTTTTGCAGTACTAGGGATTGAACCCAGAGGCATTCTACCTCCAAAGTACACCCCAGCCTGATTTTTTTATTCTTTATTTTGCAACAGTCTCACTAAGTTGCAGAGGACCACCTAAGTAGTTGAGGCTGGCCATGAACCTGAATCTTTTGTGCCAGCCTCCTAGGTACTGACATGCCAAGCATGTGCCACCATGCCTGGCTTCTTTCCCGCACTTCTGATTAGCTCTCCAAGCAAGGTAAGATGAGGTTGGAAAAGATACTGCGGCAGCTGTCCGTTCTTATGCAAGTTAGTTAATTTTAGAAATAACTCTGACCACTCACAGGGACCAGAGCTAGGATTCTCACCCAGAGATCTACAGTGACCCACCGTAGTGGGTGATATGACCTCCGCACATGGCTGCATCTCGAGCCAGCTGTGGAGAAAGCCCTT
Source organism: Muscardinus avellanarius (assembly GCF_963383645.1). Taxonomy (NCBI): domain Eukaryota; kingdom Metazoa; phylum Chordata; class Mammalia; order Rodentia; family Gliridae; genus Muscardinus; species Muscardinus avellanarius. Next base: position 50,756,645 of record NC_137804.1, on the reverse strand, counting down.
TGTTTTCCTCATGGGACTGTGGACTGCCAGATCAAATCCTTGTGAGTCTGTGGCTGCCTCAGCTCTTGGCACTGGGAGGAATAGGTCGGGTCTGAGCCTTTATGCTGACTGTTCCCCTCGCTGTGGTGGCATCAAACTTCAGCCAGCTGGGCAGTGACTTTGCCCTCCACATACAGGTGGTTTGGTGTCCCAGTGCCATGGGATCATGCCATTCCAGTGGCACCTGTGAGCTTCTAGCCAGACTGAATCTTAATACCAATAGCTGCCGCCAGTGGGGAAGGCTTTCTCCTCTGTCAAGTTGCGCTATTTTCCCTCCTCAGCACATGGGTATCCCAGCTGCTGTATTTGCTGGATCTTCTTTAAGAGGCAGAGCACAGGCTAAGTTGAACTGTCAGCCACGCGGGATGAGGCTGCTTGAACACATGAGCCTGTAAGGACACATGACAGAAGCCCCAGGAGCAAAAGGTTTTCTTCACTTTCCCTTCCATTTTTCTTTATCAATACATCCTGAAAGAAATAGGGGGATCTCCTCTTCTAGGGTTCTTGTCCAGTGGATTTTGATGAATGAACTCCAAGGACTCACCAGGTTTATAGAAACATGAGAGTTTATTTTAGTTCAGAGAAAGATAGCAGACAAAATCAGCTCCTCTTTCAGCCAGGGGGAGGGTCCCCGAAAGAAAGTAACCACCAAAGCTCTCGAGAGGCAGGCTTTTAATCCTTACCGAGATTTCCATCTGCTCTTTTCGGATTGTTCAGAATTGAGTTTTGGAGGAACCGATGTCTTTTGACTCTTTTCAGTCCTTATTTTGAATTGTTATCTTGTGGGTTGGTGGGCTCTGCTGTGTTGGTGCCCGCTGGTCTCTCACCTCCCTGCTCACTTTCCCCCACCTCACAGGAGGCAATGCCGATGGCTTAAAAAAAAAAAAAACACATCCTTCCTGTTCTCAGGTCCTCTGCCCTGCCTCAGTGCTTCCAACATGACCTTCCAGAAGTGGCGGCACTAGCCGAGTTGGGGATGCCAAGAGAGTACGCAAGATGTTGCAAGAATCTGCTGCAGAGAGACAAGGAAAAGACAATGTCATCGAGGCAGGGCATGGTGGCACATGCCGGTGATCCCAGGACTTGGGAGCTGTGATAGCAGAATTCCTGGTTTGAGGCCAGTTTCAGCAACTTAGACCCTCAGCAACTTAGCAAGACCCTATTTCAAAAAACCAACCAAAAAAAAATATATATATAGGACTGAAGATATAACTTTAAAAAAAATTATAGGACTAGGGTGTGGCTCAGAGGTTCAATCCCCAGTTGGGGGAAGTGAGAAAAAAAATGTCATTGATAGCTGAGCATGGTGGCGCACGCTTGTAATCCCCGCACTTCGGAGGCAGAGACAGGAGGATCGTGAAGGTCCGAAGCCAGCTGCGCGCGCTGGCTTAGGAGACCCTGTTTCCAAATAAAAAAATGTAAAAATGGGTCTGGGAGTGTAGCCTGGAGGTAGAAGGGCTTCCAGGAACCCCAGTACCACACACACACACACACACACACACACACACACAAATGTCATTGAGAAGAAGGAGGGTTGTATGGTACCAGGGATCAGTCCAACACTGGGAAAAGGACCCAGACCAGGAAAACAGGAGGACCCCTGCTAATTCCAGTTCTGCCTCCACCCAGCTGGGTCAGCTTAGCCAGTGACTTTCCATCTCTGGATCTCAGTTTTCTCAGCTATAGGAGCTGAGGAGCATGGGGTGAGTGATTGTGGGGAGCCTTCTAGCTGAGAGTCTCTGGTTCTTGGAATCAGAGTCTTGTGACGGACTCAAGCAGTGGGGCCAATGTTCTTCCTCAGCGTCTCCACCAGGAAGACACATTCCAGTAGTTTCCTTCTGCTGAAGAGTTCTTCGACACCAAAGTAAAATGCTTAAGATAGTATTTTTTCCCATCTTCACAGCAGTGCCTGGAAAACAGGTGCTACTTTTATCTTTATTTTGTAGAACAGCGAACAAAGCCAGGTTGACTAATTTGTCCGCGCTGTATGGATCACACGTGATATATAGCTTAGGGACAGAGCTCATGCCAGCCTGAGTCACGGCACCAAATTCTGCTGCCTCCCACTCTGGTGGCGATGGCCTAGAACGTCTTTGGTATAGCATTATCTCATGCGGGGTGTAAGTGTGGAGGTGCAGAGGCAGCCCTTGCTCTGGAATTATAATGGGGCGTACAGACTAAGAGAGTGAGCTGGGTCTCTCGGATAAACATCTACATGTCAAGCTGTGTCCTAGAATGGAAATCTATAAAGTACAGTTTTTTTCAAGATCATTGTCATTGCCATAATCATTCTTAATTAATTATTTATTTATTTATTTATTTATTTATTTATTTATTTATTTATTTTGGTGGTACTGGGGTTCCTGGAAGCCCTTCTATCTCCGGGCTACCCTCCCAGACCTATTTTTACATTTTTATTTGGAAACAGGGTCTCCTAAGCCAGCGCACACGGCTGGCTTCGAACCTGCGCGATCCTCCTGTCTCTGCCTCCCAAGTGCGGGGATTACAAGCGTGCGCCACCACGCCTGGCAGCCATAATCATTCTAACAAGCACTTTTTTTTTTTTAAATGGGGTTCTCCCTCTGTCGCTTCTACCAGCCTTGAACTCATGATCTTCCTGTCTCAGCCCCCCAAATAGTAGGGATTACAGTTATGCACCACCATGCCTGTATAATGAACACTTTGGGTGACTTCTTACAAGCTCGCTACTATTCTTAGTGTTCTACAGGGATTGACTTGTTTAATCTGTACCATGATTCCAGGGAGAAAGTTTGATGCTTCTTCTCATTTTGCATATGGAGAGACCGAAGCAGAGCAGATGGGTAATGTGGCCAGGTCCCATGGCTAGACATAGTAGTTCAGAGTCTCATGTTAGAGACCTCCTCTTCCCCTTCCCAGAGACTCTGAATTAGCCAGTTGGGCATCTGTATTTTTTCATGATGACCCACTAAGTTAGAGCTCGGACTTCGTCTCATTGTGCCACCAAGGAGCCAACAGAGAGAGGAGACGAAGTCTCTCCACTTTTATCATGTTCATCAGGTGCCAGTATGTGGCTTTAAAGGGAGCACTCCCGCATCTCCCCATTGTGAATATTTTTTGTCTGGAAGTTGGGTAAAATCCCAAAAGACTTTTGAAAAATCCATTCGGGGACATGGTCCTTGTGATTGTTGGAGAGCTTTGCAGCATCCAGTGTTCTTATGGGTCTGCTGCCAATTACTCTTGACCTGGGGTGAACAGATTATTCTGCTCAAAAATGCTGTTCCCCTGGCAAATAGGGCCTCTGGCTGTGGGATCTGAGAGGGTTCTCCAAATGAAGACATGCCAGCCAATATTGGCTATCCATGGGCCCCTGCAATCTTTTCTTCACCCAGGTGCTCTGACATTCATTCATTCCAATTTGCTGTTAGATTCTGTATAAAAGAACTGAAAAAAAATTCTTTAGACTCCTCAAAGATTCACTGGCAGCAGGACATGGTGGTGCACACCTGTAATCCCAGAATTTGGGCGGCTGAGATAGGAGGATTGCAGGCTCAAGGCCAGCCTTGGCAACTTAGTGAGACCCTGTTTCAAAATTAAAAATAGAAAGAGCTGGGGATAGCTCAGAGGTAGGACACCTCTGGGTTTAATATCCAGTACAGAAAAAAAAGATTCATTGCCTAGCCTATGAAGATATGGAATTGAGACATATACATCAGGGATGAACCAGTTAATTGTGAAATAAAATCAGGAAACAGCCATGCTATTAATTAAATGAACATTAAATAGCAATGAGTCATCATGTTAAAAATTATGAACTTCAGAAAACAATTAGAAAATCAAAACTTTCAAATAACCAAAGTGTGTGTGTGTGTGTGTGTGTATGTGTGTGTGTGTATATGTATTTATGTATGTATGTATGTGTGTGTGTATATATATATATATATATATATATATATATATTTTGTGTGTGTGGGGGGGGTCTGAGGATGGAACCCAGGGGCATTCGACCACCGAGCTACACCCCCCTGCCCTATTTTTTTATTCTTTATTTTGAAACAGGGTCTCACTGGGTTGCAGAGGGCCTCACTAAGTAGCTGAGGCTGTCCGCGAACCGTGATCCTCCTGTCTCAGCCTCCCAAATGCTGGGATTACAAGCATGCGCCACCATGCCTGGCCCAAAGTATACTTTAAGTTGGAAAAAAGTGAAGTGTAAAATATTGTATGTTTCTAAAATAAATAATTTTTAACTGAAAATTAAAGGACATCTTGAGGTTTTTTTTAGAAATGTGATTTTGTCACTATTTTTATTTTATTTTTTTTTATGGTGCTGGGTATTAGACCCAAGGCTCTACCACTAAGTGACATATCCAGTCCCTCTTATTTGTTTGGTATTGGAGACTGAATCCAGGGATGTTTTACCTTGGAGCTGTACCTCCAGACTTATTTTATTATTTTTTTTGAAACAAGGTCTCCCTAAGTTGCCAAGGGTTTTTGCTACATTGCTTAGACTGGTCCTTCAATCCTGCCTCAGCCTCCCAAGTACTGGTATTACAGATGTGTGCCATCGCATCCAGCTCCCCTTTTCATTTGAGGCAGAATCTCACTGAATTGCTAGGGCTAACCTCAAACTTGTTATCCTCCTATCTCAGCTTCCAGAACATTGAGATGATGGACATGTGCCACCATGCCTGGCTTAGTGGTTGTTATTTAGCAGGGTTAAAGTTAGGTCAGATTTTGCCGGGCGTGGTGGCGCACGCTTGTCATCCCCGCGCTTGGGAGGCGGAGACTGGGGGATCGCGCGGGTTCGAAGCCAGCCGTGCGCGCTGGCTTAGGAGACCCTGTTTCCAAGTAAAAATGTAAAAATAGGTCTGGGAGTGTAGCCCGGAGGTAGAAGGGCTTCCAGAAACCCCGGTACCACCAAAAATAAATAAATAAATAAATAAATAAATAAATAAATAATAAAGTTAGGTCAGGTTTTACTAGTAGCTACTTTGAAATTAACCTCTGATCTTAGGTGTGAGGCATCAGAGCTTGTTGTGAATCAGGGCATATTAAATGGATGAATTTGAAGATGGTCCATAACGGTTTAGATTTAGAATGTCCCCCTAGGCCTCACAGAAGGAAGGTGGCAGAGCTGGAAGTAAGGTTTGGTTGCTAAAGAGGAGTGCCTGGGGGTGTGGCCCTGGAGATTATATGAGGTCTTCTTTTCTTCCTGCTCACACTCTTGCTTTGGTCCTCCATGATGTGAGGACTTTGCTCTCTCCCTCTCTTTGCTCACCACCACCATGCTCTGAGCTCCAGATCCTGGACTCACATGGACTGAGCCCAGAACTTCCAAGAAACTACAAGCGAAGACATCTTCTTTCCTCTAAGTTGTATGGTCAAGTCTTTTGGATTAGAACAGCAAGAAAGTTGATGGAGACGTGGCCTTTTTAGGTGAAGTCAGAGAGGAAGCCTGGATTTCTCCCAGTGGTGACAGTTACAAGATGGGCTTTCCTCAGTGGTAGCAGATCTGCTCCTCTTCTGTAGAAAAGAGACTTGGAAGAAGACAAGAGGAAATATGTCCTCTCTAGGAAGGATGCCCAGGTACAAAACTGTGGGAGATGATTCTTCAGGTCCTGATTGACATTCGGTTTGCCCTTGTTTTCTATGGTTTTATTAAGCATGTTTGGATATAGTAGTTACTTTGGGGTAGTCAGGGTGGCCTTTCTAGATCATTATGGCCAACAGGACTTTCTCTGGTGATGTAAGTGTCGTATGTCACTGCCATCCAGTATGGTAGTATCTGGCCACGTGTGGCTTTTGAACACTTGAAATATAGCTAGTGTAATTGAGGGGCTGAGATATTTATTTATTTATTTATCTGCCAAACTGGAGGTGGAACCCAGGAGCATTCTACCTCCAAGTGATACCCTTAGCCCTACTTTTTTATTCTTTATTTTGAAACAGGGTCTCATTGAGTTGCAGAGGGCCTCACTAAGTAGCTGAGGCTGTCCATGAACCGCGATCCTCCTGCCTCAGCCTCCCAAATGCTGGGATTAGAAAAATGTGCCACCACGCCCATCTTGAAATTTTTATTCTTTTAAATTTTAATTAGCTTAAACTTACATCTGAATAGCCATGTATGACTAGTGACTTTCATGTTGGACAGTGCTGCTCTAGACAGAATCACTTACCAGAGAAAACTGACTATAGCCCCACGATGTGGGGTCCTTTAGCACCAACACAAAGAGGCTTGTAAAACACACACCACTATTAAATATTACTGAGTTCTAACCCTTGTTATTCACCTATTTATCTGTTCATTGATTTGATAAATATTTATTAAGCACCTGCCAAGTGCCTGCATTGTTATAAATGTGGAAGATAAATTAGTAGATGGAATGGATAGAAATTCTTACTTTCTGGAAGCTTACTAGAAAGATGTCTTCACTAAACAAAGAAGGAAAATCCTTAGGATGAGAAGGCTGAGATAGACAGATTGCGGGTTCAAGGGCAGCCACGGCAATACAGTGAGACTCTCATCAACCCAGTGAGACCCCGTTTCAAGACCAAAAAGAAAGGGTTGGAGGTGTAGCTTGGAGGTAGAACGTCCCTGGGCTGAATTCCTAGTAACACACACACACACACACACACACACACACACACACCCCTAGGATATCAGTTAAGTCAGGGAAAGGATAGGAAGAAGGGAAGGATGGAAGATGGAACTGTAAATAGGAAGGCCAGGAATGTCCTCAGTCAAGAAGACAAAGGATGTGAGGTATCAGGACCTGAGGTTGCCTGTGACAGAGGAAACTGTGAACTAAAATGTCCTTAGGGGGCTGGGCTCCTGGCAGGCTCAAGGAATGGCGACAGGGAGAATATGGCAGAAAGGGAGATAGTAGGTGACGAAAAGAGGAGATGGTGGCTAGTGGAAGTGGATATCCACCAGGGGTACAGTCAGTGTTGTTTGGTTTTGACACGTAGGAGTGGGGTCCAGGATGCTTCCAAGGATTTTTGGCCCGTGTATATAAAATGATGGTTGGCATCTATCAGGATGGTTAATCATATTTATATCACTGATCCCCACTTGTTGAGAAGAGACCAGATCAGATATAATACATGGCCAGAAGTGAGCTGCTATTTCTTCACGCCGAGTCCATGGTGGACATTGGGCCTGGGCTTGAATGTGGCCTCAGAATCTTCCTTAACATAGCTCTTCTGGAAGCCACTGTGTCCAAGTGGGCACTCCAGATAAAACCACCATGAGATTCTGTTATGTGTGGGGCCCATTAGGAAGGAGGGGAGATCTGTGACCCATCTCATGAAGAGTTCTTTTAGAACAATTTGAACCTCGTGTAATTACCGCTCTTCACGTGAACTGACTTTCTGGATGTGACTTTTTCTGGGAAGCAATGCCAGGAAAGTATTCACAGAACCGTGAGGAGTTGTCCTCTGTCACCTGACTGTAACATTGTTATTTTGTTTGTGTGTTGTGTGTGTGTGTGTGTGTGTGTGTGTGTGTGTGTGGTACTGGAGGTGGAACCCAGGGACATTCTACCTCTGAACTATACCTCCAGCCCTAATTTTTATTCTGTATTTTGTAACAGAGTCTCACTGAGTTGCATAGGACCTCACTAAATAGTTGAGGCTATTTGGAAACAGCAGTCCTCCTGTCCCCCCTCCAAATGCTGGGATTACAAGCCTGCGTCACTACATCCCGCTTGACCGTAACATCTTTTATCAGCAGTTGGACTCTCCTGTGACATGGGCTGGCCAGTACCAGCATAACACAGTGTTCTGCAGGATAGAAGCCTCCACCTTTCCTATCTTTCTCTCCAGGCTTGGGTCACTGCAAGTGATCAAAAAATGTTGTTTAACTTGACCTTTGGTTTTTTTTTTTTTTTTGTACTGGGGATAGAACCCATGGGGTTCTACCTCTGAACTATACCCCCCGTTTTTCATTTTTTATTTTGAAATAGGGCCTTGATAAATTGCTGAGATTCTTGCTAAATTGTTTAGCCTAGCCTCAAACCTGTGATCCTCCTCTCTCTCAGGCTCCCAAAGTACTGGGATGACAGGCATGCACAACCATACCTGGCTTACTAGAATATTTTTTAATTAACAAAAACCTTTTATATATATTTTTGGCGGTACTGGGGATGGAACCCAGGAGCATTCTATTTCTGAGCTATACCCCCAGTCCTAATAATAAAGAATTATCCAACCTCACGTCAATAGCTCCACGGCTGAGAATCCAGCCTCATGCTATAGAGAGCATCACACTGTGGAATTACCCATGTCAAGTGTGAAGGAGAAGACCAAGCAAGAATAGATCTAGGAACATATGTATATATTGACACTTTGCCTCTTTAAAATGTAAGGTTTCCCTTGTGTGTTCTGAAAGCCAGAAGTGTTTGCTTACACAGGTGCTTTGATGGGGTAACCTTCTTTTCACCTTTCTGGGCTTTAGACTTTGTTTTGGCTAATGTTTGTGAGTTCGTAGTAAAACTAGATGGTGTTTGCTGAAAAAAAATCAAGAGATTTCCTTAGAAGAAAAAGTGGGGGGGGGGACTTCTTGATTTTTTTTGTTGTTGGCAACTTGCTGTTGACGCCCTTAATAAAGCCAATAGGAGAACACAGGACTTTGGTGTAAAGAGACTAGTTCAGGATGGCACACCTGACACGTGGGGATATCATATGCTGATGATTTATACATATTTCATTCCTTTGAAGATTAAAAAAAACAACTGTCCAGGGCAGGACGATAGTAAGGGTCAGAAAGAGGCTCAAATTGCTTTGGACTCTTACTAGAGACTTAGATCCTAACAAGAAATAAAAGATATTATGTAACCTACCACAGGTTTTTTTTTTTTTTTTTTTTTTTTCTTTTTTGGTTCTGGGATTGAATTTAGGAGCACTCTACCCTCAGCACTTTTTAATTTTTTTTTTTTCATTTTGAAACAAGGTCTTAATAAGTTGCTGAGGGTTTTGCTAAGTTACCGGGGCTGGCCTCAAACCTGCGATCCTCTTGTCTTAGTCTCCCAAATACTAGAATGACAGTCATGTACCACCACGTACGGCTCCTCCATTGGCTTTCTGATACAAAATAAAAACACCAAGATCCTCCCCAGGGTCTGCAAAGCCTTACCAACCCTCTATCCTGGTCTCTCCTTTGCTTACCACCTCCCCACCTCATTGCCTCCTTTTTGTTCTGAGCACACAGACCTGAGCGTTTTGCTGTTTCTTCTGCTTGCAGTCCTCCCACAACTCTTCTACAATTCTCAGTGACTTGCCCCTCCTTCCTTCGGGTATCTAGGCAGAGATGCCTTCTTTCTAAAATTTTTATTGGTGCATTATATTCATACATCATATTGGGGTTAAAAAAAAAACTTGTGTGTACAGACATGTACACATTACTGATTTAGCCCCTACCCAATTCCCACCCTATTTCCTCCCTGTCCCTCCCTCCCTTGCTCGGCTTAGTGGTTGACTTCGATATGTTTAAGTACATTGTGTGTTTTAGAGATTTTCCTCTTCCCCCTCCTTTCTCCTCCTTTAGGTTGTCTTGTTTGCTCCTCTATAGGATTTCCCTTTTCAAGAGTTCCTCCTATGACCCATTTCTCCCTAGCTCTCACTATTAGGGAAAGCATCTGATTTCTTATTTTTTGTGACTGACTAATCTCACATAGCATAATGTCCTCCAGTTCCATTCATTTCCCTGAAAATGATGTAATTGAGTTTTTTTTGATGGCTGAGTAAAATTCCATTGTGTACATATCCCACAGTTTTGTAATCCATTCATCTGTTGATGGACACTTGGCTGGTTCCATAGTTTGGCTATGGTGAATTGTGCAGCTATGAACATAGATACACAATTCTTCAATTTGGTTCATTTTACCCCTCAGGATTTATCTATTTATGATAAAAAACACTGCAGAGAATTGGAATAGAAGGAACATATCTCAACATTATTAAGGCAATCTACAATAAGCCCACCGCCAACATCATATTAAATGGGGAAAACTTCAAGAATTCCTCCAAAAAACCGGAACGAGACAAGGATGTCCATTATCACCACTTCTCTTCAATATAGTACTAGAGACTCTAGCCAGAGCAATAAGGCAAGAAAAGGAAATCAAAGGAGTACAAATAGGAAAAGAAGAACTCAAACTTTCACTATTTGTTGATGACATGATACTGTATTTAGAAAACCCAATAAACTCAACCAAAAGGCTGATAGAACTGATCAACAAATTCAGCAAAGTATCTGGATACAAAATCAGTCTTAAAAAATCAGAGATGCCTTCTTAAAACTTGATCTCCGCCGTCATCCTTCGTTATTCCCTTACTCTGCTTTATCATTTGCTAAACTTTATGTTTCTTGGTTTGGCTGGTTGTCCGTTTCCTCCATTAGATACATAAGCTCAGGAGAAAGGAGATTCTTCAGTTTGGTTCATGTCACCCCTCAGTATCTGGGCCACTGACGGGTACAGTGAAGACATTCAATGCACATTTGTTAAAAGAATGCTTATGGCAACATAGAGTTTTAGCTCGATACACAGACAGGCAGAAGGTGCTATATGTCAACATGGAAGTCCTGGCAACGTTATGTGTGTGTCCTCCCCCTTGGCAGCCATGGACCCTTGTTTAGTCGGAAGCATCTAAAATGGCTCCTGGTACCTCAGCCTGCTGAGGTTCATGTCTTCACGAAATCTTGCTGAGTGAGGGTTGGACCCAGAAACTTGCTGGAGCGAATTCAAAGTGATCGGACAGCATTTTCAAGAGCAGGTCTTAAGAAAAGATTCTGACTTCCACATTGCTTGCACTTCCGCTTTAGCACTCTATGCCTTGCACTTCCGCTTCCTGGCTGTTCTCATGTGCACTTCCGCCTTCCGATGCTACCTGCTTGTACTTCCGCTTTCTGACTCACTTCCACTTCCTGCCTTTACACACGGGATCCTTGCCACTGTAGGCGGTGGGGTGCCCTTTGGAGAGGCCTGGATGGTAAGGAATGAGTTTGACTTTCAGCCTCCATCAGTGAAGAATTGAGAGCTGGGGTTGAACAGTCTGAAAGGAACCTGGGCGAGCTTAGCTCTCCTCTCACCCAGGAGAGCTTCGATATGTGATTGCAGGCTGGCAACACAGGCCCCCGATTTTGTAGTGTTGTGAATCATGCAAACCAGAGATTTGTGGCTGCTAGATATCTGACCCAGGAAACTGAATTATGAGTAACATCATGTAGGGGGGGGGCTGGGGATTGAACCCAGAGACGTTCTATCCTGAGCTACACCCTCAGCTCTATTTCATTTTTTATTTGGAAACATGCTCTCGCTAAATTGCTGAGAGCCCCCTTAAGTTGCTGGGCTGGTTTAGAACCTTCAAGCTTCCCGCCTCAACCTTCTAAACAGTGGGATTACAGGCATACACTACCACGCCTGGCCTGTCGTCGTTTTAAGGTGCAAATGTTGGGAGTCATTTGTTAGGCAGCACTAGCTAAATAATATATCTTCTGTAGGGGTTCAGTGAGGAGTCATTGAGGAAAAGATGAGTGAGAAATGGCCTCTCTCATCAACAGGGGACAGTCTAGTGAGAGGTTTGATGTCATCCCTCAGCATAAATGTGGGAAAGAGATGGAAAAGTATGAAATTAAATATAAAGGAACTGGAAAAGTCTTGAGCAAAGGTTTAGTAGCCTGAGTACACGGCTTATCGTCCGAGGCACAGGAGGCGATTGAAGGGAGGTGGGGATTCAGGCTAGCTGTGTGAAACTGAGCATATTTGAGTAGTGTTGGGAAAGACCTCAGATCGCAGCTCCTTTTTATGCTTAGGAAAATGCTCTCTTGCAAGGACATGGCTGGGCTTGTGTGTCCTTTAAGACTCCTTCCTTCCTTCCTTCCTCCCTCCCTCCCTCCCTCCCTCCCTCCCTCCCTCCCTCCCTCTGTCCCTCCCTCCCTCTTTTCTCTTTCTTTCTCTCTCTCTCTCTCTCTCTCTCTCTCTCTCTCTCTCTCTCTCTTTCTTTCTTTCTTTCTTTCTTTCTTTCTTTCTTTCTTTCTTTCTTTGTGGTACTGGGGTTCCTGAAAACCCTTCTACATCTGGGCTGCACTCCCAGACCTATTTTATATTTTTATTTGGAAACAGGGTCTCTTAAGCTAGCGAGGCTGCTTCGAAACTGCGCCATCCTCCTGTCTCCGCCTCCCAAGCGCAGGGATTACAAGCATGCTCCACCACGCCTGGCTAAGACTTCTTTCCACATATTTACATTCAAAAGTTCATTTCAGGCTCAGCTAGAAATATGCAGGTCAGCGGTTTAAAATAGGAACTCTGGAGTCAAACTGCTCAAGTTCAAACCCTCACTCTCATATTTGAGGAACCTTGCCTGAGGGACCTAGCCCACGAGGTCCGCAGTTTTCTTCTCTGTAGAATGCAGATAGAAAAAATTCCTGCCTTTAACACCTATAATAAATGACTGTGTGGGATGAATGTGGAACATTGCCTGTTACACAACCAGGCCTTCTAAAAGTTGGCTAATAATAACATGAACAGGGCCATAAATATGTAATATTCTATGAATTTTTATGATACTGGGTATTGAATCTAGGGGCATTCTATCACTGAGCTACATCCTTAGCCCTTCACATATGTTTTATTTTTCCATAGGGACCTTCTAAATTGCTCGGGCTGTTCCCAAACTTGCAATCCTCCTGCCTCAGATTACTGAGTAGTTAAGATTTATAGGCATGTTCAACCATGCCTGGCTACAACATTTTAAGCATATCTTGGGGAGCTTAGGGACACATTTATTTTTCAATTAAACTTTTAATTTTGAGATAATTATAATTTTCATGCTCTTGTAAGTAAACACACAGATACCCCATGTGTCCTTTTACTGAATGTTTTTTTTTTTTCCCCCCTGAGGTACTGGGAATTGGAAATTTTTTGAGGTACTGGGAATTGAATTCAGGACATTTTGCATGCTATATCCCAGCCCCCTTTAAATCCTTTAAAAAATAGCATGCAGTGGTAACATCTTGTAAAACCAAACTGCAATATCACAACCAAAATATTGACAAATCCTGTAAGACCAAACTGTGACATCACAACCAAAATATTCATAGTCAAGAAATAGAACAGCTCCATCTCAGCGATGCCTCCTGTTGCCCTTTTAGAGCCAGATCTGTTTCCCTCCTGCTTCAATTCTTTCTCAAGCCATAGAAACTACTAATATGTTCTCTCTGTCTATAAAATTTCCCTAATGTTCATGACATACATTCACAAATATATCAAAGTCAACCAGGAAGCCAAACATGAGAAGGGAGGAAGGGAGAAGGAATGGGGTGGGAATTGGGGAAGGGCTAAATGAGTGACGTGTGTGTGTATGCCTCCGCCATCTTGTACCCCATTAAGGCGTATGACTACAGTGCACCAATAAAAACAAATTTTGGATTTTATTTTATTATTATTATTTTTTTAAGGGGAGTAAAAGGTTTATTGGAAGCAGCAGGGAATGGGGGGAGGGTGGCTGAACACCCCCAAAGGGGCTGGAACTCTGGGTCCAGCAGCTGCCTTCAGGTCAATACTTGAGAGTAGCCCAAGCCGAACTGCCTTCCGGTGCAGGCTGCTTTCTTCCCGAGTCCACGCGATCTGCCAGATGGGAATAGAGAAAGAGGCAGAACACCACTCGGGTTGTCAGGTCTCCTGGTGTCCAGTAGTTGTCTTCAGGTCACTACCCGAGTGTCTCCTGAGCCAAGTGCCGTCAATTACAAACTACTTTCTCCCAGAGTCCACGCGATCTGCCAGAAAAGCGGTGCAGGTCACCCCTAGGGGCCCTGGTCAGCCTTAATGTCCAGCAGAGGCCTTCAGATCACTACTGGAGAGTAGCCCAAGCCACATGTCCTCAGATGCACTTTGCCTTCTCTCAGGGCCAACACGACCTGCGAGAGAGAGAACAGCTCCCCAAAAGGGGAGGGGGGCCCGAGAGGAAAAAGCCCCCAAATTTTGGATTTTCAAAATGTTATACACGTGGCATATTATAATAGGTAACCTCTTGGGATTAACCCTTTTCACTCAGCATAGTTCACTGGGGCTACCTTCAAGTTGTTGCATGGAGCCACAGTGAGTCCTTTTTACTGATGAGTAGTATTGTATACTTTTTATATGCTATTGTTTTTTTAACCTTTCGTAGAAATCTTAGTGTTCTTTTCAGAAAGTTGCTTAATATCACCCTTTAAAAAAAACCCCTCATATTTTGAAGAATATTACATATGTCCTCCAAAAAGGTTGAGTTTCTTCTCTCACCCATCCTAATACATACTTGGAAATATTTTGTGGGCATCGAGAGTCAGCTTGATACTCTTCTGTTTATTAGGTGCGGGTAGGGTAACATGGGGGTAGACCTTGGCAATCTAGAGAGATGTGTATTCAGATACGGGTTTCTCATTTTGTGCCTCTGAGCCTTCGGTACTCTCAGTGGCGGCCAGGTGCTCAACGAGAGGTGGTCCTCTAGGCTGTTTACTCCAGTGCGCCAACGTGCGTGCCCTGTGGAGTAGATTTGAGAGCTCTTCTGAGTGATGGGCTGACTCAGGATGAAACCCTCACAGATTCTCTGAGACTTGTATGACTTATTTAGTTAGCTGGGAAAGTTAACCTGAGTGCAGAGACAGGTGGAAACCAGACCAGACCACAGGTCTAGAGCGGAGGGTCTCACTATCACAGGGAGTCACTATGTTGATAAACAGAGCAGGGGAGCTGAGTGGTGGGCAGAAGAGGTGTAATGGACCCAAGGAACATTCACAAAGAAATGATGAGGCAGAGGGGTGTGGTGCTTAGGCTCATGTGTGAAATCATGACAGTCTATTTATAAGCATGCAGAGAAATACCAAGAGACATAAAGGCTGGACTTGTGTGCAGGAGAGGAACGCTGGAAAGAGGGGAACAGTTAAACTGCCAGGGAGCCCTTGGCTAAATTATCAGCCTTTAGATGAGAAGAGATTTTAGATCTGAGTCTTGACCAAGGGGCAGGGATTTCAAAGAAAAGAGAGCATTCTAGAAAGACAGCACAGAATTAACCCCATCCTTTTTTTTTTTTCTTGCTATGTAGAAGACTTAAGAGCTTAACAGAAGACACATTAATCACCTCACAGCTTCTATGGGTCAGGAATCGGTGCACGTCTCTCTAGCTGGATTGTCGATCAGGATCTCTCTCTCTCTCTCTCTTTTTCTTTTCAGGTTTGGAGATCGAACCCAGGGGCATTTGACCTCCGAGCTACACCCCCTGCCCTATTTTTTATTCTTTTGTTTTGAAACCGGGTCTCACTGAGTCTCAGAGGGCCTCACTAAGTAGCTGAGACTGTCCGCGAACCGCGATCCTCCAGTCTTGGCCTCCCGAATGCTGGGATGACAAGCGCGCGCCACCACGCCCGGCTATGGATCTCTGTTTGATCACAGCCTTTTACCACCGTGACCGAAACCCCTAAAAGAACAGCTTCGAGAGGAAAAGTTTATTTTGGCTCATGGTTTTAGAGGATTCAGTCCATGGCTGGCCGGCTCTTCCGCTGTAGGTGTGATGTGAGGCAGGACATCATTGTGGAAGTATGTGACAGAGGAAAGCTGCTCAGCTCCTGGCAGTTGGAAGCAGAGAAGGGGAGAAGCTGGGGAGAAGATAAGCCCTTTTCAGTCTCATCCCCAGTGATCGCCTTCCTCCAACTAGATCCCATTTCCTAGGAATCCATTTAGCTGTAAATGAGTTAATCCGCTGATAAGGTTAGAGTCCACTTGATTCAATCAAAGCCCTACCTCTGAACCATGCTGCATGGGTCTAAGCCTTCAGCTCATGAGCTTTCGGGGGACTTTCAAGATCTAAATCCCTTTCTCTTATCAGCAGAATTGACTTCCTTGGAGCTATAGGGCTTGCGGAAACTTCTTTATTTAAAACCAGATGCGTATGTGCATGCGCGCGCGCGTGCACGTACTCTTAGTGAGTTAAGATTTTTCTCACTGATATAAAAATTCCTGACATAACATCAATAGCAAGAAGCTAGAAAATTTCATTTGGCTCATGGTTTCACATTTATGGTCCGTAGTTGACCTACTCCAAGGCAGACATCATGGGAGCGCAGTATGGAGAGGAAAGCTGAGCGTAACTCAGCGGCAGTTGGAAGCAGAGAAAGAAGGGAGAGGAAAGGAGAAGAGACGGAGTCCTCAGGCCCCCTCCAGTGACCCGCCTCCTCCAGCCTCATTCCACCTGCCCAAGTTAACACCCAGTGCATCCATTCAAATGATTAATCCTTCAGTGGGTTTATCCATTGATGAAATTAATGCCCTGATTCAGTTATTTCACCTCTGAACATGTTTGCATTGCCAATGAGCTTTCCAGGGGACATTCTATGTTCTAACCCTAACATATGAGAGAGAGAGAGAGAGAGAGAGAGAGAGAGAGAGAGAGAGAGAGAGAGAGAGAAGAAGAAAAAGAAGAAGAAGGAGGAGGAGGAGGGGGAGGAGGAGGGAGAAGGAGAAGGAGAAGAAGAAGAAGGAGGAGGAGGAAGGAGGAGGAGGAGAAGGAGGAGGAGGAAGAAGAAGAAGGAGAAGAAGAAGAAGAAGAAGGCGGAGGAGGAGGAGGAAGAGGAGGCAGAGGAGGAAGAGGAGGAGGAGGAGGAAGGAGAAGAAGAAGAAGAAGAAGAAGAAGAAGAAGAAGAAGAAGAAGAAGAAGAAGGAGGAGGAGGAGGAGGAGGAAGAGGATGAGGAGGAGGAAGGAGGAGGAGGAAGAAGAAGGAGGAGGAGGAGGAAGGAGGAGGAGGAGGAGGAGGAAGGAGGAGGAGGAGGAGGAAGAAGAAGGAGAAGAAGAAGAAGAAGAAGAAGAAGAAGAAGAAGAAGAAGAAGAAGAAGAAGAAGAAGGCGGAGGAGGAGGAAGAGGAGGAGGAGGAAGAGGAGGCAGAGGAGGAGGAGGAAGAGGAGGCAGAGGACGAAGAGGAGGAGAAGGAGGAGGAGGAGGGGATGAATACCACAGAGTCTTATATAACATAGTCATGAGAGTGCCATATTAATGATCTTTATTTGTTGGAAACCACGCTCAGAGTGGCAGGATGGTATACAGAGGTGAATGCCTTATTTTGAGGATTATGGTGGCCACCCTGTAGTTTTCCGTGGCAGCAAAGGCATGGGTGTTATTCGAATACTGAGAGCAAAAGGAAGGGGAAGACACACAGACTGTCGAGGAGCCCTGGAGACTGGGCCGGATAGGATATCTGAGGCTGCACCTGAGAATCTGGGAGGTCAGTGGCGGAGGCAGTGTTCCTACATTGTGGGACTTATCAATGAACCCTCCATCCTGGGCCTTCTGGTGCTTCCTGAAGCCAGTGTCTTTGCTAAGAACCCCCGTTGTGCTTTCAGTTTGCTGGCAAGGTACTCATTTGCCAAGGAATCATTCCACTTAAAAAGTGCTTTAGAAAGGAAATGATAGTTATATTCAAAGTGAGTATTTACATTGAACTAACCTTGACCATTTTCTCTAGTTTCATTATTTGGTGATCTGTGGAAGCCAAAATTATAAGCTTCTGTGCTGAGAAGCAAGGCAGAAGCCAACCTCTGCCACCTCTTCCCTAACACGACACTGATAGAGGGTTTGTTGTCAAAACCAGAATGAGCTACTTGCTAAATGCGTCGTCTTGATCCTCTGAGTGCTGTGAGAAAATGGAAGGTCATTATGGAAAGATTCAGGAAGGCGAAAATACATTGGAGATGGAGGTCCTCTGGACTAGTCAGAAATATTCCCCAACATTATAGAAAAGATTGAAAAATAATGGCAGTGCCAAATGAAATAGTTCCCTGTGGGTGGAATTTATGAGTCTCTAAAATAGCAATTGCCAAATGCTCTGTGAATTTCCACATGAGGTTGGACATGTGACTATTAACATTTTTCAGTCGATGAGGTGTCTGTTGACCAAGAGTAAAATGTTTACAATGAATGTGTATGTTTTTGGAGATAACAACCACATCGCTCTTAAGTGGTGTGTGTGTGTGTGTGTGTGTGTGTGTGTGTGTGTGAGAGAGAGAGAGAGAGAGAGAGAGAGAGAGAGAGAGAGAGAGAGAGGGAGAGAGAGGGAGAGAGAGGAGAGAATGGGGGGGGAGAGGAGAGAGAGAGGAGAGAGAGAGGTGGGAGAGAGAGAGAGGAGAGAGATTCCTTTGAGAATCTTGATGGAAGCTATGAACTTTTCTCCTGGAAAATGCTTTTGTGCAGAAAATTATATAGATTAAAGAGGTTCATGAGCTCCTTGAAGCTGCCCATTGTGAATATCCACATATCCTGCATTTGGAAATGATTAACATTTGAAAGTAATAGCAAAACCAAATATGAAACATGTAATTTATTCTGTCTGTGCCTTGTGATAGATGTACCTGTGGGTTTGAGCATCCCTCTAAAGATATTTTGGACCACTGGTCTAAGCAACAAGAAGTAATCTTCATTATGTTTGGGATCCTCATGTCAAAAACTGGATGTAGGGGATAATAAAGAATTGTTGATTATCTCTATTATTTTATAATATTGATTTTATCTATTAATAAGGTAAAATAATATTTATTTTATCTATTTATTATTAGGATTTTGTTTTCTAATAATGTTTGAAATTTCTCTGCATGGAAACTTGTCAGGCATATATTTTTATTGCAATTGTATGGGAGACATGTAATGGTGTATTAAAAATAAATGTGAAACAATACTGCCATTAAGTGCGTGCATAGGTGTGTGTGTGTGTGTGTGTGTGTGTGTGTGTGTGTGTGTGTGTGTAAGTATAAGAAAAGAGAGTAAAGAGAGAGAGAACCAGAGAAAGAGGGAAACACAGAGAAGATTATAGAGACAGACATGCAAACACAGTAGCAGAGATAGACACACACCAAACGGCAGAGAAGAAGAGATAGTGGGAGAAACAAACAAAGACAGAGAGTCCTTGGTTAGCGTAGCACTGTGAATGTCTGTGTCCCCAGAATGTTGGTCCCTACTCCCCCAAGGCGATAGGGTCAGGAGGTCCCCCTAACCTTAGGTTATGAGATGAATGGTCATGAGATGAATGGGACTGGTGCCATTACAAAGAGGTCCAGGTGAGCTTGTTTGCTCTTCCAGCTAGAGGGCAACATGTGTGAGGAATGGACTCTCTCACCAGACACTGAATCTGCTGGCATCTTGACCTCGGACTCCCCAGCCTTGGGAATTGTGAGTGATGAATCTGTGTTCTTTATAAAATAGCCAGTCTAAAGCATTTTGTTGCAGCAGCCTAAATGGACTAAGACGGGTATCTGTTGGGGAGGTAAGCACATAAACATAAGGGATGGGCAGAATGACAGGCAGAGAATTTTCAAGCCAGGGAGCACCTTGGATCCCCTGCCTGCAGACCGGTGGTGGGTACTGGTGATGTAGTCTTCATAACCATCAGGCTACAGAGGGGATGGAGGATGCTTAAACAGAGGGACAAGAGTCCTGGGTTGGTTACTCCCTGGGTGAAGATGAGAAGATTCAGAAAAGACATTAAAAAAAACCCAACTTGGGCCACCATCATGGTTTTCTGAAACACTTGAGACTGCACTGGAAGAAACAGATACCTCTCAGCTTTCCAGACATTTCTACTGAACTTCTGATAAGTTTTGCCAAACTTTTGAAAATGTGTTTATCACATCTCTCTGTGATGGAAAAGATGAAGATTTCAAACAAAGACAATTTTTTTTCCCTGAATACCTGGTCTATGAACGTAATACAAGGCAAAACAGGTCAGTTAGAAAAACATTATGCTAGTCTTTGATGAGGGATCGGCCAAGGCCAGCATTAACATCAAGAGAAATGGGAAATGTGGAGGCAATGTCTTTTGATGTACAAAGAATTACCCACTGTCTCCTCACGCACTACATGGCTATAATTCATACAGTGAGTGTTCAGTGCCTTTAATATCTTGTAACATGAAAGTACTTGAAGCTTCAAGTCTTGC
This sequence comes from Muscardinus avellanarius, assembly GCF_963383645.1. NCBI lineage: Eukaryota > Metazoa > Chordata > Mammalia > Rodentia > Gliridae > Muscardinus > Muscardinus avellanarius. The sequence goes on along the minus strand of NC_137804.1, from coordinate 50,736,673 downwards.
TTGGAAAAATGATAACTCATGTGTTAGTGCATATGTTCCCTCCTGGTAAACATTTCCGTGGAGCAGACTTTCAATCTTTTAGAGCTGCTGAGTTGATGAAAACTGTAAAGAACTCTCTGGAAAGCCTCCTTTTCATGTGTCGTCATCCCACAGCACCAGGACCTCGTTTGTGGCAGAGGGCTGACATATTGTTTAGCTGGCCCTTGACGGGAACAAGCTCCCAGCCAAGAAAGTGAATGGCAGTACTTCTCACTAATGTTCCTCATGGGTCACTGTCTCTAGACGTGTTGTGGGGCTTGGGAAATGATGGTCTAGAAATTAGAAGTAGAAATCAGAATTATTTTGATGACTTTACAGGGTACTGTAAATAAAGATAGCTTAGCAGGTAAAATATGGTGTGGAATGTCTTTAGGGAATGAAATATTATAAAGATTGCCCAGGAGCACTTACTATGAAAGGAGCCGAAGAGATATCTGTGATCATGGGTAGAACAGTGACCTTGACTGAGGTCCCTAGGATCAGGGTGTTGTCGTTGCCCTGCTGATATTATTTAACAGTGCCAGACCAGTTTCTGCTTCTTGATGGTGCCAACAAAACTACATTTAATGAATGAATGAACACGTGAATAAAAGTAGTGTTAAACAAAAATATGAAATGCATTTAAAGACAGCCCTAGAAAATGTGTGTGTGTGTGTGTGTGTGTGTGTGTGTGTGTGTGTGTGTGTGTTACTAGGGATTGAACACAGGGGAATTCTATACTTCTAAGATGCTACACTCTCAGCTTAGCAGGTAAGCTAAGCTATCCTTACCTGCTAAACCATCTTTGCCTGCTAAGCTGATGGTAATAAAAAAATAGGTTACCCTATTTTTATTTTGAAACAGAGTCTCAGTAAGTTACCTCATGATGCTGTTCTCAAACACTTGATCTTCTTGTCTCAGCCTCCTGAGTCACTGGGATTACAGGCGTGTGCCACCATGCCTGGCTAGGAAATACTCTTGAGCAAGGTAGAATTGCTCTGCTAAGGCCAAAGTGCAACAATAGAGATTTTAGCGGACCAGCAGTTGGTTAGGCAAAGCATACATCACTAATTCCACAGCTGGGAAGGACCAGACTCTTTGGTAGAAGAAAGATACATCAATGAAACAGACCTGTATCCTGCAGCCCCTTTACTTGACTAGTGGAATCAATATTGTTTGGGTCATTGTCATTGTACATGTAGCTCTTTATTACACTTTGCACATGCTGTGTGGTGCCGGACACTGCACTCTCTGCCTTACAAGCTGTTACCTTATTTAATCATGAAAGAATCCGACAGTGTTAGATCTTATTACCCTTGTTTTCTTTATGGCCCACAGAGGGTCTGCAGCTCTCCCAAGTCTGTCGGCCAGACTGGGAATGAAAGGGCACACAGGAATGCTCTCCATTTCACTCCCTATTACGCTCATTTGCAAACATTAGCTTCTACACAAAGCCAATTTGTCAGTGCCGCGGTACTTCACTGTCTGAGAATGTCCTGGGCTAATTCATTTCTTCTGTGCCCCGAGGTATTTGCATGTGTATCTGTGTTAACATTAGATGATTAACTCTTAGCAGACAGAGCCAGCTCTCTAATCCTCGCGGCAAGTGCCAGCTCTGTCCCCGGACCCTGACACTTAGAATGCGCTCAGTAATTCATCCAGTAAGTAAACGGGTGAATGAGCGAGAATAACATGCAGACGAGGACCTTTGCTTTGGGCTTGTGAGTCCACTTTTTTTTTTTTTGGTGGTCCTGGGGTTCCTGGAAGCCCTTCTACCTCGGGGCTACACTCCCAGACCTATTTTTACATTTTCATTTTGGAAACAGGGTCTCCTAAGCCAGCGCACGGCTGGCTTCGAACCTGCGCGATTCTCCTGTCTCCGCCTCCCAAGCGCGGGGATGACAAGCGTGTCCCACCATGCCCGGCGTGAGTCCACTTTTAATGTATAAATAAGTGTATGCTTTTCACGATTACTGTATACAAACTCAGAGTAATAGGGAAAGTGACCAAGAAGGACGTGAACTTCACATTATGGAAACTTGTGTAACGCTGATGATACTCACTTCTATTACCCTTGTTGTGGACTTTCTGGATGTAAAGTGGTAAGAAAAGGACATACTTTGTAAAAAAAAAGAATCCTGTTTTTAAAAGAACCTTTGGATATTATTTTACAGGTGCTCTGAGTTGGTCTGGACTGGCGTGTCAGATTTTATATGACTACATGTGGTATGGCCGGCCTTCCTTCCTCCCTTCCTTCCATACTGGGAATTGAACCCAGGGGCATTCTGTCTTCAATCTACAAGTCCATTTTATTGTTTCCTTTTAATTTGAAACCGGGTCTTACTAGGTTTCTGAGGGCCTCTCTTAGTTGCTGAGGCTGGCCTCCAACCTGGAATCCTCCTGTTGTAGCTTCCCAAGCACTGGTGTTATGATGTGCACCACCACGCCTGGCATGGGATTATTATTTTCATGTATCAGGTATTTGGTCAACTGTTGTTATTGTTGTGTCTTTGGGGGTGATTTTGGATGAGACTAACATTTACCTCTGTGGCCTGCGTAAGGCAGATAGACCCCTCCAAAGTGTGTGTGTGTGTGTGTGTGTGTGTGTGTGTGTGTGTGTGTGTGTGTTTGGGGGGACCTTTAAAGGTCTATATGGAATGCAAATACTGACTTGCCCAAGCACAGGGGGACTCGACCCAGTGAAATTGGGACATAAACTTTTATTGTCTTTGGACTCAAACTTAAAACATTAGTGCTCCTTGGGTCCCAAGCCTGCTGGATTCTGTACCAGAAGCTATGGCATGGGCTCTGCTGGTTTTCAGGCCTTTGGCTTAAGATGGGAATGGGTCCCTTGGTTGTGTCGTGTCTTCAGTTTGCAAGTTACAGACATTGGGACTTCTTAACCTACATAAACATGTAAGCCGATTCCTCATACCTTATTATAACCATATCTGTATCAGTATGTCTGAATCTATGTTTATACCTCCAGTTCTGTTTCTATACAGAAGCTTAAGTAATGACTTGTAACAATAATAACAGCAGAAACCCTACAAACATAAGTCAGAGGTCTATAGGTTACATAAATTAAAGTAATAGAAATAGATGCTCCTGGGTTGGCCTGGCAGTCCTGGGATTATAGAAACCCAGGCTTTGTTCTCATTCATTTGGAATGACTTTGTTCTTTACCTTTTGGAATGACTTTGTTCTCTTTGTTCTCACTATATATGTAGGAATTATATTTACATTCCAGGCAGGAAAAGGTGGAGGATCAAAAGGCCATGCAGCTCATCAGAAGCCTCATGGGGGGGGCAGTACTTAGACCTCATTCGTCAGGTTTATGCCACAAGAACATCTTTAGTTCCTAAGAATCTGGGAAGTTGTTAGTAATATTTTCCTCACTGTGGCAAAGATACCAGACAAGAGCAACTTAGAGGAGGGAAGGTTTATTTGGCCCAGTTTCAGGGGCTCAGTCAATGGTTGGCCAGCTCCAAGACAGAAACAGCACAGCAGTGCAGTGGAGTGGAGGAAAGCTGCTCAGCTCATGGCAGCGGGAATGAGAAAGGGAGAGAACATGGATATGAACGAGACAGAAAAAGAAGAAAGAAAGAGAGAGAAAGAAAGAGAAAGAAAGAAAAAGAAAGAAAGAAAGAAAGAAAGAAAGAAAGAAAGAAAGAAAGAGAGAAGGAAACCAGGCCAGGGACAGATAGAGTCTTCAGGCCACATCCCTCGTGACCCACCTCCAGCTATGCCCCACCTCTCACCCTTGCTACGTTGGGGGATCATGCTTTCAATGCATGAATTTTTAGGGCAACACTTCAGATCCAGTCCATTACAGAGATAAAGCAGAAGGTCAGCGTATTACTGCAACAAATAAACTTGGGACATGGGCATTGAGGAGGGTGCTAGCAGCACTCTCCACGGGCTGTTAGCCATACCCAAATCAAAAGGATTGATTTGAGCACTTCACTGGCTTTGGAGTTTCTGTAGACTCAAAATAAATATTATTGAAGTTAAATGTCATTTGTAAGTTTCTCCAGCCCAGTGTACTAAGAATAATTTCACTTGATGAAGAAGGCACACTTATATCTGGTGAGCACCTACCATGTGCCACACACACTCTGTGGCCGGTAGATGTCGTCTCTTTTGAGTTTCAAAAACAATAGGAATAGGAGGCTAGTTCTAATGTCCCCCTCTTTATTGCAGTGATGGGACTTGAATACAGGGCCTCGCTCATGCTAGGCAGGCACTCCACCCTTGAGCGACGGCCCTGTCCCCATTTTACAAATAGAGAAGATGAATCTCAGAGAATAACCAATTAGAATTCAGGGCCATCTCACCATTAGGATGCCCCTACAAGACACAAAAATGTGTGTGATGCTTAGCACAGCATTTTGCAATTAATCTCCCCACAAGTGTCTCCTGATCACATATGTTTTTCTAGCCATATCAACTATGTTTGATGTGTCCTCCCATTGGTATCTCCTTACAAAACCCTGTCTCACAAAATGTTATGGTGTAGATCTGGTGTTCTCTCCCACAAAAAAACCCCTCATTTTTGGCAACGTGGCAGTGTTCAGAGGTGGAGAAATTGAATCGTGAATCATGAGGATTCTAATATTACTGAGCAGATTCATTCATGCTGTGGAATAATACTTTGAACATATTTACTGGTCAGCAACTGTAGGCAGATGGGTGTCACTGGAGAGTATAGGTCGCTGGGTTTGAGGCCTGGGGGCCTCTCTCTGTCCCTGTCTCCTGCCTCTCTTTCTTTCTGCTTTTCGGCTGGCAAAGCCAAGCAGCTTTCTTCTACCATGATGTTTCTGCCTTGGGGACAGCCAACCATGGACTGAACCTCGGAAACCCTGAGCCCAATTAAATCTCTCCCATCTCCGTTGTTCTTGTCAGGCATTTTTTGTCATAGCAACACAAAGCTACATATACTTTATAGATGATATCATATTTTAGTTTATTTATTTAAAAATGTTTTTATTGGTGCACTGTAAGTCATACATCTTAATGGAGTACAAGATGGTGGAGGCACACATGCACACATCACTCACTTAGCCCTTTCCCAATTCCCACCCCATTTCCTCCCCCTCCCTCCTTCTCATGTTTGGCTTAGTGATGGACTTTGATATGTTTGTGAATGTACATCATGTACCTTAGGGAATTTCCCTCTTGCCGTTCCCATCCCCCTCAGTTAGGTGGCCTTATTTGCTCATCAATAGTAATCTCTTTCTTTCTGTAGAGTTCCTCCTATGACCTATTTTCTTTCCAGCTTCCACATATTGGGGAGAGCATTGAATTTCTCATTTTTTTTGTGACTAACTAATCTCACCTAGCATAATGTCATCCAGTTCCATCCAGTTCCCTGTAAATGACGTAATTTTGTTCTTCTTTATGGCCGAGTAAAATTCCATTGTGTATACATCCCATAGTTTTGTAATCCGTATTTTTATATACTGATGCTTAGCACAACAGCATTTTGCAATTGATCTCCCCACAAGTGTCTCCTGATCGCTTATGTTTTTTCTAGCTGTATAAACTGCATTTGCTGTTTCCTCCCGTGGAATCTCCTTCTAGCCTCACTGTAGACGAGGTGGCTCATACGTGAAGTCAAACAATAACCTCATCGGTAAAATGAGAGTAGCTTCCTATCTAAGCACACACTACGTATTTATTGAGCACCTGTTTTGAGCCAGAAACAACATTAGAAAACTCATACAGGGTCCTTTGTTCATGAAATTGAACTTATTTTCTTTGGGATAGGGACAGGTAGAACTCTCGTTAACAAATGGAGATGATAATTGAAGAAGATGATGATAAGGGTGCAAAGGAGATAAACTACATATAAACATAGTTTTGGTGGTATAACGACCAGCTTCAGGCAGTGTGCTCAGAGGAGCGTTCCGAAGAGATGCTCCTAAAATGAGAACAAAGAGAAGGGGAATAGCTAGCCATATGCAGAAAGAAGAGATGAGAGCTCTTGGCACATACAAAACCAGAACATGCTGGAACGTTCCATCAACAGGCCATGGGTCTGGATAAGAAGGGAGAGGGAGAGTTTTGAGAGTAGGACACTGGCTATATTCTGAGGTTGTGGAAAGGGCTGGGCGGTTAGTTTGGGGGGAGTTTGAGCTAGGAATTGATGCCATGTGACTTATGTTTCCGTAAGTTCAGATTCCAATTCTAAACAGACTTCAAAGTAACACAACTGACTTGCCAAAAACAGTGTGTCCATCTTTATTCATTTAGAACGTTTCTATTGAAATTCTTGTTAAAACAATAACCTCAGCGTTCGAGTGGAAGGCTAATGCTATTAGTAAAAGGAAAATGTATTTGAGAACAAAATTTAAGAAAGCGCAAACATCATCTATCCCTGAAAAGTTAAGTATTTCGGTGCTGTTCTTTTTCTCTCTCCAAGGTTTTTCACCAGTGCTTGGAAGCTTGAAATCAATATCCCAAGTCTCAGCTTGAAAGTACATGCTTGCGCTTCCTCTTACTTTATTTCAAGAATTTCAAATGCGATTGTTTTCAAAATCTCCAAGATAAGATGCTTCAGAATTCATACACATTCTTTGCTCTTCTTTTTGTCTTTCTCATACATCTTCCATCTGGAAGCATTTTTTTGGGGGGGGGGCGGTGGGTGAAGTCTAAAACTTAAATTTGATTGGGCGGGCAGTCTAAATTTTTGTGTGCCTAAGAGTCTATTCAGCCATTGCTCTTGAAAGCCCAGGGGCAGCATAGAATTCTAGTTGGGAGGGTTTTTGTGCTCGGTAAACAGAAATGGTGAACTTACCGCTGCCTTCCAGTGCTACTGTGGGCAAGTCAAGGGCCCATCCAACTGCTGTATTTAAAAAGGAATTAGTTTTGTTTAGCCAGGTGTGGTGGTGCATGCTTGTATTTCCAGTCCTGGGGAGGCTGAGACGGGAGGATTGCAGGTCCAAGGCTAGTCGCAGCAACTTAGTGAGACCTTGTTTCAAACTAAAAAATAAAAAGGGCTGGCAGTGTAGCTCAGAATGCTCCTGGGTTCAGTTACAGGACCACCCGTACACATTTACACATAGTTTTGGTTTTAGACTGTTCTTGCGTTTTCTGCAGTTTTGCTCTGATGTGTCTACGTTAGGATTCTTCTAACATGTCCCACTTGGAATTTATTTAGCTTCCTAAATCTGTGGACCAGTATCCTTCTCCCGTTCTGGAAAATTCTTTCTTCATCAGCACTTCCCATGTTCCCTCCACTCCTCTTCCCTTTTGTCATCTGTTTGGAAATTCTGAAAACGGGAATTGGATTTTCTTTCTCCTCCTCCTCTGCCTGCCTGCCTCCCTCCCTCCCTCCCTCTCTTTCCCAGTTATTTGTTCTGGGTCCTGTGTTCTGCATGGAGATCTTCTTTTCTCTCCCCCCAGTTTCCTTGGCCTTTTTCTTCTTGTCCCATCAATACCTTAAGTTTTACATTTATGCTTTTGCGTTTTTTATTCATGGAAACCCACTTGGGCTTTGTTTCAAACCTTCTGTGGCCCTTTGTGCGCTTTTCCGTACCTGCGTTTATTTCCAATTTTCTCTTTTATTTCTGTAAACGTAGGAACACAGTTTTTAGTCATCGATTTCTGATAATTACCATGTCTGAAATACATAGGAGTCTCTTATATCTGTGATACTCACTTCCCTTAAGCAATTGTATGTGTTTTGGGGCGGGGGAGTTCCCGATGACTGAGAACAATTTTAGATTGTTAGTTTATGGTTTTTGGACCACTTAGATACTTCAAAATTGATGACAGAAGTCCTTGTGAGAACTTCGGTGTGTGGTTTCCATCCTCTGAGGGACAGTTTCTTTGTTCCTTGCTTCTTCTATTTCTCCTCTCCTGCTCCAGCTGAGCAAAGACACCTCTTCCTACAACCCCCCCGGGATGGGAACAGGAGGGTGGATACTACTCCTTCCCCTTCTGCTCCTGTGCACCTCTGAGATCTCAGGTTAGGGCACACATGTCGTTCCTGGCACTGAAAGGTCTCCTCTAGCGGGGTGAGGTGATCCCAGTAATCCCAGTAATTTAGCAACTTAGCAAGACCTTGTTTCAAAGTAAAAAATAAATCATGGGAAATATACACAGTGGAATTATACTCAGTCATTTCAGTAATAAAGAGGAATAAAATTATGCCACTTGCAAGAAAATGGAAGGATCTGGAGAGCATTATGTGAGAGTAGCCAGTCACAGGAAGTGAGGGGACCCATGTGCAAGCTAGGGTGTAACTGGGAGGCCAGAAAGACTCCAGACAATGGAAGAAGAACCTCAGGGGAGCCAGAGAGGGGCTCTAAGGGCAGGGGAGGAAGACGACCGAGGTTCATTAATGGAAATCCTACCATGGCCTATGCGCACATATGTAAATATACCAACATCAGTCTCGGTACTTTGTATTGGGAAGGGGGGATGGGGAGGTGAAGGGGAGTCCACCCAGTGCCGTGTGCGTGTATGCCATTGCCGCCATGACTTACATTGTGAGGTGAGACTGTAATGCGCCAATAAAAAGCACATTATAAAAAGAAAGACAGTAATAACTGGGAAAAATAAAAAAATAGGCTAGGGTGCAGTTGGAAGGCAGAACGCCCCTGGGTTCAATCCTCATGAACGAACACACACACACACACACACACACACACACACACACACTCCTCCTCTAATAACGTCTGTTTCCCTATGCTACCAGGCCATGAGAAACGAAGCCCCTTTCTTTCCAGCTGAGCCAGTGGTGTCCAAGCTAGAGCCGCTCTGAGGTTTGCCATGTACCTATTTGTCTTGGTTTTTAGTTGCTATTCCCTTTTCTGATGTATGCCCTTCTTTCTCTCTTCTCTCTTCTGTCTGTCTGTCTGTCTGTCTGTCTGTCTGTCTGTCTGTCTCTCTCTCTCTCTCTCTCCTTTCTCTCCCAGAGCAATGCAGCCAACCAACTATGGACTGAATCTGTGACTTCTCCTCTCCCTTCTCCCCTCTGTCCTCTGCCCTCTGCCCTCTGCCCTCTCTCCTCTCTCTCTAGATTAGACCCAGGAAGCTGTTCCCTAGCCCTGTTTTAATTTTTACTTTGAAGCAGGGTCTCCCTAAGTTGCCGAGGCTGGTTGTGAACCTATGACACTGCTGTCTTAGCCTCCCAGGTGCTAGGATTACAGGCGTGCACCAGCTGTGTTTTTTCTCTCTCTTTTAACTTTGAGATTATTTCTTTCTTTTGAGATTTTTTTTTTTCCTAATGGTGCCATCAGCTTCAGCCTGCAAAGAGGAAATGTGGATGGATGAAAACTGCCATGAAATGTGGACCTTAGCGTTCTCTATCCCGGATGTGGGATTGCATATAGAATCACGACTTTTTTTTTGGGGGGGGGGAAAGGGCCAAACTGGCTAATTTACATAATTTCTTTAACATGTTTTCAGAAAGAAAGTGGTCTGAGCTGGACCAATCTGGCAGAAAAGCCGGAACTATTCATAAAGAGGTAAATTGGGAAAGGAAGAGCCGCCCACTTCCTCCCTGTGAGTGGGATTCCACATGCATTGATTTTGCAGGTCCTAAAACTAACTCCCTTCATGCAGGGCGCCCATTAACCTCTAGCTGGAGTTTTTCACGCTCCATGAAGTGCACTCAGGGCCACGCTTTTGTTATTATGGCAATGCTATGTAAAATGTGTTAGCTTTCACTTAATGAGTTTTTTAAGATTGTGATTAATTCCCTTCCTGTTATAATTTTTTTTAGTTCTCTGTGGTTCTACTTAGGCTTTTTCTGTTCATTATTCATCTCCCACATATTCAATTTTCTCTTTTGTTTAAGTGAAAGTAGTTTTATTTTTATTTTCTCATTTTTTGAGAGCTACCTCTTTGTAAAAAGTAGAAAACCAGGGTTTCTTCCAGTGATAACTTCTATTAATCTTTATTAGTAGTTTAGGTAAATATCACTATTAATGTAAACTTATGTTCCACACATACTACTTGTGCATGCAATATTTAATATCATAAATGTATGTACTCCATGCAGTAGCATGGACATGTATGCCTATGAGGTATGTACATGTGTATGTGCATATATACACATTTGTATATAGGCAAATATATAAAATGTGATTCTATATGTAGGTGAGAAAAACAAAAAAATGTTTTTAATAAGACTTGTGCAGCCATGTCCTTTTTTTGGTAAGTTTTTTAAGTTAAATTTACTCCTTATGGACTGCTCAGCGGCAGAGAGCTCTGGGTTCAATGTGCAAAGTCCTGGGTTCAGTCCCTGGAAATGCAAAAAAGTTTAAACTGATACATTGTGGGGAACCATTAAGGTCTCCCCCTAATCTTTACTAAAAGAGCACTTCTGACTGTCCTTGGCCCAGAGTCAACAAGGTGTGTTGTCATGCAATTAAGATTCTCTCAGGAGGATTGATGGTATTGCTCTGTCTGTGAGATAAGTTTAGGGTGTCTTATACCAGGGTATTGTTTGGCTTGCTTATGTACTTTGTACCCACCTCGCTTGCATTCTTGTGTAACCTGAAGCTAGAGACTGTATAAATACCACAAGAGAATACACCCAGGGGTGCCCGATAGAGACTGGTGGACCTCCATGCTGGGATTCTTTAATCCTCATTCCTCTCTTCGGAACCCGTACTTTTGCCGGCTGGCTCCGGCAATACATAGACATCAAAATTATTGCTTATTAATGGAGTAGCAGGTGCTGTGTTAATAAATGTGTACATTGTATGTGTTTCTGTGTGTGTGAGTGTGTGTGTGTGAGAGAGAGAGAGAGAGAGGGAGAGAGAGGGGGAGAGAGGGAGGGAAGGAGAGGAAAGAGAGGGAAAGAAAGAGGAGAGAGGAGAGAAGAGAGAGGAGAGAAGAGAGAGAGGAGAGAAGAGAGGACAGAGGACAGAGGAGAGAGGAGAGAGGAGAGAGAGAGAGAGAGAAGAGAGAAGAGAGAGGCGCGCGCATGCCACACCGACTGGGAATTAAACCCAGGGACAGTATGCCCAACAGCTATACTCCCAGCCCCTTTTTAGTTTTTATGTTTAAACAAGGCCTCGGGGAGTTGCCTAGGCTTGTCTAGAACCTGGGATCCTCCTATCTCAGCCTCCCAAGTACTGGGATTACAGGTATGCACCACCATGCCTGGTGTATGTAATGTTTGAATCAGGTTAAACGCACCTCTCTCCTCAAACACCTATTATTTCTGTAGGGTGGAGACTTTCAAAATTCTTTCTTCCAGCTTTTGAAAGGCGCACTCCGTAGCTGTCATCTACAGTCGCTGTACTGTGCAATAGTACCACTTGCTCCATCTCGCCGTAGCTCAGTACCCACTGCCCATCCTTTCCCCGTCCCTCTCTCCTCCCCACCCGCCTTAGTCTCCTGGAAGCACAGTTCCACTCCGCTTGTCTGAGGCCAGCCTTTTTAGGCCTCCCTGTGAGTGAGCTCCTGCGGTACTTGTATATCTGCACACAGTGACCCTGGTTCCCTCTGTGCTGCCAGGGACGGGATTTCATTCTCTCTGTGGCTGAAGTGCGTCTCACGGTGTGGCGCCCACGTACCACATTTCCTGTACCCACTCATCAGCTTATGGACACGCAGGGCGACTCCATCCAGGTCCGGGCTACCGTGAACATTGCTGCAGAGGACAGGCAGGCAGATGTCTCTCTGACATATCCATTTTATCTCCTGTGGGTATGAAATGCTCAGGAGGGACACTGTTGGATCCTACCTCATTCTGCTTTTTTTTCATCAATGTCGTATAGTTTTTCTTGTAGATATCTTCCTCTTCTGCTGCTTAAATGTGTTCCTAGGCCTTTTATTTATTTTTTTGTGGCAATTGTAAATGGGATCACTTTTCCTGATTCCTGTTTCGAATGACTTGCTGTCGACATATGACAGTCCTACTGACTTTGTATGTTGATTTTGCGCACTGCAATTTTGCTGAATTCACTTACTTGTTCTAATAGTGGTCCGTCCATTGCTGAGAGTAGTGTATTAGAGTCCCCAATTAGCTGGGCGTGGTGGCGCACGCTGGCAGAGACAGGAGGATCGCGCAGGTTCGAAGCCAGCCGCTCTGGCGTAAGAGACCCTGTTTCAAAAATATAAAATAGGTCTGGGAGTGTAGCCCGGAGGTAGAAGGGCTTCCAGGAACCCCAGTGCCACCAATAAATAAATAAATAAATAAATAAATAAATAAATAAATAAATAAAGTCCCCAATTATTATTGCATTGGAATTTATCTCTTCCTTTAGGTCTGTTAACATTTGATTTATATATTTGGGTGTCCTCATATTGATTACATAAAATATGTACAATTGTTATTTCCTCTTGCCGCATTGACTTTTTTAAAGACCTTCCTTTTATTTTTTTTTAACTGATTTTAATTTAAAGTACATTTTATCTTATGTAAGTAAGGCTATTCTTGCTTTCTTTTGGATTCCATTTACATTGAATATCTTACTCTTTTCTTTCTTTCTTTCTTTCTTTCTTTTCTTTCTTTCTTTCTTTCTTTCTTTCTTTCTTTTTTGGTGGTACTGGGGTTCCTGGAAGCCCTTCTACCTCCGGGCTACACTCCCAGATCTATTTTTATACATTTATTATTATTATTATTATTATTATTATTATTATTATTATTATTATTATTGGTGGTGGTACTGGGGTTCCTGGAAGCCCTTCTACCTCCGGGCTACACTCCCAGATCTATTTTTATACATTTATTATTATTATTATTATTATTATTATTATTATTAATTTTGGTGGTGGTACTGGGGTTCCTGGAAGCCCTTCTACCTCCGGGCTACACTCCCAGACCTATTTTTATACATTTTTTATTATTATTATTATTATTATTATTATTATTATTATTATTATTATTATTGGTGGTGGTACTGGGGTTCCTGGAAGCCCTTCTACCTCCAGGCTACACTCCCAGACCTGTTTTTATACATTTATTATTATTATTATTATTATTATTATTATTATTATTTTGGTGGTGGTACTGGGGTTCCTGGAAGCCCTTCTACCTCCGGGCTACACTCCCAGACCTATTTTTACATTTTTATTTGGAAACAGGGTCTCCTAAGCCAGCGCGCGCGGCTGGCTTCGAACCTGCACGATCCTCCTGTCTCCGCCTCCCAAGCGCGGGGATGACGAGCGTGCCCACCACGCCCGGCTTGAATATCTTACTCTTATTCTTCAGCTTCAATCTCTGTGAATCTCTCCTTAGAGGTTATGCGAGTCTCTTGTAAGCAACAGAGAGTTAGGACTTATTTTTAATCCAGTCAGTCATTCTGTGTCTTTTAAATGGCCAATTTAGTCTATGTATATTCAAGGTAACTGTTGATATGTAAGGACTTGCTGCGACTTGTTTTCTGGTTTTGTTTGGGTTCTGTTTCTTTCTTTCCTGTCTTACAGTCTTCCTTTGTGGCTAAGTGGTTCTCTCTTGGTTACCACTTTGATTTCTTGCTCATTAATTTGATTCATCTATTACAGATTTTTGCTTTGTAATTATATCATGAAGCTTGCAAAAACATATTTTGATTATGATAGGCTATTTTGAAATGATAGTAGCATGATTAAAAAGATTAAAACCAATAAAAATTATACTAATAAGGAAACTCTTTTCTTACACTCCGTTCCTCCCCACATATCGAATTTTTGTTATCCCATTTTATATCTTTTTATATTACCTATCTCTTAACATATTAATGTAGTTATTTTAAATGTTTGTTTCTAAGTAGGAACAAAACATAATAAACATATGAATGGTTTATATAAAATGCTTCCAGTATTAGAGCAAACCGAACAAGATTCTAGAATAACTCTTACCAGTGGTTTTTATTTCTTTTTATGTTGGCTTTTTACTTATTAATGTCTTTTTTCAGTTTTCAGAACTCCTTTTAGCATTTCTTCTAGGACAGGTCTGGTAGAGACACATGCTCTTAGCTTCTGCTTTCTTGAGAACGTCTTTACTACTTCTTCATTTCTAAATAATAACTTTGAAGGTATAGCATTCTTTGGCAGTTTTTTTTCCCTTTGGTGCTATAAAAGTCTCCTACCCACTCTCTTGTAAAGTTTCTGATGAGAAGTCTGCTGCTGTCAGGCAAATTGGGACACCTTCATCTATTATTTGTTCCTTTCTCAGGAAACCTTAAAAATCATCTCTTGTTTGGTCCCTTTTTAGAGCTTAATTATGTCATGAAATAGAGTTGATTGGATTAAGTTGGAGTGGTGACCTTTGACCTTCCTGTGTTTGGACATCTGTATTTTCCCCTAACTTTAGGAGGATTTTATCATTACATCTTTGAATAAGTTTTCTAACTCCCTCGGACATCTCCAAGTCCCTCCTGAACATCGATAACGTCAAAATGTTCTGTTTTATTACGTTTTGGTGGTACCGTGGATTGGACCAGCGGCACCCTGAGCTATACCATAGCTCTATTTTATTTTCATAATTTTATTGGTGCATTATAGTCTCACATCATAATAATATATAGTGAGAGTGGTAATGACATAACATGCACACAGCACTTGAAATAGAGTCTCACTAAGTTCCTGTGTATTGGCCTCAAACCTGCAATCCTCCTGCCTCAGCCTCCCAAGTACTGCGGTTACAGGCATAGGCCATTCTGCCTGCTTTATTTCTTATTTTGAGGTGAGATCTTATGAAGTCACCCAGGCTAGGCTTGAACTTGCCATCCTCCTGCCTCAGCCTCTCGAGTTGCTGGGTAACGGTTACAGGTGAGTACCACCTCGCCTGACAGCTCTTTAATGCTGTCCCAAAGCTCCCGTAAATGGTCTTCATTTCTCTTTATTCTGTTTTCTTTTACTGGCCTCTGACTGTATATTTTCAAATAGCCTGTATTTGAAGTTACGGATTCTTTTTTTTTTAATCTATCCTACTATTAGTAGCTTATACTACATTTAAATTTTTGCTGAGGTTATTTTCCAGTTTCAGTATTTATGTTTGACTTTTAAAAACTGCTTCTATTTCAGTACTGTTACACTGATTTTTTTTCTCTCTCTGTATTTTCTCTAAGCCCTTTTGAGTTTCCTTCTAACTGCCATTTTAAATTCTCTGAAAAATTTTCCCCAGTGATTACTATCTGGTCGATTTCTGGTACCTTAAAGACTGTTAAATTGGGCCGTAGTTTTCTGAAAACTCTTGAGGCTTGTTGGTATATAGCATCATATGGACAAGAAGGATCAGGTATATATTCCAAATTTTCCCTAAATCCCCGGTTAGCACAGCACTGAGGTAGGACCAAGGCCCACACTTCTATGGACTGCCTGTTGCCTGTCATGGCCCCAGACTGCTGCAAAGAGCATAGCCACAGATAATGCTGGCAAGGACACTTAAGCACTAAAATAACACAGACTTTCTTTCTGTGCTTGGAATTTCTCTACCTTAGTAGAGGAATGGTCATAGTGGTCAGGGGTGGTCAAATTGGTTGACAAGATGGAGAGTTTGATGGCAACAGATCAGTCCAGATTTCCTATTCTACTGTCAGCCTAGAGACCACTCTTCTCTGTCTGGCCCTGAGAAGAGAGCAGATTCCTTTTCTGGAGACGCTGCATATGGGCAGTGGCGTATTATGTCATCAACTATACAGTGAAGCGCTACCAGCCACTCACATTTTTCTTTCCTTTTTTGGTGGTACTGGGGTTCCTGGAAGCCCTTCTACCTCCGGGCTACACTCCCAGACCTATTTTTACATTTTTATTTGGAAACAGGGTCTCCTAAGCCAGCGCGCGCGGCTGGTTTCAGACCTGCGCTATCCTCCCATCTCCGCCTCCCAAGCGCGGGGATGACAAGTGTGCGCCACCACGCCTGGCCACATTTTTTCTTACAGAGCTTCTGACTTGAGTTTTTAGTTTTTCAGTCTTCAGTAGGAACAGCAAAGGATCAACGCATATTTGAGGATATTCTTCACCTGAGGGACAGAGACATTTCCATCTTCCTGCAATAAAGAGGGACCCAACAAGAACCAAAAATAAAAACAATAACAACAAAAATGTCAGCACAGCAATAGCAGTAAGTAATATACTTGGAGGTGTTCGAAGATAGTGCATCTGTGCTTTGAGGAGACAAGGAGAAAGGGAAAATGCAAATGAGAGAGTACTAGGAAATAATGACCTTAAGGCGCAAACCTTTAGGACAAGTTTGGGTAACATCATGGCAAGAAAATCTGAACACTTTTCTTTGGTGGGAGAAGAAACAGAATATACAATGTAATGTCGTATCTGAAGAAGGTGGCACGCACTGGTAGAGGGGGAGACCCTGTCTAAAGATTGTCCAACACGGAGCCTTCCTTGTCCCCCTTGAACTGAGGCTCAACTTCTTCATATACAGGGCTGCCACCCGTCAAGCTTTCATCCCATGTCAGTGTGGTTTTTGTTAGGATTGTTCCCTCGAAACCACTTTCACCTTTAATATAATGGCCGCATAATAATTCTTCATTGGCAATTAGATGGCCAGGGTTGGTATGTGCAGTCTTTCAATTCTTTTCAGAATCCGACTCATCATACAGCTGGGGCAAATAAAAGAATCTACCAAGCAGTCAGTTGCATGCCTTTATTTTCCAATTATTTCCAGCATAGTAAAGATTCGGTCTATAATGGGGTCGTGAGTATTGAATGTCTAGCCACATGGTGTGGTGTTTTCTGGTTCTCCGAGGACGCTTGCTGAGACAAAAGGTGTCCCACTATAATGACTTCCTCTAGCTTGTGTTCCTCTTTCCCCCTCTTGCCCCTCATTTTTAAAAGGCAGAATAATTTTCTCCTCATAATTCCTGTCTTTGATTTTCTATATCTGTCCCAAAACGTCAATATGCTTATCTGTTCCAAGCCTACTGGCTTTTAAAAGTTTTACAGTTTTAGCAATTGTAACTCCTTTTGTGTTTTTCGATTTGTGTCCGTTTTAGTTACTTTTGTTCACCTTCTTATAATTCTCCCCAAACTATGAGATTTAGAATCTGTGTGTGTATGTGTGTGTGTGTGTGTGTGTGTGTGTGTGTGTGTGTGTGTGTGTTCTGCATGCCTGTGTGCAGTTCTGTACTGAAAATAGTAAGCCCTCGGTAGAAAAAGCCACACAGATCCAAGACTGAATCCTGGCTTTATACGTATCCATCTGCATAATCCAGGTTAGGTCACTTAAACTCTTGTCTTATTCCCCATTTTCTTTAGCTGTAAGATGGGAGAACAGCTGCTACTGTGTAGATCAGGCTCAAATGAGACGAGAGTAAAATGTGGTTTGTAGTCTCTCTCACATGCGAGCCGCACAATAAAACATGGCCACGTAGAAAGGACTTCCATGCAAAGTACCATGTTTTCAGTCAATTCCATGCCCACCACCCGAATCCACTCTGTTAGCAGGAAATATTTCAGCCCTGTGGACATGAACTGCTTCATGTCCAAGGACGTACAGCTGGATACACAGGACTTAGAGCACAAGAATCTGATTGTCTCTGCTCTGTAATACACGCAACACCTCGTGACTTCAGTCGCAAGGAGAATTTTCTTTTAAAGAAGCTGCTTTGGTTAGCTTAACTTAAAAATGAAGTTAGCTTTTGCTTCACTTTTTATTTCCGTTTGCATCATCTGAGAGGCAGGTTTCTTGTTTTTAAAGGCCGTCATATACTTTTGTTGAAACTTTGTCTATTATAGAATGTATCCAGGGATCTTTCCTGCCTCACAAGGAATGAAAAATAGTTGACAAAACAAATTTGAAAAATAATGGAGAAAGCGATTCACTCTAGGCTGATGGACATGGTATCTATGCGTGATAAATATTGATAAGCTTCAGATCTGGATTGGAAATGTGTTTGGAAGTGTGAGAACATTGGCTGCCGCCTCCCTAGAGCAAGTGCTGTCCTGAACCCATGGGAGGTAATGCTGGGCGTGCAGGTTGTTGTTGGTGGTGGTGGTGGAGTGGTGCCATTGGAAGGGCGGCTTTGGTGACTGCACACTCTGGTTGAATTGCCAGTGGTTGGTGTCCTTTAAGGGCCTTCAGCATAACGAATACAGATCCTCTCATTTGCCTCTGAGAAATGATTAGATTTGTCCGGGGGTTGGTGGGCTTTTGTCTAGTAGCTGGCTCACCTGCAGTTTTGGTATCTCTGACATGGAGGCCAGTCAATCTCGATAAATTTTCAGGTAAGAATTGTACACAGCCATGCACATAACACACACACACACACACACACACACACACACACAGCCTTTCACCCCGGTGACCCAGCACCTGACATGCACATACTAGAGGAAGGATATTATTTGCTAACAGTCCTGGAGATTTCAACCCATATTAGTCCAGGCCACAGTGACAGAGCTCATGGTATGGTGGACGAGGGTTGCTGCCCTAGGTCATGGTGGTGAGAAGTAGAGAGAGAGGAGGGGGGGGGGGCAAGAGAAATAAATGCTGCACAGAACCGGCCTGGGAAAACACCATCCCCCGCCATGCCCTCTGGGACCCACCATGACCTGCTTTCGAACATGGCTGCCTTGTGTAAGACAGGAGGTCTCGGGGAACATTTTAAATGTGAGTAAAAGGAATTCTTCCCAGTTATCAAGAAAGTATTCCCCTTCAGATAGACTTTTAAGTGGGAACAAATGACCATGCTTTACTGTTACATTTCTACAGAAAACTCACCTGACTGTGGCAAAACCCATCACTTGCCTAAGAAGGACACGGACATTCTTTCCTTCCAAAAACAGAGCCTGGATTTTATTTGGGCATGAATGTATCAGGGCCTGGGGCGAGTCGTGATTGATTTAAACTATGCCTTTGCCAGGGCCCTTTTACTAGGGCAGCCACTGGAAACATTTCAGCTGATTGGGTGGAAGTGGACATCGGCTGAGGTATCTTGGAAGCAAACTTGTTGGTACCCTGCATCCTTTCCTCATGTGTGGATATGATGCCAGCAGCTTGGCGCTATCTCCTAATTGTGGGGAAACAAGCAAGAGTGACAACTGTCCAAATTCAAGCCGGCAATTATCCACCTGACGTCACTCCTCCTGACGTAAGCCACAGGAAGTTGAGTTTCCAATTACTTTAAGCACAAATCACTCCAAAGCCTATTTTGGTTATTGTCATTAGGGTAGATGGTGAGTCTTTTCTGCCTTTCATTCTCTCATGCAGATCTAATTTTCTATTTTTTTTCCTTTTGGGTGAGTCTTCAGAACCCTTTGGCTACGTGCCCCATATCTATGAGTGGCATAGAAAAAGAAGCATATTAGATGAAGAAAACTTTAAGATTTGTCTTGGGGGCATGGCTAAATACCAGTGAGTGTTCGAATGTTGCGACTTGGCCTTCTCACCTCTAAAATGAGGGTGAAGCCACAACGGCAGTGATAGTAGTGACGCTGGCTAACATTTATTCTGTGTCGGTGTTAGCCAGCCTCAACCCCGATCCTGACCTGGCGATCATGCACTAGTGAAACGACCCCTTGCCAGGTGTTCCAAGTTTAATTCCAGGTTCCAGGTCCACTTGAGAGGTTAAGTTATAAAAATGGTGGCTTTCATTTGAGATCTTTTCTCGTTTGCCTTGGAGGAAGCCGGCACCATGTTGTGCGGACTCTCAGGGGCACGGAGGAAATTCACTCGTCCGGGGCCTGAGGCCTTCTGCAGCCCAGCTGAGAGCCTGCCTGCAGCTTCATAAGAGGTCTTGTGTCAGAATCAGCAGCTGAGCCGGCTCCGGGCCTGACTCACCCAAACTGTTAGACCTAAGCGTGTGTGGTCCTAAGCTGCAAAGTCGTGGGGTAATTTGTTCTGCAGAGAGAGAAACCTTGCACAGGGGCACCGTGTCCGGACCCCTTTCCCTCTCCACCTGTTTGATACTGACTCCTTCTCCAGTTGTCACAGCTACAGTCTTTTCATCTCTTTAGCTCTGTTGCTACCTCTAGGCACCGAGGACAGTGTTTTTGGACACTGGGTGTTGAATGCCATATCCCTGACACGCAGACTACAGGGCACAGGCAATATTTCCAGAGTGAATTGGTAGACATTTTGGTTCACCAATTGGGTTCTCTCTTCTCCTACCTATATTTCTGCATGCGAAAAAATATACTAATATATATCCACCGGAGAGTCTGGATTTTGTCTTTGGACCTGAATAACCCTTAGCACTCGGCGAACACTTATCCCCGCTCAGTTATATACAGGACCGAAATGGAAGGGGTTTTGGGGTGGGATGTCTGTTAGAACAGGGAGATCTGAAAATAATTCCAACTCCACCACAAATTCATTTGTGACTATAAAGGACATATGCTCTTTCATTTTATTTTTTCCCTTCTCTTAAATTTCTATTTTGTCAAACACATTGTCTTGCTTAATTTTGAATTATCTTGGTCTGGGATGGGGGGGGGGTGCATGCCTAGAATCCCAGAACATGGGAGACTGAGACAGGAGGGTCAATCTGGAGTTCAAGACCAGCCTCAGCAACTTAGCAAGGCCCTGTTTCAGTGTAAAAAATAAAAAGGGCTGAGGGTGTAGCTCAGTGGTTGAGCACCCCTGGATTCAATCCTCAGTACCACAAACACACACACACAAAAAACCCCCCACCAAAACTGAGTTATCTTATGGAAAAATAAACTGCTTTGATAGTTTAATAAAAATTGTGCGTAGTTCATCTGCATGTATGCTTTAAATTTTGCAGAAGAATTTCGTGATAATGATCCTGGAGGAAAATGAAGTCCAGAAGGGTTGTAATTTCATGGACTTGTGCTCAGGGTTAAAAGCTGAGGTTGCCTTGAATTCTATACCTGAAGGATTGCAAAGGTAGGCTTCTCGGCCTCACATTGGCCGCCACAATATAATTTTTTTAAGAATCAAGGCTCAGAACATCATGATCTAAAATAATCACTAGTCTAACGTGCCTTTTTATTTATTTATTTATTTATTTATTTATTTTTATTTATTTTTATTTATTTTTTTGGTGGTACTGGGGTTCCTGGAAGCCCTCCTACCTCCGGGCTACACTCCCAGACCTATTTTATATTTTTTATTTGGAAACAGGGTCTCCTAAGCCAGCGCGCGCGGCTGGCTTCGAACCTGCGCGATCCTCCTGTCTCCGCCTCCCAAGCGCGGGGATTACCAGCGTGCGCCACCACGCCCGGCGTAACGTGCCTTTTTAAATTCAGGGTATTATTTTACCCAGCAAACTGTTTCCTATAGAAGGGGGCAGAGAAGAGATTGACGAGGAAGACAAGTTCAATTCATGTTAGCAGTTTTGGAAATAGTCGTTCAGTTTCTTTTTTGCTGCGCGATGCCAGCTGTTCTTTGCCAACTAAGCTCCGTTCTGAGAAGTTCTGTTAAAGTTTGGGTCATTCTCTGCTTTTGTTAGTATTTGGCTCATCTGATTTAAATAGTTTACACCTTTCATGTCCAGGAAACCGCTTTCCTTGAAGAGCCGTGTTCATGGCCATTTGGCATTGTGTGACGTGTCTCTCACATCCTCTCTCCATCTCTTTCTCTGATCCTCTTTCACTCTGTGTGTCGGGATGTTTTGACTGAAAATAAGAAAATCCTAATGTCATCTGCTTCAGAAACAAAGGAGAATTTAGTGGCCGGCCAAGGGAGAAGTCCAGAGCTGGAGAGCACCAGATGCGCTTTGATCTACAAGTGTAGGAGGACTCCAGACAGCTCCACACTTATCTCCGGGGCTTGCTTGGTTCTGCTCACTTCTGTGCATCAGCTTCATCCTGATTGATTTTCCTCGGTGTCCAACATGCCTAGTGTCCCTCAGGTTTCCACTTCAGCGAACCAGGAATCCAGAGGGAGAATATACAGCCGTTTTCCTGCACTCCGAGCCCCAACCTGGATCTGGAGTCGTCTAGATCACATGCCGGGAGATGCTACAAGTCACCCTCTAGTGTCCCTTCTCCTCCTTCTCTCTCATAATAGAATTTCAGCTCTGCATACTTCTTCCTTAAGAAAAGAATGCCATTTTCACTCTCTTTGGCTGCTGGCATGGTCATGTGACTTGTTTCTAGTAAGATGCCAGTGAAAGGTGTGTATGTGCCATTTGAGCATGATTCTGAAATAAAGGAGAGTAAGCATGGGAGGTTCTAGTTGTTAGCGATCTCGAGACCAGGCAGACAGGAGCTGCGTTCCTGGAAAAGGATAAGAACTGCAGGCTCAAAGGGCTGGGGTCTCTGAGGACTCCCCACAGCAGATCCACCATACCAGCTCGAGTTTTCTATGACTGAAGAATACATTTTGATCTTGTTCAAGCCCTTAATGTGGATTCTCTGTCCCATTCCTAGCCAAGCCTACCTCCTTTCCAGAATATCTGCTTATTCATGAACTGTGACCTGGAAGATGGAATGATAGTATATGGGGGTGGAGTCAGCTTCCAGAGCCATGGGGACTTCTAAATGAAAATGGAAGTCTGTTGAGAAGGAAAGGGATGAAAGCAGGGAAGCCACTCCCAGTTGTCTGATCATCTTCTTCTTCTTCTTCTTCTTCTTCTTCTTCTTCTTCTTCTTCTTCTTCTTCTTCTTCTTCTTCTTCTTCTCTCTCTCTCTCTCTCTCTCTCTCTCTCATTCTCTAGTTCTCTCTCTTTTTCTGTTTAACTTTATTTTTTTGGTGGTACTGGGGTTCCTGGAAGCCCTTCTACCTCCGGGCTACACTCCCAGACCTATTTTTACATTTTTATTTGGAAACAGGGTCTCCTAAGCCAGCGCGGCTGGATTCGAACCTGCGCCATCCTCCTGTCTCTGCCTCCCAAGCAGGGATTACAAGCGTGCGCCACCACGCCCGGCTTTCTGTTTAACTTTAACTGCAGGTCATGGGTGGTTGTTTCTTAATATCAAGGTAGCTACAATACCTTGGAGAATGGGGATACCTGAAGGATGGTTTAGTGGCTGGCTGCTCCTCTGGGAGAAGGAGGGAAAATTGAGACCCATGTGTTCTTTTGTTTTTAGGCTCCTGTGAGTAGGGGCTGTGCTTTCTTCACAGAGGACACACTCAGGATATGTTTGTCATTTGAATGTGTTGAATCACTCTGGTACCGAGAATTAAATAGGCTCTTCACAATGAATCCCAATCAAGAAAAATAGGGGAAAGGAATAGATTGTAAAACGATGGAAATAACTCTACTAAAGGAGAATAAAATCTCCCAGTGGCAAAAAAAAGTATTAGTTTAGGGCATGTAGTTATATTTAACATGTTTCTAAAGAGAAAGCAGAAATAAGGGCAGAAAAATTTCCAAGTAGATATTCTCCAAGTTCACTTGTTGGTGTTTTATTTCATGGTTCGCCTTTCATCTGGAATTCAGGGATGAGGGATCCAACATGCTGAGAATTTGTTTGAAATATACATTCAAGGGCCAGGAGCAGGAGTGGGGCTGAAAGCCATTCACTTTCTCGCTTGTTCACACTTATCCAATAGATATCCATCTCCTTAACCCAAGTAAAACGGTACAAAATACCATTGCTCACCCTCGAACCTTCCCTTGTGCAGAAACTAAGGCTTGGGGGCTTCCAAAGGACAGTGCCCTTAGACTTCTTGAGCAGAGTTAAAGATCTGTCATTCCTTAATAGAGTTAAAAGCACAGGGAAATCAGTGCAGGAAGAGCCCAAAAGTACTCTGTCAGAAAGGAGAGAGCTAAAGCCGCGGTGCAGAAAACCCTTCAGAAGATAATGAGAAAATCGTTCCGAAGGTGCTGCCGTTGGCATTTGCATAAGAACTCCAGCTATGTGCATCGCTTCGACTGAATATTTCATAATATGCCATCGCGGGCTGGATCACACATCAGTCAAAGCAGGGCTTTGCTCAGCGTCTCTCTTCCCATTGTTGTGTGAGCAGTATGCTTCAAACACTTGTCCAAACAAGCTTTATTGCTGCTGCAGGAGGTGGCAATGGCTGTGGGGATATTATGCTAGAAAAGCAGAAGGGATTTTAGCAGCTAAATGGCTTCACGGCAGGTAAACGCCTGGCTTGGCTCAAACATTTACTTGGTACCCATTGGCTTTGGATACTGATGGGTCTGCTGGTCCAAGTTATTAAGCCCTGGGTGTGGGCACTACACATCTTTTAATGACTTGCTGGGAGCACATGGTGAAAGCGATGACTTCGTTTGCACTCAGCTGACAGTTTGGGTGGCTTTCACAGACTGCAGAGAACAACTTCTAGTCTTGGTTAGACTGCCTGCTGAGAGCAAATCTCACCCCAGGTGTCCTCAGAATGGAGCTTGTACTTGTGAATCCACACCAAGCAGGTAACAAGATCATTGGTGGAGTTGATTCCTCTGCTAAGAGCCTGTGTGGAGAGTCCTGGTGGGACCTACTGGCCTTGCGGAGTGATCAAGAGACTGGAGCCCGGCCATGAACTAGGGGACCAGGGAGGGTTAATACTGGGCAGCCTCACGTTGGAGAAGAAAGTGGGATAGGTTGAGGGAGAGTTGGGTTGTAGACTTTAATAGTTCAGGAAACTCAAGAGAAATTTATTTATTTATTTATTTATTTATTTATTTATTTATTCATTGCAGAACTAGGAATTGAACCCAGAGGCATTCTTCCTTCAAGCTATACCTTCAGTCCCATTTATTTGTCTTTGTGTAGCACTGGAGATGGTACCCAAGGGGCATTCTACCTCCGAGCTACACCCCCAGCCCTATTTTTTATTCTTTATTTTTGAAAGAGTGTCTCACTGAGTTTCAAAGGGCCTCACTAAGTAGTAGCTGCGGCTGTCTTCAAATCACGATCCTCCTGTCTCAGCCTCCCAAATGCTGGGATTACAAGCGTGTGCCACCACACCGGGCTCCTATGTTATATTCTTTATTTTGAAACAGTCTCACTAAGATGCAGAATGCCTCACTGAGTAGCTGAGGCTGGCCACAAACCTGTGATCCTCCTGTCTTAGCCTCTAAAGTGCTGGGATTACAAGTGTGTACCACCACACATGGCAGCTCAAGATATTTTATTTTTTTATTATTTTTATTTTTTTTTGGTGGTACTAGGAGTGGAACCCAGAGGCTTTCTACCTCCAGGCTATACTCCCAGACCTATTTTATATTTTATTTGGAAACAGGGTCTCACTAAGTTGCTGAGAGCCTCACTAAGTAGCTGAGGCTGGCTTCAAACCCGTGCGATCCTCCTGTCTCAGCTTCCCAAGTGCGGGGATTACAAGCGTGCGCCACCACGCCCAGCTAGCTCAAGATATTTTAAAGGACAGTGGAGATAAGCTATCACCCATAAATAAATAAATAAATAAATAAATAAATAAATAAATAAATAAATAAATTTTTGTGGTACTGGGGATGGAACCCAGGGGCTTTCTCCCTCTGGGCTACACCCCTAGACCTATTTTTTAATATTTTATTTTGGAAACAGGTTCTCACTAAGTTGGGGAGAGCATCACTAAGTTGCTGAGATTGGCTTCAAACTTGTGCAACCCTCCTGTCTCAGCCTCCCAAGTACTGGCATTACAAGCGTGCGCCACCACACCTGGCTCACCTGCAATTTATAATGGGGCTAAAATTGGTATTAGAGTGTTTGGTCTGTCTGGGCAAAAAAAGCTCTCAACCTGAAGGCACGGAATTCATACCTGGATGAGTTTCTGGATCTAAATGCATCTCGGCTGCAGGACAACAATCCTTTCATACTGGTGGGAGGCATGGAATTTTGTATTCTAAATACCATGGTTGGGCCGGGCATGGTGGTGCACGCTTGTGATCCCGGCGCTTGGGAGGCTGGGATAGGAGTATCACACAGGTTCAAAGCCATTCTGAGCCACTTAGTGAGGCTCTTAGAAACTTAGTGAGACCCTGTTTCCAAATAAAATATAAAATAGGTCTGGGAGTATAGCCTGGAGGTAGAAAAGCCCCTGGGTTCCACCCCCAGTACCGCAAAAAAATTTATTTTAAATTGGATACCATAGTTGGAGCGCATGAGAGCATGCCAAACATCCTTCCAGGAATATGGTCCTCTAAGCTGGGATTCCTGGGTTCCTTTGATCTGAAGTATCACTGGAGCATTGTAGACACACCGAGTCCTACTCTTGTCCCCACTACCCTTTCTAATGTGGGCCCTGAGATACAGTCTTGGAAAAAAGGTCTCCAGGAGATTCTGAGCATTGGGCATCTGAGAGCCTGTCTCTAGGTACAGGGTGGGGGACTTGAGCCAAGCTGCCTGGGATCACTCTAAGATGCAGGACTCTGAACATGGCAGCTGCCTTCTCAAACTCCAGTCTGTTCCCCAGGTAGTGACTGACATTCTCCACTGTGCTTGGAGTGAGGCTGAGTGTTGGGCGGAGCCCAGCAAATAGCCCAGACCCCTCAACACTCTCCACAAGCCAACTTGCATTCAGCTCTATGGTTCCGTTAGGGCGTAGGAGCCTGACGTACATTCACCTTCCTATTGCATCAAAGCCCAGAGCAGGGCCAGTCCTGGAAACAGCCAAGAGTCATTGAGTGCTTACTGGTCAGTGTTGGACCAGACATTACAGAGTCCTTCCAGTTATTATGTCACCTCTTTGTTACAGCAACTCCCTAAAGCAGTATTGTCTGTGATGTTTAAAAGAGGTGTCTAAGGATCAGAAAATGAAGAAACATGCCCAGAGTCCCGTCTCTCACAGCTAGTGAATGGCAGAACTGGCGCTGGACACTCGTCTGTCTGACCTCAACGCCCTAAAACCTAATTAGGAGTTGTTCTATCCCTGCCTTTCCTTTAGATGAGGAACTTTTGGAACTTTCCAAAGCTCAAGATTCCCCGGTACTTCTCATGTCTTTTGTGCATTGGCTCTGGGCAACTACTTGTGAATTTTATTGTGTGTATCTGCTTTGTTTTCGGTGAGAATGACTGTCCTTGAATACGCCTTGTCGGTTTCATACAGCCAGGCTCTTGGAGCAATGGATTGCTCTAACGATTCCTACTGTACAAACACATGCAAACGCATGCATGTCTTGGGGACAGTGGCGATGCTTTGTGCTTCTCCTCTGATCTCCCCCAACTGCTGTGTGTGACACCAGGGACATTGGTCAGATTCTCTCACCATTCTTTGTGGTAAACGAACTGACCTGGCTTGGTTGCAGTAAGGATTTTCTCTCTGACTGTGTGTGTGTGTGTGTGTGTGTGTGTGTGTGTGTGTTACTGGGAATGGAATCATGGAATCCAGGGGCATTTTACCTCCGAGCTACATCCCTAGCACTATTTTTTTTTTTTTTTTGGTGGTACTGGGGTTCCTGGAAGCCCTTCTACCTCCGGGCTACACTCCCAGACCTATTTTTACATTTTTATTTGGAAACAGGGTCTCCTAAGCCAGCGCGCGTGGCTGGCTTCGAACTTGCGCGATCCTCCTGTCTCTGCCTCCCAAGCGCGGGGATTACAAGCGTGCGCCACCATGCCCGGCCCTAGCATTATTTTTTAATTCTTTATTTTGAAACAGGGTCTCACTAAGTTGCAAAGGGCCTCACTAAGTAGCTGAGGCTGTCCAAGAACCGCAATCCTCTTGTCTCAGCCTCCCAAATGCTGGGATTACAGACTGGCATTACCACTATGCCTGGCTTTCTCTGACATTTCTTTGTTTGGAGTGCAAACTGTGTTCTTTGCTGGGAAGACTTGTAGATTCTACCACTGTCAGTTCTGTCTTTGTGAGCCTCGAAGAGCTGAGTATTCCAATGGAATGGGGATAAAATTGCTGCCCCACCCAGCCAGGCTCCCTCTCTCTTCTGGTGGTCTCTCCCATAGAGGACTCTTGATAGCTCTCTGACGTGAACATTATCCTTTTCTTTAAATATTTCTGAATCTCCTCTGTGTCCAAAGAGTAGTGGGGGTCAACCTTCACCACCATCTCTAGTGCTCTGTATTTTCTGTCTTAGTACTCAACACAGTTGTTCAGAATGTATTTATCTGGATGTTCACTTGACTAATGCGATCTCCCACTCTGGATTCCGTGTCTGTTTGGCAGATTACAGAGTTGCTAGTACCCTATCAGAGTACCGGGCACATGATAGGTGCTCAGAAAAAATATTTGCTGAATGATTGGATTTATCATCTTAATATTCGTGGAGACTCAACACGGACAAGAATATAACTCAAACTGGTGCAATCGCAAAAAGGCATTATTGACTCACTTGATTGAAAATTCAGGTGTAGAGTCAGAAACGGATGTGGGAACGGCTGCTCCTGAACATTCCAGCAGTGAAGATTAGCATCTGCCTTCCTCCTCTGTTGCCTTCCGGTGAAGGGATGGCCCCGCTAACTGCATCCGCATTGTAATCTGAGTGCAGCAAGCTACTTCCTCCACTCTTCCTCCAGCAGCCCCAGACCTTAACATCCTCGGTCCAGCTTGGGTGGCATGAGCTCAGTCAATCAGAAAGGCCATCCTGGGACCTTACAGCTTGAGCTAGTGGTAGAAGCATGAAGAAGAAATTTGGCGGGTTCCCATGGCCATTCGTGGTGACAGCAGCGGAAAAAAGTGGTGTTGTCTGCCACATTTCACGCATGTTGCTTCCCAAGGGGAGTAAGCCCTTCTACCTCGGGCTACACTCCCAGACCTATTTTATACTTTTTATTTGGAAACTGGGTCTCTTAAGCCAGCGCGGCTGGCTTCGAACCTGCACGATCCTCCTGTCTCTGCCTCCCAAGCATGCGCTATCACACCTGGCGTCCCATCCATCTTTCACTCACCCATCCACCTATTTTCAGCCCACCCACTCACCCTGTATGTTCTTCCAGTGAGCCCTTCTCGCTGAAGGTGGGTAGTGCACTTGTTTTTTTCTTGATTGCAGCCAGCAATGTCAACTGATGTGTTTGATTAAAAGAAAGAAAGTTGCAGGGCGTGGTGGCGCACACCTGTAATCCCAGTACTTGAGAGGCTGAGACAGGAAGATCCAGATTCGTGGCCAGCCTCAGCTACTTAGTCAGGCCCTCTGTAACTTAGTGAGACCCTGTTTCAAAAATAAAGAATAAGCCAAGCACGGGAAGGAGGGATGGGGAGGGAACGGGGTGGGGATCGGGTAGGGGCTAACTGGGCGATGTGTGCATGTATGTCTACAAAAGTATTTTTATATCCCATTATGATGTATGAATACAATTCACCAATAAAAAAAAGAATAAAAAATAGGGCTGAGGGTATAGCTCTGAGGTAGAATACACCTGAGTTCAATCCTCAGCACCACACACACACACACACAAAAAAAAAAAAAAAATTAACTGCACTTTGTAGATGAAGAATCCTAATTCCAAATTCATCCCCCTTTGGAGAAAAAAGTTTTGCCTTAAGATAAAGCCACAGGTTGGGAACTGGTAGAACTGAACTTAAACCTCAGTTCTATGATTTCAGTAGGTGATATATCGCCCTTCTCTTTCTCCATCTATACAATAGGAGAAGGAAGCTGTTCTGCTCACAGGATAGTCATGAGTATCAAGATGAGATAGCAGAAGAGCCCAGAAACACGCAAACACCTCATGAGTGATGAGGCACAAGAGAGTTTATGTGTACCATCCGTGGGCAGATTAATTTGATTTACTTCTTTAGCGTTGCAGTTCCACCTGTGTTCAGCACACGCTAATTACTGATACCAGGATTCATGAATTCATTCCAGAGAAATGTATTAAGTGCCCACCTTGTGCCAGGCCCCCATTTTTTTTTTTTTTTTTTTTTAGTGGTAGTGGGGTTCCTGGAAGCCCTTCTACCCCCCGGGTACACTCCTACGGGCTACACTCCCAGATCTATTTTTATACTTTTTATGTGGAAACAGGGTCTCTTAAGCCAGCGTGGCTGGCTTCGAACCTGCGCGATCCTCCTGTCTCTGCCTCCCAAGCGTGGGGATGACAAGCGTGCGCCACCACGCCCGGCCAGGCCCCGTTTTTAATTAGCATTTTTGTAAGGGATTTATCATCTGTGCTGTGCCCGTCACCTTCTTGCACCTCTGTGGAGCACACCGGGCGGATCTTGGTGCTTCTGCAGGAGCAAGTTGTGGACTTGGTTCCAGGAGGACCGTTCCTCTGCCAGGAGGCATTTTCTTTTCCTCCCACGAAAACACTGATTAAACAAAGAACCCAGGAAGCATCATCTCTTTCTTACACTGTCCTTCCTTTCCCCAAAGAAAGAAGTTTCACCTATGTAAGTGGTCTTGTTGGAGCTGGATTTTTCTCTGGCGGCTTCTGACGGTGTGTGCACCGCCAAGAGAAGGCCTGGTGTGGCCACCAGCAAGACTCCGGTGTGAACAGGGTTGGCAGAACCCGCGAAGGGGCAGATGCCATTTCAAAGAGGAACCCAAGCTGGCACCACTTTTTTTTTTAATAGGGAAAAAAGGGAAGTCATATAATAATGCTATAAATACATTGATAAAAGATAAAGACCAATCATTTGTTGATGCTTTTATTTGGTATGTCATAGTGAAGTTAAAGGTGCTATAGATACACATGGACACATGAACATGATGCTTGGTGTGTTTCTCTCCAGACTGGACCCCGCCCCCTGCCCTTGCCCGCATGTATTAGTGAGATTGACGGTGATACCTTGATGTGGAGACACAGCACCAGCAGAACTATTTCCTTCAGGACAGAGACCAGTAGAATCATGGAAAGGGATTGGGAAGGGAAAAGAATAAAGAAAGGCCGGTCTTTTTCAGCACAGTGCAGTAAGAACTACTTTCAAATAATGACATATACATATATTTTTTTTAACTTGATGGCTTAGTTTAACAATCAACAGAAGCTGAGAAAAAGGGCAAAGTCTTTTGTTCCGTCAATGAGAACTGATGTGTATGTCCTACAATAAAATTCCTCTGACACTGCCCCCTACATTGTGTGATCAGACAGCCTGAATTTCAGGCTATGGTTATGGGGAAAACTTGACCGGTGGGGCTTGTCTAAAAGGATCACTTATTCTTTTTTTTTTTTTTTTTTTTTAATACTTTTTGTGTGTGGTGCTGGCACTCAAACTCAGGGGCATTCTACTTCTGAATTATACCCTCAGCTCTATTTTTTAAATTTTGAAACAGGGTCTCACTAAGTTGCTGAGGCTGGCCTTAAACCTGTGATTCTCCTGCCTTAGCCTCTTACATACTGAAATTACAGGCATATGCCCCAGTGCCCAGCAGGATCACTTCTTCTTTAAAAACAGTCTTTATTGGCACATGATAATTATATGTGATAGTGAGATTCATAGCAATACTTTTATATACAAGTGTTACTTAGTCTGTGTCCTAATTCATTCCTCCCTTTTTCCCTCCCCCAATCCGCTTCCACTCCTGGTCTCTTTCCTAATTTTCATGATATTTTTTCTCTCCTTTTATTCATCTCCAACTTTCACATAGGAGAGAAAACTTGTGATTCTTGATTTTCTGAGTCTGACCGATCTCGACATGATATTCTCCAATTCCATCTATTTTTCTGGGAAATGGTATAATTTTGTTATGGCTAAATAAAGCTCCCTTTCATGTGTGTGTGTGTGTGTGTGTGTGTGTGTGTGTGTGTGTGTGTGTGTGTGTGTATGTGTATCACATTTTCTTTAAAGATCGCTTATTCTTTTTCTTTTTCCTTTTTTTTTTTTTTGCGGTACTGGAAATGGAACCCAGGGGTATTCTACCTTTGAGCTACACCTCTAGCCCTTTTTTTATTCTTGATTTTGAAACAGGGTCTCACTAAGTGCAGAGAGCCTCACCAAGTAGCTGAGACTGGCCATGAACCTGTGATCCTCCCGTCTCAGCCTCCCAGGGACTGGGATTACAAGCGTGCACCACCATGCTCACCTTAAGATCACTTATTCTTGTAAGAGCCTAATAGACATGTCTTTTCCAGCCAACCAGCAGCAGAAGATCACATTTTGCTGGGAGATTTGTCTGCTATGAAATAGCTGAATTAGCTATGAAATTATACTATCTTCAAGTGTTAATATCTGTTAATAGCTGATGCTCCTGAACTTTGGGTGACAGCTGAGGCAAATAGCCATTTTTTTTTTAAAATTTTGGTGGTACTGGGGGTGGAACCCAGAGGCTTTCTACCTCTGGGCTATACTCCCAGACCTATTTTATATTTTATTTAGAAGCAGGGTCTCACTAAGTTGCTGAGAGCCTCACTAAGTAGCTGAGGCTGGCTTCGAACATGCGCGATCCTCCTGTCTCAGCCTCCCAGGCGCTGGAATTACAAGCATGCGCCACCACGCCTGTATAACGAATAGCCATTTCTAATGTCATCTACTGATGACTCCTGAGAAAGAAAACCAAGAAAGGAAGGTTCCCTTGCCGTCCAGTTGCTTGGTGGCTCGGCACATTCAGGTTGTCGACTCTTCTGTGCACACACAGGACAAACATAAGCTCCATCAAGGGGACTCGTCCTTGTCCCCCGATGTTGGGTCTATCTGCGCTTTACCACGTAAGAGCAAGCCCTCGCAGAATGCGACAAGAGGAGATGGACAGAATGTGAGAGCCGAAAGTGACCTTGGACATCTGCAGACTCAGCCGCCCCCACTCTTTCCAGACACTACAAAGCGCACCCGCCTAAGTGAGTACCAAGAACGGTGTGAAATGTCATCCTGGAAATTCGGCGTTTTCCGAAATTCAATATCCTCTCCCCTGCCGTGTTCCCTTTAATTTTTAAAAAACAGTTCTTCTGGGATGTGGTACAGCTTCAGTGCCGGATTACAGGCTTCCATCAGACCGTGCCTCCCCTTTGTTAGAAGAGTATTTGTGTTTCAATAGATTGCTTTCTAAAGCCACACGGAGTGGAGGAAGGGAGAAACAAATGCCATCTTCTATAAAACATCTCCTGTGAGAGCAAACAGAGAAGACAAGCCCGGGAAGGGTGAGAGAGTCGGCTGTCTCAGAGGGGCTCAGTGGGCTCGCTGACCTTGATATTCATGCTATAGTTGTTATGGCAACAGGAAAGTGAAATTTTGGTTGCTAAGGGACACCGAACGGATGCAATCTCCATCACTTACTGGTCACTCCACCCTGGGACTTAGAAATTCACCCGAAGCAAGAATGAGTCAGCAAACTAAATATGGAAGATTGAGCTCAAATTGGGGGTATTTTCAGTAGCATTTGTTCTTTAAAAAAAAAGTCCCATGGTTTTAAAATGGTTAGGGTAATTGTCTTGAAGATCGTCAGCGACTCAAAATGTGATAGAAATCTCCAAATGGAAGGAACGTTCCTGTTACACATCCGCCAGTCCCTCCAGGTATCACGGCCCCGTTTCATTTACCAACAGAGGATTTTTGAAACAGGCAATATATCCACAGTATAAATCTTTGCCTCCAGAAAAGTCAAGATAATTAGTGAAGAGAAAGCTTATGAATTGTACCTGAAAATGACTAATGAATCTTTAAGTGGGATACTTCCCTCCACCATCCTGGGAGACAGTCAGTGGTACCCAGGTCCATTTCTCCCCAAGTGATGATCCGGATCCTCCTTCATGTCTGTCAAAAACCACAGTGTGATCTGGGTGTGGTGGCACACGCATGTAATCCCAGCATTCAGGAGGCTGGGACAGGAGGATCATGGTCCACGGACACCTCAGCTACTACTTAATGAGGCCCTTTGTAACTCAGTGAGACCCTGTTTCAAAATAAAGAATAAAAAACAGGGCTGGTGGTGTAGCTTGGAGGTAGCATGCTTCTGGGTTCCATCCCCAGTACTGAAAAAAAAAAAATTCCACACACAGTGTGCATAGGGTGTGTCGTGGACCGGACAGCGCTGGGCAAACATGGTTACCAATGGCTTATGACAGAGGCACAGGCTGCTGCCTTCTGTTGCTCAGGATGGAGCCCATGTGTAAGTTGCACAGAATCTTGTCACCTGGCACATCCATTGTGTATGTGGCATTAATACATGTTTAGTAACTTGTTGGGAAACCCACAGGAAGAGCCAGCCCCCGTGTGCGTGCTCTCTGTGGCTGGACAGTTGTGCGCGTGGGCTGTGTGCCGAAATCACCCGAAGTGGCACATTTCTCAGCCCTCGCCGTCCTCCTCCTCCTCTTCCATCTTCAGCATTTTGCTGAGCGGGTCTTGTCTGCCGGGTGATCTGACAGGAGGAGCTGGGATGCAGGAGTGAATGAGGGCATTCCCTTCTCCGTCTGGAGGCACACTCACGGTGGGGTCACAGGCCCGGGGACAGCTGTGACAAGGTGTGCTGCGTGTGATAACGGAGCTGTGACACCGCCGGCGGGAACAGGGAAGAGTGGCAGCTGGCCTGGTGTCGGGTTCAGAGCGATTTCTCCGCGCAGTCGACTTAAACCATGGACATGTGCACATCTATAGAATCTTTTCTGTTGTGGGTCCAGGGGGGAATTTGTGTGTGAAGTTTTAGTGACTTAAGACAGGTTCCTTGGGAGACAGATGTCAAGACAGAGGTAAAAGTGCAGGATTTTTTTTCTTTTTG
Source organism: Muscardinus avellanarius (assembly GCF_963383645.1). NCBI lineage: Eukaryota > Metazoa > Chordata > Mammalia > Rodentia > Gliridae > Muscardinus > Muscardinus avellanarius. The sequence goes on along the minus strand of NC_137804.1, from coordinate 50,702,351 downwards.
GAGGGGGATAATGTCTGGAAGATGCAGAGGACAGGAGCAATCCTAGGCAGCCAATGGCGTTGGAGGATGCCAGAGGCCCAACATCTGTGAGGGGAAGGGAAGGGAGGGGAAGGAGGAGGGCCTCAGACTGTGGACAGCCCCGAGGCCACCCTGGCGTGGGGGCCTGTGCTGCCTTCTGGTTGGCTGAGCATGCCTGGGAACCGCGCGGGCTGTATTGGAAGCAGACAAAAAATGCTTCCGGTGCCTGCAGTTAAGACAGGTAGCGAGGAGGGCTGGGGAGTCTGGATGAGTCTGGCAGCCCTGTTCAGACAGGGCTTGGGGCATTGGCAAGATGGGAATGACAGCCCTGGTTTTCCTTTGTGGTCATTGCATGGGACCAAATTGCTTAGGGTGTTAAAGCACTTGGAACTCTCCCAGTGAGGGACCAGTATTGTGAAGAAGAGTAGGCAGGATTTATACCAAGAGAGAGGGAGAGAGAGAGGGAGAAGAAGAGAAAAAGAGAGAGGGGGCCCCAAGAAGAAGGAAAAGAATGAGAATAGACAGAGGTAAATACCTGTCGGGTGTCTCCTCATCCCCTCTGCAACACACACACACACACACACACACAAGTGTATAGACATAGACATACAAAGGAGCAAGTCCGGGGAGCCTGGGGAAGGGGGCAGCAAGGGAATGGACCTGACTTCAGAGACACTTTTATGGGGTGTGGTGGTGCACACCTATAATCTCAGTACTTGGGAGGCTGAGACAGGAGTATGGTAGTTTTGAGGCTAGTCTCAGTAACTTAGTAAGACCGTCAGCAATGTAGCGAGACCCTATTTCAAAACAACCAAAAGGGCTAGAGGTGTATCACGGAGGTGGACTGCCCCTGGGTTCAATCTCTAGTACTACATACATAAAACAACACCACCACCTATAAATTATAATCTATTGGTTAATGGCAGCGTGCGACCTAATATAGAAAAGTATCTGGTCCCATGGTGCATTCTATAGCATAATATATATGCTATAGAATAGCATAATATATGTGCTGTAGAATAGCATAATATATGTGCTGTAGAATAGCATAATATATGTGCTGTAGAATAGCATAATATATGTGCTGTAGAATAGCATAATATATATGCTGTAGAATAGCATAATATATGTGCTATAGAATAGCATAATATATAAACACATATTTATGCACATTCAATAGCATAATATAGCATTGCATTTCATTGCTTAGTCTCCAAGCCCTGCCTTATTTTTAAAAGACTGTTCTATTATATGTAGAAAACTGACCCTAAGACAGATGTTTGTCTGTAGGTGGTTCAAAGAGGATTCGAAGGGGCGACAGCTTTGAGGGAGCGAGGTTGAACTGTGATGCCGTCTATATGGAGCCCTCACCCGACTCCCAAGAAGCTCTGAGACCAGGACGGCCCTTCAGAAAGGTCCCAACTGAGGAACAGTGGCAGGTGGTTGTCTCATTGGATGCAGGCCACCCCCAGTGGGGATGTAACCATGGGTAGGGCAGCGCCTCCCAGCGGAGGCCGATTCCTGGGACTGGGACTGGACTCAAGTGTTAGCCTGCAGCAGACAGCATCCTAGTAGCTGGGGGATGAGGGAGCCTGCCTGCTCGGTCAAGTGTGCATGTCTTAGGGTTTGAATTTAAAACATGTGTCCCCCATGGCAACAATATTCAGAGGTGAAATCACTGAATCCGGGCTCCAATCTTATAAGTAGATAAACCCACGGAAGGATTAGCATGCTGATTGGATTTACTCATTGGTGATTTAGGTGGCTGGGGTGAGGCTGGAGGAGGTAGGTCACTGGGGCTACATCTGCCTCTGGTCACTCAAGGTAGGTCATTGGGACTACATCTGCCTCTGGTCACTCACTTCTCTGCTTTCGGCCACCACTGGGTTGTGCTCAGCTGTCATCTGCCATGGTGTGCCGCCAGGAAGTCTCACTTGGAGCTGGCCTGCCGTGGACTGAATCCCTGAAACCATGATCCCAATATACCTTTACCTCTTCCTCCTCTCAGTTGTTCTTGTTAAGTATTGTATTCACAGCAATGAGAAAGCTATCTAAAGCCACATGGGGGCTGTGCTCTGCCCAACAAATCCTCTTGCCGTGGATTTTGTCTTGTGCAGGTGGCACAGAGATGGAGGATTTGATAGAACCCTCTCAGAGCGGCGATAGCAGCAAGAGACACGGTTGTCTTTTGAGGTTGGTGGCAGTAGTAACGGCTCCAAATGTTCTTGGAACACAGCTTGCCAGCCAGCATCTCATGGGTGTCTGATACGTTCCAATCCCTGTTCCTGAATCTCTGGTTGGTTCCATGAATTTCTGTGGTATTTCCAGTAAGCTCCATTCTATTCCAGACATTGAAAGTTGATCTTGGTTTCTTGGAACTAAGAACTCTGGCTGATAAAAGGAATAAACAGCAAAAGAGAAAGACGGATAGGTAAAGTATAGAATAATGTTTGTTTTCTAGATAACTATTAATATGAAGATGGTGGCTTTTTAATAGGATATGACAGTGGTAATAAAAATTCACGTATATATTTATTTCCCTGTAACTTCAGCTCTTTAACCCCAGAAAATAATAAGGATAAAAATAAATAAGCCTCTGTGTTCAAAAGTACTTTTCTAAACAACTATACAAAATGAGCAAATTGGTGGACCGTTTGGCAGCAAGATAATATCCATTATATACACTTCTCTTCTATTACGTTCTCAAGTATATTTGCAAAAATGAGCGAGTTTGTTCAAGATGGATCTCATTAAGTGGGGTAAGTTAACCCACTGTTCAGTCAAGAGCCATGGGAAGCCGGACTGAGCGTATTGTATTCATTTATGGAGCCAAGGTGGGTGAAGTCAGATTGGGAAACGTCAAACTTGGCTAGGAGTACAATGGCAATTCTGCCAAGGTTTCCTGGGACAACCTAGAGTTCAAGGTGAAGGGCGTGTATGCAGAACACAAGGTAAATCGGAGATGCCCGTGGCTTGTGGGGCAGACCCTACAGGCAACAGCCCTCAGAAGCCATTCCAAGAAAGAAGGTGGAACAGAAGGGTGAGCAATAGAAAGGTAGCATGTATTAATGGCAGCGTGTTCAGGGGGTTGAAATCTTTGACTAATAGATTAATAATTCATGGAAGAATAGGCAGATCTCCAGCGAGGAAATCAAAGTTCTCAGCCTAGTTACTCAAATGTAAATCAAGCGTTCTCTGGGTTAAGTGATTACAACTCTGTTTAGAATGTATTTAGCAAGGTGAGTGGTGGAGATGGGAGGCTAAATCGCTCCGCCTTGTTGGCTGGGTTGAAGGCAAATCAACTCAAGTGGGTCCCTGCCTTCCCTCTTGGAGAGGGCTGGCTGGCAGAGGAGATGGATCCCAGCAGGGGCATATCTCTGAGTATTTAGTCTCACTGAGAAGCTTGCGGTGGCCAGGGTAGAATTTGAGGTCTGTTTCTTGTTCTGTTGAAACAAGAGGATAATGAAGAACCCCTAGAAGGCACTGAACTTGGCTTGGCAGCATGTGGTGTTTCAAGACTGCGGGCTTCAGAATAAGAAAGGAATGTTCTTTGAGTGGGGTGGTCAGAAAAGACCTCATCGGGTCAGGTCACATTTAGGGCATGACCAGTAAGATGAGAAGGAGCCAGTTAGACACAGAGGTTTATTATACAGTGAGGCTTGGATGAACAGGGATGGAGGGACGATATTACAGATGCCTGTGGAAGGAAGAGATTGGTATTTTTGAGCAACTGACAGTGTGGCTAGAATTAGTGAGCAGGGATGATTGTAGATTATATGGGGAGCCTGGTCACTTAGAGAGTTCAGGAAGGAGCCGGTTACAACTGGGTAACTGGAATATGATCAGAGCTGGGATTTTGTTCAAAGTGCTGCAGGCAGCCATTGAGGAACAAAGGGTGACAGGACCACTGTTATGGGTTGGATCTAGGATATACCTTCCCCAAAAGCCCATGTGTTAAAAATATGGTCTCCAATGTAGCAAGGGTCAGGGGTGGGGCTTTTAGGCAGTGATTGGATTGTGAGGGCGGGGCTCTGATCTCACCACTGGATTGATTCATCTGGTGGGCTAATCACTGGAAAGGATTTCTGGGTGGCAGGTGGGGCATGGCCTTGGGGAGTACACCAGCCCCTGGCCCCTTCCACGCCCCGTCTCTCCTTCCTGGCCGCATGATCTGAGCAGCTTGTCTCCACCACGCCCGCTACTATGATGTCTCTGCCTCGGAGCCAGCCAACCATAGACTGAACCCCACAAACCTTTCCTCGTCTAAGTTCTGCTTGCCAGGTACTCTGGCTATAGGGACGCAAAGCTGATTAACACAGTAACATTTCTCTAAAGGAACATAAGAAGGATGGATTGGCGGGATTAGAGAAAAATACTAGCAGATTCATGCAAGTCAGGACAGTTGTAGAAGCCCAAGGGTGATACAGTAATGGCTTGGTTGAGAGGTTCTCAAATTTTCTGACTTACTGCCCTCTTTTTAGGAAAAAAAAAAATTACTCAGCGCTCCCCTGTGCCCCTGCGTGGTTCTGCTGCCTCCTGTTTTTATTCAATGATGAGCAGTTTCGCCCAAGGCTAGTCCAGTCCCCCTGTACTGTTCCGGCACCCCCTAGGCATGGGCGGTACTGCGGACTTGGGAGTCTGTGGTAGGTGATGTTGCAGTAGAGATTGAGAAAGGCTGATGGGCAGAGGGTATAAATAGGAGGCAGAGGAGGAGGACCGAGTGATGGATTGTCTGGAGGTGGGTGATGGTAACAAAGCGATGGACCTGAGCTAACACCCACATGGCTGTCTTGAGCTGCTGCCGGTGTGCAGTGGAGTTGCTTAATTGCTTGGGTTCTAGCCACGGACCCAGTTTTACTCTGCAGTCTTGTTCCCGCAGATCCCGCTAAATCAACGTCTCAATCACTGCCCTTTTCCGTCCTCGTGCTTGATGGCTTTCTGGAGGAAAAACAGCTCTCCTCCTGAGCGAGCTGCACCTCTTGTCAACAGAATTGAAAAACGGAGCTCTCTTTGGGCTCTCGGTACCACGTGACTGACCTCCCTTGAATGTAATGCTGGATCCTCGCGTGATTTAGGATCAGCCCTCTTACTCGGCTCTGATGCAAATGCATTAATGCATTGCCTGTTGATTATCTCAGACACAACTTATTACCCTGAATTTAAGACTCCTTTAGCACCATTCCAATTAATACGGCCGTGAATGATCTTGCACGTTGGAATAGCCCAGTACAGCAGAATTTAATTGATTTAATTTGCATATCTCATTCTGAAAGGATGAGGTGTTATAAATTTATCCCCTGGCCAGCCGGGACCACTGCTGCCTCCTTTAGGAATAAAAAATTCACTTTTCTGATGTTTCCCCCCAACCCTGGCTGCTTTGGGATCACTACGATTTCTAATGTTTGTTCCAGCATTTTCTTTTATTTTCATTTCTTTTATATATTTATTTATTTGCGGTACTAGGGATGGAACCCAGGGGCATTCTACCTCCAAGTTATACCTCCAGCCCTATTTTTTTATTCTTTATTTTGAAACAGGTCTCATCGAGTTGCAAAGGGCCTCCCTAAGTAGATTAGGCTGCCCTCGAACCTTGATCCTCCCATCTCAGCCTCCCAAGGACTGGGATTACAAGCATGCGCCATCACACCTGGCTGTTTCAGCATTTGCTAGGCGAGTACTGCGCCCTCTTGGGTACCGAGTGTGAGTAAAGGGATGTCGTGAGCATCACCAGACTGCCTGCATGAGGAGCGGGACCCACAGAGTTATGCATCACCCATGAGCCATTCCTAATGGAGCCACTGGGGCTCTTGCTTTGTGAGGGAGGCTGGAGCAGATGCTTCTGGGGGAACAAATAAAGGGAAAGGGAGAAGTCGTGTCTTTCCATGCCAAGACATGCTTCCCAGACATCTTTCTGGATACCGCTAGCAGTTGTACCATAAGAGGATGTACAGAACGGAAACTGTTGGGAATCTTCCATTTCATACGCATCTACGTGTGCGGATTGAGTGTGCTGTGCACTTGAATCTGCACAAACAGGCGCACAAGTACGCACCAGCACAGCTGGGCCAGCTGGTGACCTACGGAGTGGTTTCCACTGCTTGGGAGATAGTTGGCACACTGGGTGCTCCTCCAGCTAGGTGCCCTGTACCCCCTGGGCCTCCAGGACCCAGCAGCACTCCACCCTTGGATGGTGCTCCAGCTTCTACCCCAGCTCGGCAGCCAAAGACCCGTCCGTGTAGATGCAGGTTGGGACCTGCCCTCTGGCTAAGAGTTCCTTCATCAATTCATTCATTCAACAGAGGCTCATTGCCTGCTCTAAGCAAGAGTCTCTGCTAAATTCAGAGGTATGAAGTTCAGTTGAATAGTTCTATGCCCAAGAGAGTAGTCCAGACCTGCGGACTGGCTCGAAAAGAGGTAGGTGCTGTGGCAGAGAGGAGGGAAAGGATTCGTAGGATGCTTAGTGCAGTCTGGGGTCATGTCACTGTGAGTGGTCAAGGGAAACCCCTGAGAGGAAGTACTATTGAGCTGAGTCTTACAAGACAAGTGCAAGTCACTTTAGGGAAGGGGTGGACGTGATTTGGTTTCACAGGCAGGGAGCATCAGGCATGGCTATAACAAGTTCAACCCGGTGTAGGCAGGAATCATGGTTTTGCCTTCCCAGTATTCCGTCTGCTAATAAAGCACATGTCTTTCTTTAGGGCTATTGTAGCTCCCGCCCTCAGTCTGGTATTTTGTATGACAGGCTCCTGCGTCTGTCACTGGGGATGGATGCACAGCAGAGGTCTGGCTAAAGGCACTGTGTGCTGCTCGCAACAGTGATTGCCTCTGTGATAGGCACGGGACTTGTTTAAGCCAGCTTTCCCATTGCGGTGACCAAAATACCTGACAAACGCAACTTAGAAGAAGAAAGGTTGATTAGGGCTCATGATTTCAGAGGTTTGGGAGGTCTGAGCAGTCAGTTCCTGGCCAGCTGGCTCACAGAGGCAGAGTGGCTGGTAGCAGGGCTTTAGGGCATAGAAGAGCTCAATCCAACATTGCTCCGGGAAAGGTTGGGGGGAACGAGGGACAGACCCAGTCCTCAGGGCCACACCCCAGAGACCTGCATCTTCCGGCCATATCCTGCCTCTAAACCCGGCGGCATCACCTAACACATGTGGTCTGGGGGGACACATTTAAAATCTGAGCCATAACAGGACCCAATCAGCATTACTAAGAGTCAACACCAAGACATCTAATGGCAGTATTGGGAAAGACACACTCTCTCATTCTGCAGCATTTTCCAAGCCTCTGGCGGCCAACTTGCTACGGGAAGGAAAGCAATCCAACTGCTACCCGGGAAGGCAGAGTGGGGACAGAGCGAACCCAGGTATGCGTAATCCCACAGCTGGGTTCCCCGGTGCCGAGGTCCGTATACGCCTCCGCCATTTTGGTTCGGTCAACAGCGATGCTGTTTTCAGTTTAAACCTAATCAAGGGCAGGTGCGTGTGGAGGACTGAATGCTTCATCTTACCCAGCAGGTGAGCCACCAGACCTCTGTACGGCACACTCAGGGATGAGCGGGTGTAGACTCCCTTGGGATGTGTAGATGGAGCTTTCTTTTGGAGAGGAGCAAGGAGGAGAACCCAGGCAGTTATTTGTACAAAGAGCTCTGTGCCAAGTTGAACATGATGTATTCTCTTAAGCGAGCCTCAGAGCAGAATCACCTTTGAGTGCTGACATCAAGCACATAAGCTCTGGCTGCTGTGGGAGCCGGTCATGCGCCATCCCTACAATCTGCTTTTCATTGCTTTATTTGCTTAAAATCCCTTTCTTAAGACTAAAAAGTTAAAAGGAAGTTAGGGTGCTGGGCATGGTGGTGCATGCTTGTAATCCCAGCACATGGGAGGCTAAGACAGTAGGATCACCAGCCTCGTGGCTACTTAGACCTTTTTTCAAAATAAAGCATAAGAAATAGGGCTGGGGGTATGGCCTGGAGGTAGAATGCCCCTGGGTTCAGTCCCCAGTACTGTAAAAGAAAGAAAGAAAAAAGGAGTCAGGTAGTCATTATCCTTAACACCCAGAGACCTTGATGGTTGTGTAGTAAACCTCCTAAAATCCTGTCCTCCCTTCCTCATTGACCATAGGCTTGCTGAACACTTTCATCAAGTCATTTCTGTATTTCATGGAAATATAAATACTTAATGTGATATCAACAGTAACAATTTTGATAACTCATCTCATGCCAAAGATGGCCCTGAGTTCTTTGTATCCAGGTGGTCTGGCAACCAGTATTAACCCCATTTAATTTTTTATTTTTTTGGTGGTACTGGGGTTCCTGGAAACCTTTCTCCGGGCTACACTCCCAGACCTGTTTTTATATTTTTTATTTGGAAACAGGGTCTCCGAAGCCAGCGCGGCTGGCTTCAAACCTGCGTGATCCTCCCATCTCTGCCTCCCAAGGGCGGGGATTACAAGCATGTGCCACCACGCCCAGCTTGACCCCATTTTATTTATTTATTTATTTATTTATTTATTATTTTTTATTGGTACACTGTATTCATACATCATAGTGGGATACAAAATTTGTAGACATACATGCACACATCGCCCAGTCAGCCCCCACCCGATCCCCACCCCATTCTCTCCCCATCCCTCCTTCCCATGCTTGGCTTAGTGGTTGACATCTAGTATTATAGCAATTTATCCAAAATTAAAAATGATAATCTCACATAACAGTTTCATTTGTCTGATACCAAGCTTTTGATGACTTAAAGATAACATTTCAATATTTCTTTTCACTTTCTTTCTTACCAGAGAATATTTTTTTTCTATTTTTTTAGGTGAAACTATCATATATTTATATATTTATTTTTCAGAAAAAAAATCTATCCTAATATGGAATATGGACTCTAGATACCCAAAACGATCTTGAAAAAGAACAAAGCTAGAAGATATATATTTTCTGATTTCAAACCATATAAAGCTACAATAATTGAAACAGTGTAGTACTATTCTAAAGGCAGATATATAAACCATTGGAGTTAAATAAAAGCCTAGAGCTAAATTCTTCCCTATATTGTCAAGTTATTTTTGACAAGGTTTCCACGAACATTTGGTGGTGGAAATAATAATCTTTTAACTAAATATTGTTGAAACATAATAATTACATGGAAAAGAATAAAGTTGGACCCTTACCTAATCCCATATACATATATTAACTCAAAATAGATAAAAGACCTAAATATAAATCTTAAGACTATAAACTTTTAGGAGAAAATCTGGGTCATAAAACCTCACAACATTGAAATTGGCAGTGATTTCTTGGATATGATTTCAATGGCACAGGCAACAGAAGGGTAAACAAACTCCCCAAAAAATAACAAAAATATTGTATATCCAAAGACAATGTAAACAGAGCTAAAAGTTACTAATAGAATGGGATAAAATATTTCCAAATGCTATATCTGAAGGTATATTAATATTCCAACTAGAAATCCTAAAAATTAACAACAATAAAGGCAAACAATACCATTTAGAGATAGGTAAAAGACTAACATAAATAATGAATCTCCACAGATAACCAATCTTAGTTGTCTGTTGGATGGAAAATCTTGTTTCTCTGGTTCTGGTGTGTGTTACCTATTTCTTCTTTGTAGTTAATCTCTTTGAGTATTTTCTCTAGTGGTTTTGAGGACATAAATTCCTTCAGTTTCTGTTTGTCATGGAAGCTTCTTATTTCTCCATCTAATTTGATAGAAAGTTTTGCTGGGTAGGAAATTTTTGGCTGGAAGTTGTTTTCTTTCAGACTTTGGGATATGTTACTCCAAGCCCTTCTGGCTCTCATGACTTGGTTTGGGAAGTCTGGAGTGATTCTAATTGGTTTGCCTCTGAATGTCACTTGGCCCTTTGTTTTTGTTGCCTTTAAGATTCTCTGCTTGGCTTCCACATTGGTCATTTTGACAATTATGTGACGTGGGGATCCTCTTCTCCGATCCTGTCTAAAGGGAGTTCTCTAAGTTTCCTGGACCTGTGTATCTACCTCTTGCTCTATGTTTGGAAAATTTTCTGCTATTACTTCCTTGAAGAGATTGTTGATCCCTTTGGTTTCACTTTCTTTTCCCTCCTCTATTCCAATAATTCTTAGGTTAGCTCTCTTAAAATGGGCCCATATTTCTTCAATATCAGATTCCTGCTGTCGGATATTTTTTTCTAGATTAGAAACTATGCATTCATTTTTGGAATTATCATCTTCTAAGAGCGAGATTCTGTTCTCCATGTGTTCCAATCGGTTGTTTGTGCTTTGAATTGAGGCCTTTACTTCATTAATTGCATCCTTTATCTCTTTTTGGCTCTCTCTGAGTTCTTTTCGAAGCACCTCTATTATTTCTACAGTTATTTTCCTGATTTGATCTTCTAGAAATCTCTGATTTTCTGTTTTATCGGGTTCTGATGTTGTGGGCTTGTGGGCATTCATTGCTCCAGTATTATTCCTCTTTCCCATGATTTAGGAAGTTTGTGCCTTCTCTGGGTTCTTCCCTTGGGTCACTATGACTTCACTTAAGGTGTTCTGGATCTCGAGTCTGTAGTATCTCAGACCCACTACTCCTTTACTGGGTTGTATCACAGAGTCTCAGATCCAGGGAGTCGATAGAGGCTGCTTTAGACTGTGGGGGGTGCCAGGTTGCGTGTTCTCCTATGGTGTGATATCTCTGCCACCACCACTCCCCCACTGGGTCAAGTCCCTGGGAGTCAGTACTGGGATTTCTCCTCTGTAGCCTGCAATTTGACTCACTGTTCTTGAGTACGCAGATGTAGCTGTACTGGACTCGGTGAATTCGCTGCTGCTGCCACCGGTGGCAATATGGCGCCGCTGCTACGCCCTCGGCCGTGAGGCTGGTGTATTTCTTCTTGGTTTTGATTTCCACTCTGAATCCCTGCAGCGTGTGCTGAGCTCAGCCACTGGGAGCTTTAGATGCTCCCTGCGCCGAGAAATTCCGCCTGGCTCTTCTGCAGCGGCTCACCTCGGCTTGCTGTAGCCGTCCGGTGAATTCGCCGCTGCCGCCGGCAGTATGGCGCTGCTGCCGCATCCTCGGGCGTGAGGCCGGTGTATCTCCTCTGTGGCTCTGAGCTCTGTTCTCAGTCCGCTTTCTCTCTGGAGCCTGGTGATTTTTTTGTTTCTCTGGTGATGGTGTTTTCTGGCTATGAAAGGCGTTGATTTTGTGGTACTGGAGATTGGTTATTAGCGGGGCTCTTAAGCCCCGCTTTTCTCGGTCGCCATCTTCCCGGAAGCCTTGACCCCATTTTAGAGATGAGAAAACTGAGGTTTGGAGAGTCTGAAATGTCACTAAACTGATTCAGCCAGTGTGACAAACTGGACATAAAGTTCACCTTTGACCCGTTTATTTTTAATGGAAAAAGTATTTTTTTCTATTACAGACACTCATATGGAAAAGTTAACTTTCAAAGGCTTGGGTTTTTACATTGTTTGATATTTACTTTATATCATTTTAATCTTCTGGTCCTTTGGCTCTGTCTGATGGCTCCATATGTCCCCTCCCTCTCGGTAATTCAGGACTTCTCATTAACAACAATAATAACTCTCTTTTTTTTTACGCAATGGTGATGACCAGCTTTTCTAGCTCTAACCCCGACTGTTCAGAGTTATTGCTTTCCATGGATAATTTTGTGTGATCTCTGAAACATTGCAATGGACATTTAATTCTTGGTTACTTAATGAATAAAAGCAACACCACAGCCTTCAGCATTTCGTGGAAGCCCCTCTCTCTGGTTTCTCAGCAATATAGAATCTATGTACCAGAGGAAAAAAGGCCTAAGGGACTCTATTTTTTTTTTTTTTTTAGAATAGAATGAAATTGTCTTTGTACAAAGCCAGAGACGAAAACCCCAGGCTTCCATCAATGTTGGCTCATGATTCTCACCACTCTGAAGGCTTTAGCTCTGTGACTTGCCTCAGTGTTCCCCAAGAACAGGTGATTCCTCGAGGGGCCATGATGAGGTCCAGTGTGGATCAGTCTGCGTCCAGGGGTATTAAAGTTGAGCATGGGCTCCTCCGGAGCCGCGTTTCCTACTAAATGGCATCGTAAGACTGAGACAAGATGTTCATGTTTCTTCTGTTTTTAAACTTTTAATTCTCCATGAAACATGTTTCAGCCAAGCCCCTTGCTTACATTTTATTTTTATTTTATTTATTTTTATTTTTTGCAATACTGGGGATGGAACCAGGGGCATTCTACCTCCGAGCTACACCCCCCACCCCCAGCCTTAGTTTTTATTCTTTATTTTGAAACAGGGTCTCACTGAGTTGCAGAGGGCCTCACTAACTGTCCGTGAACTACAGTCCTCCTGTCTCGGCCTCTCAAACTTTTATTTTTATCCATTGAGGAGAACATTGTTTTCATCCAAAATATCAGTTCTGCCCTGCCAATTATAAAGGAAATATGATTCCTATGCCTTCCCCTTTCAAATAATATAAATGTTAAAACGCATCCCATGAGAACCATTCCAGGATCTCCCCACTTGTTGGCTGTGAGGAAAAGGTCCCTGTGGGCACAGCGTCCCTGTGGGCAGTGGAGTCTTCCCACTGCGGTTGTCCTACACGTGAGTAGAGTGAAGAGCCCCATCTTGTGAACAGAGGGTTCCCCGGCCAGCTGCGGTGGTGCGTGCCTGGAGTCCCAGTGATGTGGGAGGCTGGGGCAGGAGAATTGCTAGTTCAAGGCCAGCTGTGGCAACTTAGCCAACCCCTGTTTCAAAATAAATGAAAGCGCTGGGAGTGTAGTTCAATGGTAGAGACCCCTGGGTTCAATCCCCAGAACCAAGAAAAGAGAGAAAGGAAAGAAGAGAGAGACAGAGACAGAGGGAAAATGAGAACGCCGAGGGTGTAGCTCTGTTCAATGGACTGGTAACACACACACACACACACACACACACACACACACACACACACAGAGTGCAGCTTGGTAAGGGAGCTCTTCTCATGACGTCATTGAAGAGAGGATAAAAGTCCTTGGTCATTAGCGATCTCATGATTCTCATTTCCTCTTTCTTGGCTGACTTTCTATCCCTTTGTGTAAGCTTGTTGGAGCAGTCAATGTGAGTGTCTAATTTTTCTTTCTTAGTGTCTCTATAATCTAATTTTTCCCGGGCTTAAAGAGCAGTCTTTGAAGTTCAGAAAAGTAAAATGCCCTGGATTATGGCACATTTTGTGATTTGGCACCTCCTCCCCATTGAAGTTGAAGTTCTAGATCTACTAAGAATAAAAACCTAGAAAAACTGTGCTAGGAATGGAAAGGGCTGGTCCTTCATTAGAAAGTGTGAACCAGCCTTGATGTCTTAAAAGTTGCATTTAGCAGTAAATTCTATGCAAATGAGCAGAGAACTAGTGACCTGCAAGATGTCAAATTTTAAAAAAGGGGGCTTTTGAAACCTCTGTTGCCACTAAGAACAGGATGAGCTCATGCAAGGTACAGAGTGTATCCACCAAGATAGACTCTGATTCTGTCATTCACAAAAAGAATTCAAAGCCAAGTTTTTATTGTAGAGCATAGTTTGGGAATTGTAGTGCAGAACTCTATTGGTGAGGGTCCTGTTACAGATCACAGAAAATCGTTTTCCTGATGTAAATAGGAATAAATTCAGGAAATGTAGAGATTCAGGGGCTCACAAAAGCACAGAAGTCCGGGAAAAGCAGACTGAAGCCTGATCTTTGACAGAAAGTCTCCAAAACTGTATCAGAAAACTAGCACTTGCTGGAATTAACCATGTGGACAGCTCTTGCTGCAGGAGTGTGTCTGCTGCCTGGGGCTCCCCTGTTTTAACTCGAGGACTGCGCCCTACACTACAAGGGAAGGAAAATGGAGAGGCATGGCTGACCTTCCAGACCCATCGTAGCTGCAGTGTTTGTTTACCCAATATTGTATCATCCTTTTTTTTTTCTGGAAACAACTTTTTCCTCCCCCCTGTGAGGGACTCAGACCTGCCAGTTCCACTGACCTGTCCCCGTAGGCACTGTAGTTGGCCTGTGGATATGCTCTCAATCCATACTTGTTCTGTAAAGGCCTTTTCCAAGGCTCTTCTGCCAGAGCTGTGAAAAAAAGGTTTGTTCTTCCTGCCGAGCACCCTAAACATGGAGGATGCGAAGGTGAACTGCCAGTGACTTGCCACTTTCAAGAGAGGGTGTGCCTGAAGATGAAGCAGGCCCAAGGAGATAAAAGAAATGGGGGTGGGAGTGAGGGAGAGCTCCTTTGATTTGGCTTGAACCCCTGGATCAAACTGCTGAAGTGTGTTAAGACTTTTGATTCCTTTGTTTTGTGATCTTGTACATTCTCTTTTGCCTTTTTTTTGTTGTTGTTCTAGTTGAGTTTCTGGTACTGATAATATAGAGTTCTAAGAGATGTGTGAATTAACGCATTTTAATGTGCCTATTCTCGCATTTACAGCCTGAAAATGTCTCTCTTTATAAAAATGATGTAGAGATTGTGGCATCCTACTGCTCACAGTATTGGTAAAAGGATGTGTGGAGGCAATTCTGAGAACTCACTGAGGCCTAAACTGAGCTCCTTGGAGGCAGGAGCTTTTTCAATACAATACAAACCCTGTTTGTTCATTAATTTTCTCATTCATTCATTTGTTCAGCAGAGTTGTTTTCATACTAAGGGTTGAGCTTGGAGTCATTCTACCCCAGAGCTGCACCCCTAGTCCTTTCATTTTTTTTAAAAATTTTGAAACAGGGTCTCACTAAGTTGTTGAAGCTGGCTTTGAACCTGAAATCGTCCTGTCTCAGCCTACCAAATACTGGGATTACAGGAATGTACCTCCGTGCCCAGCTTCATTCAGCATTTTGGGACCTCAGTTCTATGGGTTAGCGCAATTAAACTTTCAAACAAGGACGTTGCTATATAGCTCTATTGTTTAAACACTTGATGACTCCATGTTGATTCAGAAAAAGGGCTAAATTTTAGATCCTTCTCAGTCCAGCCCTCTCCTGCCCTTTCAGCTGTAGCTCTGACAGCTTTTTTCCAAAGGCTCTTGTGGCAGGTGTCCTGTGATACTCGGCTCTTTTAGGATCCTTGATTCCCACCCACACCCAGTACCATTGTATGCAATGATTCTTTCTAGGGAAGAGGGGTGCATCTCCCTCCCTCCCCAGTTTTCAAGATTTGGGTCAGGTTACACTTATTCCATAACCTGATTTTTTATGTTAAGATCCATCTCTCCTTTGAACATCTCATATTTTTCATATCATTCTTATTCTATTTTTCACATCACAATAAAATTATTTTATGTGTTTTTTTCTGCTTTGTTACTCTGTGAACTACTAAAATTTAAATAGAATGTCCCATTTACCCTTTTGTTTTTGGGGACCAGAGCCAGTTATGCAGGCTGATTCCCTGTGATTATATACTTTTCAGGAACAACAGGTTTCTTGTAATATTGGTCATGGCTGGGATTTTACAGTTGTCTTTATGGCTTTTTTTTTTTTACTAGATTAAAGGCCAGAAAGAACTTAGGAATATAACTAATTTTGCTTGCCAGTGTATCCCTACTGTGCACTACGTTCCCTGATAGGTGCTGAAGGAATTCATTGACTAGAAGAGTAAAATATTGGTTGAATGAATGAATGAGGCATATCAGTAGTTTAAAAAGATCTTAGAGAAGACATTTTCTTTCGGTGGAAAGAACAAGGAATATCAATAATAGTGTAATTTTAGGCGCTTAGATTCTGAATGAAGGGTGATATAAAAATAATATTTAAATTTCTATCTTACAAAACTCGAAAACAACAGTGGAAAGGACTTCTTCTCCGCACCCCCCAAAAACATCTGGAAGTTCAATACAGGTAGAGTGCCTACCATTTCCCAATACTTTTGATCATATTGTTTTAACACAGACTCTCCTATGGAACTATAATCAAGCATCAACCTCAGGAAATTGACACTAACAATGACTGCCCTGGAGTCCACAGCCCCATGCATGCCTCACCAGTTGTTTCAGTTAAGTTCTTCCCAGGAAAAGGATCTAGTCCTGGATCTCACAGTCCCTTTCAATGTTATGTGACTGCCAGGGTAAAAAACTTGTGTGTACAGACATGTATACATCACTGATTTAACCCCTACCCAGTTCCCACCCCATTCCCTCCCCGTCCCTCCCTCCCTTGCTCGGCTTAGTGGTTGACTTCGATATGTTTAAGTACAATGTGTGTTTTAGAGATTTTCCTCTTCCCCTCTCCTTTCTCCTCCTTTAGGTTGTCTTGTTTGCTCCTCTATAGGATTTCCTCTTTCAAGAGTTCCTCCTATGACCCATTTCTCCCTAACTCTCACATATTAGGGAAAGCATCTGATTTCTTATTTTTAGTGACTGACTAATCTCACTTAGCATAATGTCCTCCAGTTCCATCCATTTCCCTGAAAATGATGTAATTGAGTTTTTTTTAATGGCTGAGTAAAACTCCATTGTGTGCATATCCCACAGTTTTCTAATCCATTCATCTGTTGATGGACATCTTGGCTGATTTCATAGTTTGGCTATGGTGAATTGTGCAGCTGTGAACATAGATACACATGCACTAGTTTGGTAGTTTGGTTTCTTTTCTTTTGGGTAGATACCCAGAAGTGGTATTGCTGGATCAAATGACAGATTTGTTCCCATTCTTCTTAGGATTCTCCATACTGTTTTCCAAAGTGGTTGCACTAATTTGCAATCCCACCAACAGTGTCTTAGAGTTCCCACTTCTCCACATCCTCGCCAGCATCTGTTGTTGTTTGTGTTTTGAATGATTGCCATTCTAATTGGAGTTACTTTCAAATATTCCAGTGTATTTATTTTGGGTGGTTTTCTTCATCGTTCTCTGCCTGATGTTTCCCTGTGATTAGATTCAGTTGCCACATGGTGGGAGGGCTGCCACAGAGAACCAAACTGAACTCTTCTCTTCGTTCCTGTTCCAGGTGAGCTCTCTTAGATCAGCCGGTTGAGTTCATGTCTTCTTAAGTTTCCCTGCTGTAAACTTACTCTTTCTTCCTTGTGTATTTAACAAGTGTTGAGGGGAATACTTCGAGGCTCTGCAAATGTCCATTTCTCATTAAACTTCCGATGAATTTTTTTTAACTCGACAAATATTTAATGGGTACTTACTGTTTTTAATTTACTCTTGTTGGTGTATTTTCATCTCCTATCAGGATGTAGTTCAGAGTGTAGGACCATATGTGAGCACAGTGCTTGGTGAGCTTCTCCTCTGCTCCTCCCCTTTCCCATCCATGATGCTGAGATTGGAGTTGCTAATTTCACATATTCACATAATGCCAATGGTTTCCTTTGGGTTTATAGAGGTGTTATTAAATTAAAGCTTGGAGCCCATCGTGGTGGCACACGCTTGTAATCTCCGCATTTGGGAGGCTGAGACAGGAGGATCATGGTTCAAAGACAGCCTCAGCTACCATTTAGTGAGGCCCTTTGCAACTCAGTGAGACCCTGATTCAAAATAAAGAATAAAAATAGGGCTGGGGGTGTAGCTCGGCGGTACAATGCCCCTGGGTTCCATCCCCAGTACCACACAAAAAAAAAGAAAGATAAATTAAAGCTTGATTGTTCTTGCTATGGAAGACAGCACAGAAACTGTAATCTACATAAGTATATGATGACCCTAATATATATGATAGACACTCACAAACATATCAAAGTCATTCACTAAGCCAAACATGGGAAGGAGGGAAGAGACAAGGCATAGAGGGGGAATTGGGGAAGGCTAAATGAGTGATGTGTGCATGTATGCCTCCACCATCTTGTACTCCATTAAGATGTATGACTATGAAGCACCAATAAAAATTTAAATAAATATATAATGAATGCAGCCGGGCGTGGTGGCACACGCTTGTAATCCCCGTGCTTGGGAGGCGGAGACAGGAGGATGGCGCAGGTTCGAAGCCAGCTGCGCGCGCTGGCTTAGGAGACCCTGTTTCCAAATAAAAATGTAAAAATAGGTCTGGGAGTGTAGCCCGGAGGTAGAAGGGCTTCCAGGAACCCCAGTACCACCAAAATTATATATATATATATATATATATATATATATATATATATATATATATATACACAATTTTGCCAGCGTTTAGGGAACAATACAGTATTCTTTTATAGTAATATGAAAGTCTTTAGGAGAGAAAACATCTGGGCTAAATGGAATTGCATAGAATTTCCACAAATATTAGAATAAATAAATTCTAAAGACAAAGCTACCAGACTTAGAGAAGAGTTAACTCATGCAGCTACCTCATTCAAGTTTGGCTCAGTGCTGGTGAGGGAGAGGTATGGAAAGAGGGAGAGAATATTCAAAGGATACACTTTTGAGTAAAGATTTTTTTTCGTGACACTTCTCAGATGTAGTTTCACGCTTAGATCTGAACAAGAGGGTCCCCTCCCGCGGGTCCTGCACTTCAAAGGGTCCTGTCTATCACACACAGCTTCTTAAAGAGCGACGAGGCATGCCTGCCACTCACGAGCCAGTGCTCAGCGCTGGCACCAGGACAATTGTGACCCGAAACATCTACTTCAGTCTTTAGCCCCTGTGAGGCCCCAGGGAAGGGCTTCACCACATCCTCCTGGAGGGCCTTGAAGCAAGATGTGAGGAGTCTGAATGCCTTGGGGCTTTCTGGACTGCGCTGCGTTAACAGCAAGGAAGCCCACTGTGCGGTGCCATGGCTGAAGAGACAGAGGGCGGGCAGAGGTAGAGGGAGGGATGGCGTCACGCACAGTTGTCCTCTGGCACAGCGGAAATGTAAGAGGCACGTTTCAGGGCTGCTCAGCTCCGGATTTGTAATGGTCTCCCAAGGGGGCTGAGGAATAATTTATAATAACCAACTTTATTCTTAAATTTTGTATTTATATATTTGGATCCAGATGAAACGTGAATGAAGTTTGATACCGATTCTTTTTGTTAATGTTGGGGTAGTACTAGGGATTGAATCTAGGGACCTTCTATCTCTGAGCCGTACCCCCTGACCTTTTTATCTTACAGTTTGAAACAGGGTCTTGCCAAGTTGCTGAGGCTGGTCTTGAACCTGTCACCCTCCTGCTTCAGCCTCCTTGATACTGATTCTCGACACACTTCACCAGTGCTAGAATTGTAACTTTATTCTGTACACATTTTTTTTTTTTTTTTTTTTTTGCGGGTCTGGGGATGGAACCCAGGGGCATTCGACCTCCGGGCTACACCCCCTGCCCTATTTTTTTATTCTTTATTTTGAAACAGGCTCTCACTGAGTTGCCGAAGGGCCTCACTGATAAGTCTGGGTCCCGTGCAGGGGGAAGGAGGGGCCGGAAGCCCAGAGGCAGGAAGAGCCCGCCTCCCAAGAAGTACCCCGTGAAAATTGTGCGTGCCCACGAGTAAAACCCCTCTCCTCCTTAAAAGGAGGACCCTGTCTCTTCTAGTCTCGGATGGGCGCGGGCCCCTGGACCTGCCCGGAGATGGAGGCCGCATTAATAAAGGTTAATGGCATTGGTATGGGACCCCCGCCCGTGCTTTTATGCTCCCCGAACCTGCACTTTATCTTACACTCACTAAGTAGCCGAGGCTGTCCCCGAACCGCGATCCTCCTGTCTCAGCCTCCCCAATGCTGGGATGACAAGCGTGCACCACCATGCCCGGCTTCTCTGTACACATATTTAATAGGATCTACTGAATGTTGAAAATGAAATATTTTTGCCTTATTTAACTAGTTTTGATTTAAATTTTGGGTGGTAATTAGTTTATATTTGTCCTTAATTTTAGTGACTAGTTTAGCATATTTTAGAAGAAAGAAATTGAAAGCGACACTTTTAAAAGAGCAAAATGACTTATTCAGTAATTAATGACCAAGACGGGTAAAACTGATAAAACGCTATGACAATGAAATAATTTCATTCTTAAAGAGGATTCAAATTTTAAATTTAGTTTTAAATTTTTACCTTATTACATCTTCTTTAACGTCATTTTAAAATAAAATATTATTGAATGCGCAATTTTTTGTTTGGTTTTGTTTGCAGTACTGGAGATTGAACCTAGAGGCATTCTACCTCCCAGCTACACCCCCATGCCTACTTTTTTTTATTATTGTAACAGGGCCTCACTAAGTTGCAGGTACCTCACTATTAAGTAGCCGAGGCTGACTGAAAACCTGCGATCCTTCTCTCTCGGCCTCCTAAGTACTGGGATTACAAGCTTGTACCACCACACCCAGCCAAATGTACAACTTGAACACAATAGAACTCTCAAAAAATATTGCCAAATTCTGTGCAACTTGAATATAATTTGAACTTTATTTTATACTTTAGATAATTATTAACACTCATAAAACATGTTAAGGTGTTGATTGTAACAAGATGGTGACCATGTAGAAATAATGACCAGAAAAATAAAGCTTATAGAATAGATAGGGAATGAGTTTATGAATATTTATGACCCATCCAAATATTCCTGGTCTACCTACAGAACTTAAAGTATTGGGCAATAATCTTTCAATTCAATTATTTGTGGTATACTTCAGCAACTTTTTATTACATAAAAGCTATGGTTTTATGCATATATAAATATATATATATATACATATATATATTTTTTTGTGGTACTGGGGATGGAACTCAGGGACATTCTACCTTCAAGCGACACCCCCAGCCCTAGTTTTTACTCTTTACTTTGAAACAGGGTCTCACTGAATTGCAGAGGGCCTCACTAAGTAGCTGAGGCTGTCCGCGAACCGCGATCTTCCTGTCTCGGCCTCCTGAATGCTGGGATGACAAGCGTGCGCCACCACGCCCAGCTGCATTTTTTTTTTTTAATTTAGGATGTATCTTATTTAGTGGTTTGGTGAGCTGGTTTATAATTCAGACATGTAGCAAATGGACCCCAAATGAACTCACTTACTTTGGGCCCTGCCCAGTTAAAGATGGACTCTCCAGACCCCTACCCACCCTACCGCTTTTGTGATTATTATCATGAACTCCAGAGATAACTGAGAGTCTATTTCCAAATCGTGTGCATAAGATAGGTTGGATTCATGTGTCTGTGTAGCAGCCATCGGTGTTTTAGCTCATCCTGAGAAGCCTTTGTGGACCATCAGATAGTTCTGAGAATACTGTACCCTCTTCTGGAGAAGGTCTGGAGGCTGTTGATAGTTATGACTGGGCTTTAACAAGGTTAATAAACGCCAGTGTTTTAGGCTTGCCACCTTATCTCTTAATTACCTCCCCTGGCTGAGATTGATCAGAGTGCAGGGTGGGGTGCACTTGTGCCCCTGGCTCTACAGATCCCTGTGGAATTGCCATTTAAACCGCAACATGAACGCTTCAATAGCTCTCACCCTTCTGCTCAGAGATGGCTGATCTTAAAAATTATCTTCCCTGCACCCTTTTCCTATATGTGAAGTTTATTTTCTTATCAAAAAAACAATACATGTGTTTATAGGAAGGGAAAAAGATAAGCAAAGCAAAGCAAATAAAAACATCAACAATTCCTGCCAGACAGAAACAGCCTCTGATAACTTATCCGTTGGTATCTTTCACTGGGGAGATTGTAAGGAATACCAGTGTTTGCTTCCTACCAAGAGATGTTGATTCAAGTGTCCAGGTTGGGCCTGGGTGGGGGCAGCTGCAGCTACTTAAGGTCCAGTGTGGAACTGTAGGTAAAAACCTCAGGTCTAGACATTTGGTATATAAAATTAGTATTTGTCAAAAGGGGCATCCTTGCCGGGCGCGGTGGTGCACGCCTGTAATCCCCATGCTTGGGAGGCGGAGACAGGAGGATCGTGCAGGTTCAAAGCCAGCCGTGCTGGCTTAAGAGACCCTGTTTCCAAATAAAAAAGTATAAAAATAGGTTTGGGAGTGTAGCCCAGAGGTAGAAGGACTTCCAGGAACCCCAATACACCAAAAAACGGGGGGGCATCTTAGAACATGGTTATGATACCTGATTTCATCTTTTTTTTTTTTTTTTTTTTTTGCGATACTGGGGATGGAACCCAGGGGCATTCTACCTTCAAGCTACACCCCGGCCCTATTTTTTATTATTTTCTTTTGAAACAGGGTCTCACTGAGTTGCAGAGGGCCTCACTAAGTAGCTGAGGCTGTTTGTGAACCAAGATCCTCCTGTCTCAGCCTCCCAAGTACTGGGATTGCAAGTGTGCACACCACGCCCAGCAAATTCATTCACGTTTTTATTGCCCATTGATTCATTGTTCAACCAGCGCATTCTGAGCGTTACTTTCACTGGGCAAAGATGGAGGTTATTTTGTTCTTCATCTCAAGGAACTTATAATCTGAGAAGAGACAGGTGAACATGTGTGATCATTGAGTACCGTTATGGTTGGATATGAAGTGTCCCCCAAAAGTCCATG